>NC_141002.1:48722354-49036271 GCF_052327205.1 Somniosus microcephalus
TATTTTTCCTTGCATTGCTGCATCTTTAGCCTTGTACGTATAGTCCAGAAGCAGGCGAAGGTAACTTTATTTTTGTTTTCAATAGAATGCTTTCTTCCATCAACATGGTTGCAACACTAATGACACTAATGCAAAATACAACAGCCGTGCTGCCCAACTTTATCGAGAGAAGCTCCGATCAGTGGCAGTTGCTGCAACAAGAAAATATGGAACCGAGGTAAGTACAAGTCATTGTAAGAATGACTGGCTGTAATTTAGTACATGAGGCACTTTAATTCAGGAACATTCAAGCCTGACCAGTGAGACTAGGATAGTTGTTTCGGGGTTTAAGTGGAAGAGCTGAATTGGTACCACTGTTTATTTATCTTCTTAAACAAGTTCAGTAGTTTGTTTTTTCTTGTAACAACTGCAGACATAAGAACATAAGAAGTAGGAGCAGGAGTAGGCCATACGGCCCCTCGGGCCTGCTCCGCCATGCAATAGGATCATGGCTGATCCAAATCTAGACTCAAGTCCACTTCCCTGCCCTCTCCCCATAACCCCTAATTCCCTTATCTGCTAGGAAACTATCTCCATTTTAAATTTATTTAATGTTGCAGCTTCCGCAGCTCTGAGGTAGCAAATTCCATAGATTTACTACCCTCTGAGTGAAGAAGTTTCTCCTCATCTCAGTTTTGAAAGGGCAGCCCCTTATTCTAAGATTATGCCCCCTAGTTCTAGTCTCACCCATCAGTGGAAACATCCTCACCCGATCAAGCCCCCTCACAATCTTATATGTTTCGATAAGATCGCCTCTCATTCTTCTGAACTCCAATGAGTAGAGTCCCAACCTACTCAACCTTTCCTCATACGTCAACCCCCTCATCTCTGGAATCAACCGAGTGAACCTTCTCTGAACCGCCTCGAGAGCAAGTATATCTTTTCTTAAATATGGAAACCAAAACTGCACGCAGTATTCCAGGTGTGGCCTCACCAATACCCTGTATAACTGCAGCAAGACTTCCCTGTTTTTATACTCCATCCCCCTTGCAATAAAAGCCAAGATTCCATTGGCCTTCCTGATCACCTGCTGCACCTGCATACTAACTTTTTGTGTTTCATGCACCAGGACCCCCAGATCCCTTTGTACTGTAGCACTTTGCAGTTTCTCTCCATTTAGATAATAACTTGCTCTTTGATTTTTTCTGCCAAAGTGCATAACCTCACACTTTCCAACATTATATTGCACCTGCCAAATCTCTGCCCACTCACTTAGCCTGTCTATGTCCTTTTGCAGGTTTTTTATGTCCTCCTCACTCACTGCTTTCCCTCCCATCTTTGTATCGTCGGCAAACTTTGATATGTTGCACTCGGTCCCTTCCTCCAAATCGTTCATATAGATTGTAAAGAATTGGGGTCCCAGCACTGACCCCTGCAGAACACCACTAGTTACTGATTGCCAGCCCGAGAATGAACCTTTTATCCCAACTCTTTGTTTTCTGTTAGATAACTGATGGGCCTTCAATAACCACAAAACTAGAAGTTATAGACTTAAACAAGTTGGCTTTTAATCACTAAGATCAGAGCTAACATCTCAACATGCCGACTGGTTCACAGGAATGAGTCATACAGATCCTGGGATCTTTATGTAAGAGAAGTCCGGGGCGGAGCCAAGAGCCAAGACCTGGAACCTCCCAGGTTAGTCGGGAAAGAGGAAGTGAAACTATACACAGTGGGGGAGGGTAATATACATGAGTGCAAAACGAATACAGGATCAAGACACAGATTTCATTACATTCACCCCTTCTATAGATTTAGTCCATCGGGGTGATGTTTCTTAAAAGTTGGTATAAGTGAGTCTGTCAGGAGGTTTTGCAGTTCTCAGTGATCGGCGCAAAGCCGGTTGGGGTGCCTCTAGGGGAGTGGATTCTGGTTCCTCCGCTGTCCGGGCCTCCGCAGTGTCTTCCAGGTTATCTGCAGTGTCCTCCAGGTTAAAGTTGGGTATTGATACCTCTGGGCGTCCTGTCTCTTTGTAGTGTAGGTCTTCATCAGGTAGTCTCCCATCGTTCTCTCCGCTCCCCGAGGGAGCGAGGTCTTTTATGGAAACAGTGTCCTCTCGCCCGTCAGAGTATTCGATATAGGCGTACTGAGGGTTTGCATGGAGGAGCTGTACCTTTTCCACAAGGGGGTCCGTTTTATGGCCCCTCGCGTGCTTCCGCAATAGTACTGTCCCCGGAGACGTCAGCCACGCGGGTAGAGATATGCCCGAGGTGGATTTCCGGGGGAAAACAAACATCTTTTCGTGAGGGGTAGCGTTAGTGGCAGTACATAACAGAGACCTTAAGGAGTGGAGCACGTCTGGGAGGACTTCCTGCCAGCGTGAGGTCGGAAGGCCTTTTGACTTTAAGGCTAATGTGACAGCCTTCCAAACAGTAGCATTCTCCCTTTCCACTTGCCCATTACCCCGGGGGTTGTAGCTAGTGGTTCTGCTAGTGGCTATCCCCTTCGAGAGCAAGAACTGGCGCAGCTCGTCACTCATAAATGACGTCCCCCTATCGCTGTGTATGTAGTTCGGCATGCCAAACATGCAGAATAGATTACAGAGACACTTGATGACCGTGGCACTGGTCATGTCTGGGCAGGGAATGGCGAAGGGGAAGCGGGAATATTCATCAATGATATTGAGGAAGTATACGTTACGGTCGGCAGAGGGAAGGGGTCCCTTGAAGTCCAGACTTAGGCGCTCGAATGGCCGTGTGGCTTTGATAAGGTGTGCACGGTCAGGCCTGTAGAAACGAGGCTTGCATTCCGCACAGATGCGGCAGGCTCTGGTCATTGCCCTGACCTCCTCGATGGAGTGGGGCAGATTGCGGGACTTTATAAAATGGTATAGTCGGGTGACCCCTGGGTGACAGAGGTCGTTGTGGAGACCCTGTAATTTGTCCGTATGAATGCTGGCACACATTCCCCGCGATAGGGCGTCTGGGGGTTCATTAAGGGCTCCCGGCCTGTACATAATATCATAGTCGAACGTGGATAGTTCGATCCTCCACCTGAGTATTTTGTCATTCTTGATTTTCCCCCTTTGTTTGTTATTAAGCATGAAAGCCACCGACCGCTGGTCGGTGAGCAGGGTCAAACATTTGCCGGCTAGGTAGTGTCTCCAGTGCCGCACTGCCTCCACTATAGCCTGTGCCTCCTTCTCGACAGAAGAGTGCCTGATTTCAGGTCCCTGAAGGGTTCGGGAGAAGAAGGCCACAGGTCTCCTAGCCTGACTGAGGGTCGCGGCTAAGGCAAAGTCTGACGCATCACTTTCGACTTGAAAGGGAATGCATTCGTCCACTGCACACACTGCAGCCCTTTCAATGTCCTGTTTAATACTGGTGAAAGCCTCCCGAGCTTCAGCTGATAGTGGGAAGGACGTCGATTTAATGAGGGGTCAGGCCTTATCAGAGTAATTGGGCACCCATTGGGCATAATACGAAAAAAATCCCAGGCACCTTTTTAAAGCTTTGGGATTGTGTGGCAGGGGCAGTTCCTTTAGGGGGCGTAATCGGTCAGGGTCCGGTCCAATTACCCCATCTTCCACCACACAGCCGAGGATACAGAGATGGGTTGTGTTGAAGACACATTTGTCTTCGTTGTAGGTTAGATTCAGCTTTAGGGCAGTTTTTAAAAATCTCGCAAGATTTAGATCGTGGTCTTGCTGGTTGTGCCCGCAGATAGTGACATTGTCCAGATAGGGGTAGGTAGCTTGTAGTTTATTCTCGTCAACCATGCGGTCCATCTCACGTTGGAAGACCGAGACCCCATTTGTTACCCCGAAGGGCACTCTGAGAAAATGGTAGAGGCGCCCGTTCGCCTCGAAGGCGGTGTATGGGCGGTCCTCCGTTCTAATGGGGAGCTGGTGATACGCGGATTTGAGGTCGATAGTCGAGAAGACTCGGTATTGCGCAATCTGGTTGACCATTTCTGATATGCGGGGTAAAGGGTAGGCGTCCAGCTGGGTATAAATATTAACAGTCTGGCTGTAGTCAATTACCATCCGTTTCTTTTCGCTATTTTTAACTATGACTACTTGGGCACGCCACGGGCTGGTACTGCATTCAATAATGCCTTCCCGCAGGAGTCTGTCCACTTCCGCCTTGATAAAGTGTCTGTCTTCCAGACTGTACCGTCTACTTTTGGTCGCTATGGGCCTACAGTTCGGAGCGAGATTAGCGAATAAAGAGGGCGGGCTGATTTTTAAGGTTGATAGGCCACAGACTGTGAGTGGCGGCTGGGACCCGCCATATGCTAGCGTGACACTTTCGTGGTGGCACTGGAAGTCCAGGCCCAAGATTACATTAACACAGAGTTCTGGCATCACGAGGAGTTTAAAATCCTTGTAGTCCGTGCCTTTTACAGTCAGTGTTACCACACAGTAGCCCAAAATGTCCGAAGTGTGGGGCTTAGCAGCCATAGCAATTCTGCTCCGTGTAGGGGTTACCGTTAATGAGTGCCGCCGTACCAGGCTAGGGTGGATAAAACTCTCGGTACTCCCACAGTCAATTAAACATTTCGTTATATTCCCGTTTACTTGTATGTCCATCATGGATTTTGTCAACGGGTGTGGCCTGGATTGATCCACCGTGATCGAAGCCACTGTTGGGCCCTGGGCGGCCGTTGAGTCGGGAAAAGATGGCGGATCCCAAGATGGCGGCCCGCACAGCACGCACGAGGCGGTGACGGAGTTGGAAATCGGATTCCCCCTGCAGACTTTGCTAAAATGCCCCTTTTTTTTACATTTGAAGCATGTAGCATCCTTCGCTGGGCATCGTTGTCTGGGGTGCTTGGCCTGGCCGCAGAAGTAGCATTTCGGGCCTCGAGACATTGCCGCTGTAGTAGGACTCCTGGGTGAACTTCTGTGTGGGGACTCCGGCGGCGTAGAGCTGGTCTGAGACCTGGATGGGGAAGATGGCTGATTCCAAGATGGCGGCCCCCTCGGCGCGCACGAGGCAGTGAGGGCCGCATGGCCGGAAGAATAAGAGTCAGAGTTTCTCTGGGCCACGTCCAGCGATCGCGCAGTGTTCACTGCCTTTTTTAAGTCCAGGACCTCCTTTTCCAGCAGTCTCTGCCGGATATAATTCGATTTGAGGCCCGTGATGAAGGAATCGCGGACCAATTCGTCAGAGTACGCGTTGGCCGCCACGGCCTTGCAGTCCCGGACCAGGTCCTTTAGGCCCTGTAAGAAATCGTCCATTGATTCCTCTGGTCGCTACCTGCGTGGAGCCAGCAGATGTCTGGCGTACACTTCGTTTACCGGCCTCTGGTATTGGGCCTTCAGGATAGTGATGGCCTCCGTGTAAGAGGTGGCGTCCCGGATGAACGAATAAATCCGATGACTTCCGCGAGTAGTCAGTAGACTCAGTTTATCTACCTCGCTAGCGGATGAGGCCCCCGTGAAGAGTTCGAAGCATTTGAGCCAGTGTCCAAATTGATTTGATGCTTCAGCAGAATGTGGATCCAAGTCCAGACGCTCTGGTTTTAGGAGTCGATCCGTCCTAGTATTCTTTAGTGATTAAAATTGATGGGCCTTCAATAACCACTAAACTAGAAGTTATAGACTTAAACAAGTTGGCTTTTAATCACTAAGATCAGAGCTAACATCTCAACATGCCGACTGGTTCACAGGAATGAGTCATACAGATCCTGGGATCTTTATGTAAGAGAAGTCCGGGGCGGAGCCAAGAGCCAAGACCTGGAACCTCCCAGGTTAGTCGGGAAAGAGGAAGTGAAACTATACACAGTGGGGGAGGGTAATATACATGAGTGCAAAACGAATACAGGATCAAGACAAACAGATTTCATTACAATAGCCATCTTCCACCCATGCCAGTATATTACCCCCAATCCCGTGATTTCTTATCTTGATCAGTAATCTTTTGTGTGGAACCTTGTCAAATGCCTTTTGGAAGTCCAAATACACTACATCCACTGGTTCCCCTTTATCCACCCTGTATGTTACATCCTCAAAGAATTCGAGCAAATTTGTCAAACATGACTTCCCCTTCATAAAACCATGTTGACTTTGTCCTATTAAATTATGTTTATCCAAATGCTCTGTTACTGTTTCCTTAATAATGGACTCCAACATTTTGCCAACCACAGATGTTAGGCTAACTGGTCTATAGTTTCCAGCTTTTTGTCTACTTCCCTTCTTAAATAAGGGTGTTACATTAGCAGTTTTCCAATCTGCCGGGACCTTTCCTGAGTCCAGGGAGTTCTGGAAAATAATCACCAATGCATCCACAATCCCTACTGCCACTTCTGTCAAGACCCTAGGATGTAGGCCATCAGGTCCGGGGGATTTATCTGCCTTACGTCCCATTATTTTACTGAGTACCATCTCCTTAGTGATTTTAATTGTGTTTAGCTCCTCCCCCCCCCCCCCCCACCCATTGCCCCCTGTTTGTCCAGCGTTGGGATATTTTTAGTGTCCTCTACTGTAAAGACTGATACAAAATATTTGTTCAGCATCTTTGCCATCTCCATGTTCCCCACCACTAGTTTCCCGGTCCCATCCTCTAAGGGACCAACGTTCACTTTAGCCACCCTTTTTCTTTTTATATAGCTGTAGAAACTCTTGCTATCTGTTTTTATATTTTTTGCTAGTTTACTTTCATAATCTATCTTCCCTTTCTTAATTAATCTTTTAGTTATTGTTTGCTGGCTTTTAAATGCTTCCCAATCTTCTATCCTCCCACTAGATTTGGCTACTTTATATGCCCTTGTTTTCAGTCAGATACTATCCTTTATTACTTTACTAAGCCACGGATGGCTGTCTTTTCTTTTATTCCCCTTTTTCCTCAGTGGAATATATTTATCTTGAAAGATGTGAAATATCTCCTTGAATGTAGACCACTGCTCTTGTACCGTCTTACACTTTAATCTGTTTTCCCAGTCCACTTTAGTCAATTCTACTCTCATACCTTCATAGTCTCCTTTATTTAAGCTCAGTACGCTGGTTTGAGATCCAACTCTCTCCCCCTCAAACTGAATTTGGAATTCAACCATATTATGGTCACTCATTCCAAGGGGATCCTTTACTAGGACATTTTTTATTAATCCTGTCTCATTACACAGGACCAGATCTAAGATTGCCTGCCCCCTGGTTTGTTCAGTTACATACTGCTGAAGGAACCCGTCCCTAGTACACACTCTCAACTCTTCCTCAAGGCTGCCATGCCCAATTTGATTAGTTCAGTCAATATGAAAGTTAAAATCCCCCATGATTATAGCTGTTCCCTTATTACAAGCCCCAACTATTTCCTGATTTATACTCCGGCCAACAGAGTTGCAACTGTTAGGAGGCCTATAGACTACGCCCACTAGTGCCTTTTTCCCCTTATTATTCCTTATCTGCACCCAAACTATTTCACTATCCTGATCTTTTCACCCAATATCATTTCTGACTATTGCAGTGATTCCATCCTTGATTAACATAGCAACCCCACCTCCCATTCCTTCCTGTCTGTCCTTCCTAATTGTCAAATACCCTTGTATGTTTAGTTCCCAGTCATGATTATCTTGCAGCCATGTTTCTGTAATGGCCACCAGATCATACCCATGTGTAGTTATTTGTACCGTCAACTTGTCAATTTTGTTACGAATGCTGCGTGCATTCAGATAAAGAACTTTCAAATATGTTTTCTGACAATTTATTCCTGCTTTTACCCCTTTTACTACTTTACCTTTATCATTATACATTCTGTCCCTTCCTGACACGCTCTGGTTTTTAATTCCCCCACCGCTACCTTGCTCTATTGCCTTCTCCGCTGTCATGTTTATTTTTCGCTCTCTTAAAACCTCCCCTCCACTAATTAGTTTAAAGCCCTCTCTACAGCCCTAGTTATTCGATTTGCCAGGACTCTAGTCCCAGCACTGGCCAAGTGAAGTCCGTCCCAACGGAACAGCTCTCTCCTGTCCCAGTACTGATGCCAGTGTCCCAGGAAGCAAAACCCATTTCTCCCACACCAGTCTTTGAGCCACGCATTTAACTCTCTAATTTTATTTACCCTAGCCAAATTTGCACGTGGCTCAGGTAGTAACCCAGAGATTATTACCCTTGTGGTTCTGCTTTTTAATTTGACCCCTAGCTGCTCAAACTCCCTCAGCAGAACCTCCTTCCTTGTCCTATCTATGTCGTTGGTACCAACATGGACCACGACAACTGGATCCTCCCCCTCCCACTTCAAGTTTCTCTCCAGCCCAGAGGAGATGTCCTTAACCCTGGCACCGGGCAGGCAACACAGCCTTCGGGACTCTCGCTCTCGGCTGCAAAGAAATCTAGCTATCCCGCTAACGATACTATCCCCTACCACTACAACATTTCTTTTATCTCCCCCCACTTGAATGGCCCCCCGCTCCACGGTGCTGTGGCTGGGTTGCTCATCCTCCCCGCAGTCCCCGTTCCCATCCTCACAGGGAGTAAGAGCCTCAAACCTGTTGGACAAGAGCAAGGGCTGCGGCTCCTCCAACACTACCTCCTGGATCCCCGTACCAGCCTCACTTCTAGTCACACCATCCTGACCCTGGCCACGGACTACATCTGAATTAATTAATCTAATTGGTGTGACTACCTCCTGATACACAGAGTCCAGGTAACTCTCCCCCTCCCTGATGTGTCTCAGTGTTTGAAGCTCGGACTCCAGCTCTTCAACACGGAGCCGGAATTCCTCGAGCAGCCAACACTTAATGCAAATGTGATCACCGTGAGCATCAATGGTGTCCACCAGCTCCCACATATTGCAGCAGCAACACATCACCTGATCTCCCATTCTATGTAATTAATTAAATTTATTAATATTATTCTTAAATACCCTCTGCCCCGATTCTAGATGATGAATACCGCACCTTAGAAACTATAAACCACAGAGTTTAAGCTTAAAAAAGAGAGAAATACTCACCAACCAATCACTTACCCGCTTTCTGGTGACGTCACACTTGGATTACTTTTTACCTCTCTCCTTCCCTCTGAGTTCCAAGATTGGAGATTGGTACGCCTTACCTGGGTCTCGGGAGCCTTTATACAGCCGCTCAGCCCGCGATTCCCGCCGATTCTCGCACTGAGGCCTTACCTGGGCTCTGGAGTCTTTATACAGCCACTCAGCCCGCGATTCCCGCCGATTCTTGCACTGAGGCCTTACCTGGGGTCTCTGGAGCCTTTATGCAGCCGCTCAGCCCGCGATTCCCGCCGATTCTTGCACTGAGGCCTTACCTGGGCTCTGGAGTCTTTATACAGCCGCTCAGCCCGCGATTCCCGCCGATTCTCGCACTGAGGCCTTACCTGGGTCTCTGGAGTCTTTATACAGCCGCTCAGCCCGCAATTCCCGCCGATTCTCGCACTGAGGCCTTACCTGGGTCTCGGGAGCCTTTATACAGCCGCTCAGCCCGCGATTCCCGCCGATTCTCGCACTGGTGATGATGTACATATGTAATAGTAAGCCAGGAAATATGTGCAGAACAGCACTAAATGAATTGGAAAATAAAGTCTGAAATAGGATGTTGGCGTTCACTGGATTGGTGATGCTGTACACATTAGTGAAGGGAGCATTAATACTGCAACTACCAGTCTGGGACCTGTGGCTACAGTTTGGGTTCCTGACAGGCAGAATGTGTTTACATTGCTTGACTCCTGCCTGACTGAAATTTAACTGTCCTGTTTAGGAGAGAGATCGCTACCAAAAGTTAAAAATTTAAATGATTAGAAAGTGCGGAGAACTTCTCTCAACATTGAAATTAAGTTCAGGTAGGTTTACAAAGTGTGCAGGGGGTTCAATGGATTCCCTGAGCACTTTGTAAACAAGGTTTGACAACACTGGATTTACACTCCACGTAATGTCAAACTGAAGTGGTGTGAAACCACCCCCTCCAGGGAGTCTGTACTTCACTCTGGAGTCAGGTTGGGCCCCAACTCCAGATTTACACTGAGTTTAGTGTCGGTGTGAAGTGGAAATGGATTTACATTGACACTAAACCAACAGTGTAAATGCACTCCAAGTGTAACTTAAGGAAATTAGGAATGCATCATCTCACTGATCTTCTATAACATCTGTTTTCTATTAAGCAATCTGCAGGTGTAATTTAATGCAGTCGCTCTCTGCTTTTTGTATGTGTTGGTTTTCCTCCCCATTTTTACTAAAATGACTGTTCATCTTTCAGTCTTCAGTTCTGATGAAGGATGCGCACCCAAAATGCTGTAATCTTTCTTTTTCTTCTCTTTATCAATGTTGACTTATCTGCTGTGCATTTCCAGCATTTTCTGCTTTTATTTTAAAATGAATCAGAATAGATTTCTAAAGAGATTGCTCTTCAAACAATGGAGCATATCAGAACTGGAATGGAGGCAAAACTCCAAACATGAATAAAGGCAAATGTCTGTCTTGAACATGTAACTCATCGACTTTTGATACTAATACGTTTCTTTTTTACTTGTTGTATGGTTCAGCTGTGGATTGATGATTCAGGAAATCCACCTTTGTCCCCGCAGAGTAAAGACGAGGACTTCTTTGTCTCACATACTACAGTAAGTTTTTAATCTGTTTCACAATATATCAGTACTTCTTTGGTGGGGGTAGTAAGGGGAAAGAGAATGGCTGGAATTTTTCCCAGGTAGGTGGGTTGAGGGCGGGGAGCCGCCGAGGCGGGCGAGAAACCCTGGAGGCGGAGGGTCCCGCAGCTCCTGTCGACTTTAATGGCAGGGCCTGATGTGAATGTGAGGCCTTGTATTCCCGCCTGCAGCCAGCCAGCTTGAAAGGCTGGCAGGCTGCGAGCGGGTAGGCCTCAGAAGTGAGGGTCCGGTCCGGGGGAGGGATCGCAAGAGGAGGATTGGCAATCGGCAGGGATGGGGGTGGGGCGGGGAAGAGAGAGCATTGGCAGGGGTCAGGGATCGCGGGGGGTGGGGGGCGCATCGGCAGGAGTTGGGGATCGCGGGGTGAGTGAGGCGCATCGGCAGTGGTCGAGGGGTTGGGGATCGAGGGGGGTGGGTCAGAGAGCATCGGCAGGGGTCGGGGATTGTGGGGTGGGGAGAGCATAGACGAGTTGGGGATCGAGGGGGGGTGGGTCCGAGAGCATCGGCGGGTTGGGGATCGCGAGGGAGGGAGAGAGCATCGGCAGGGGTCGGGGATCGCGGGGGGGTGTCGGCCAGTGATCGGCACGGGTGGAGAGAGGATCGGGGCCAGCCACCGGGGGATCGGAGACGGGATTATCATCATCGTTGGGGAGGGGAGAGGCCTGGTTGGGGGGGGGGTAGTGGGGGCGGTGGAGGCATGGGAAGGTGATCGGAGGCCAAGGGGGTGGATGGGGGGATATGGTCGGGACCCTGAATGCAGGAGGTAGGTATAAAGCCACTTACCTCCTGGATGCAGCAGTCCCCACTCTGTTTAACTGCCGGGTTTTACGAATTGTGTGAAACCCGTCCACAGGCAGTTAAACATAGAAACATAGAAGATAGGAGCAAGAGTAGGCCATTCGACCCCTCGAGCCCGCTCCACCATTTAATGAGATCATGGCTGATCATCCAAATTCAGTACCCTGTCCCTGCTTTCTCCCCATATCCCTTGATCTCTTTAGCCTCAAGAAATATATCCAACTCCTTCTTGAATATATTTAATGAATTGGCCTCTACTGCCTTCTGTGGTAGAGAATTCCACAGGTTCACCACTCTTTGGGTGAAGAAATTCCTTCTAATTTCTGTCCTAAATGGCTTACCCCTTATCCTTAGACTGTGACCCCTGGTTCTGGACTCCCCGACCATCGGGAACATCCTTCCTGCATCTAGTCTGTCTAGTCCTGTTAGAATTTTATAAGTTTCAATGAGATCCCCTCTCATTCTTCTAAACTCCAGCGAGTATAAGCCCAATCTCTCCTCATACATCATTCCTGCCATCCCAGGTATCAGTCTGGTGAATCTTCGCTGCACTCCCTCCATGGCAAGAACATCCTTCCTCAGATAAGGTGACCAAAACTACACACAATACTCAAGGTGTGGTCTCACCAAGACCCTGTACAACTGCAGCAAGACATCCTTGCTCCTGTACTTGAATCCTCTCACTATGAAGGCCAACATACCATTTGCCTTCTTAACCGCCTGCTGCACCTGCATGCTTACCTTCAGCGACTAGTGCACAAGGACACCCAGGTCTCGTTGTACTTCCCCTTTTCCCAATCTATTGCCGTTCAAATAATAATCTGTCTTCCAAACACAAAATGGAGGGGAAAAAAGAGGCTTCCAGCCTCATTACAATATTTAAATTGAGTTAACGCCCCCTGGGAGCGGTTTGGTCGCCCGTCCCGTCTCCAGCAAAACCGGAAGTGGGCGGGTTGAAGGTGGGATCAGGTCGGGAATCCCATTGTTAGCACTTTAACTGCCCCCACGCTCCAAACCCACCCATTTTTTTTTTAGGGGAAAATTACGGCCAATGTCATTAAGATTATTCAGGCTGAATAACTCATCCAAGTGTAATTAATGAGATAAACAAATAATGTGCCGAACATTAGATGAACACTGAATTTGAAGCTACTTCAAAGCCAGAAGTTAGCTAACGCAAAGAATTTTAGTGGATTTGACCAGCAGAACCTGGGAATGGATAAGAGATTGGTTGAAGATTAGAAAGCAGTAGGCATTTTTTAGCAGAATTAAGTTGGGGTGGGCGAAAATTGGTGTTGGGACCACTACAGTTTCTAATTTAATTACTTGGATCCAAAAATTTGATGCAATTGGTCAAATTCACAGACTACTAGGAGGGGTAAGCTAACCCTAAGGATCAGTCTGGGATCTAGAAAATTAACTGGACAAAATATATAAGGGGACCGAACAGTGGCAAATAAATGCAATACTGCACAATGGACGAAAAAAGTGGAAGACGTGCACTCCATGAATGATGGGAAAATATCTAAGGATGAACTTGAGAGAGGCTCGATGCTGATTGGACATGTTGAGCAATCAACAAAGCAGATAGAATACTGAACTATAGCCAAGACAGTCGAGCACGAGTCAAAGGAAGTTGTACTTAAACTGCATAGTGCTCTGGTCAGAGCACACCTTGAGTCCTGTGTCAATCTGGTTACCGAGGCACACCGGAAACTTTAAAGTACGAGAGGCAGTGTAGGGAAGAATCGCAACACTGATCCCTAGTGTCAAAGGCATGAAACTTGGACTTTTCAGCCTTGAAAGGAGGTAGCCTTGCAGAGGTATGAAAGATCGTAAAGGGTAAATGTGGAAAGTACTTCAAACTAAATCACAAGAGTAGCTTTCTGGGACACAGATTGAAATTGGTGAAAGGCAAATTTAGGGTTGATACCGTATCAGGAAGAAGTTCTTTACACAAAAAGTAATCAACACATGGAATAGGTAGTGTCATTGAGGTACAAACACTGGAATCTTTTAAGAAGCAGATGTGGTGGAGGGAAGGTTTTATTGGGCCTCTCTGAATAGATTAGCTAAAGTAGGTAGAATGCCCTTCTTCATTGTATCTGTCTTGTGAACTGTCTTGTTGATTCGTTGCCCAAGCTGTCCTCTCTGTTTCCTGCAATAATCCATTTGATTTAACCCCAGTCAGCATGTTCCTGGAATAAAAGCTCCAGGTTCTTCACCAGTAATTGGTTGTCCAAATGCAGTCAACTGTGATAGTTATGAAAAATGGAAATGAGTTGCTACTTAGCATGGATGAAGTTGCATGTTTTCCATCTTCATACATTGTTACTTTCTAGTAATTTTTAACTTGAGAGACTAATCTGTGTACTTGTGAAAGGCCCTGTATAAATACAAGTTCTTTGGTCTCTAAAGTCCTCCGCAGCCTTTCTCCACCGTACCTCTTTAACTTCTTCCAGCATTGTACCCCATGTTACACCATCTACATTTCCAACTGCATCAGCTTTTACTTGTCCTGGCCTTGCAACATCTGTCTTTGATCATGCTTTGGGTCACCTCTCCTATGGCTCAGCATCTGCTTCCCTCTGGGAGGTGCGGTAGAATGTTTACTATGTTAAAAATACTGTGTAAATTTAAGGTATTGTATTCTATATTTTATTATTCAGGTATTTTAATGAATATTGTTGACAGTTGATTTAATGTGCTGAAATCCTGTACCAACCAGAATGCTAACTCAGTAACGTATTAAATTGCATTCTAGAATCATAGAATGGTTACAGCACAGAAGGAGGCCATTCGGCCCGTCGAGCTCGTGCCAGCTCTCTGCAAGGGCACTTTACCTAGTCCCATTCCCCTGCTCTTTCCCCGTAGCCCTGCAAATTTTTTCCTTCAGGTACTTATCCAATTCCCTTTTGAAAGCAGTGATTGAATCTGCCTCCACCACCCTTTCAGGCAGTGCATTCTAGATCCTCAACACTCACTGCGTAAAAATGTTTTTCCTCATGTCGCCTTTGGTTCTTCTGCCAATCACCTTAAATCTGTGTCCTCTGGTTCTCAACCCTTCCGCCAATGGGAACAGTTTCTCTCTACACTGTCTAGACCCCTCATGATTTTGAACACCTGTATCAAATCTCTCAATCTTCTCTGCTCTAAGGAGAACAACCCCAACTTCTCTAGTCTATCCATGTAACTGAAGTGCCTCATCCCTGGAACCATTCTTGTAAATCTTTTCTGCACCCTCCCTCTAAGGCCTTCACATCCTTCCTAAAGTGTGATGCCTAGAATTGGACACAATACTCCAGTTGAGGTCGAACCAGTGTTTTATACAGGTTGTTCATAACTTCCTTGCTTTTGTACTCGATGCCTCGATTTATGAAGCCCAGGATCCCGGATGTTTTTTTTAACCGCTTTCTCAACCTGCCCTGCCAACGTCAATGATTTGTGCACCTATACCCCAGGTCTCTCTGTTCATGCACCCCCTTTAGAATTGTACCCTTTAGTTTATATTGCCTCTCTTCATTCTTCCTACCAAAATGTTTCACTTCGCACTTTTCTGCGTTAAATTTCATCTGTCACGTGTCCGCCCATTCCACCAGCCTGCCTATGTCTTCCTGAAGTCTATCACTATCCTCCTCACTGTTCACTATACTTCCAAGTTTTGTGTCAGCTGCAAATTTTGAAATTGTGCCCTGTACACCTAAGTCTAAGTCATTAATATATATCAAGAAAAGCAGTGGTCCTAGTACCAATCTCTGGTGAACACCGCTGTATACCTTCCTTCAGTCCGAAAAAGAACTGTTCACCACTACTCTCTGTTTCCTGTCACTTAGCCAATTTCGTATCCATGCTGCCACTGTCCCTTTTATTCCATGGGCTTCAACTTTGCTGGCAAGCCTATTATGGGGCACTTTATCAAATGTCTTTTGGAAGTCCATGTACACCATGACATGAATCTTGTCATTCATGTGAAAATGACGTATGTAATAATACTGGGCGGCCTGCTGGTGGCGCTGTCCAGGGAGAGTATAAATACTCGGGCATGGGCCCAGCTTGTGCAGGACATTCTTTAACAGGAACTAGTGAAGGACACAACTAGATCTCCATGTTGAAAAATACTCCGACCAAGTGCCTAGTAGTTTTCTTACGTCAATTTAATCAACTGTTTTCAGATGCCTGTTTTTTTACCATATGCACGAACTGTTGCTACCACTTTGTGACTCCCCCGGTAAGCCTTAGGCAGAAGCCCTCACTGATGACAACCCTACCCTAGCGGCATCTTGGCAATCTAAAAAGCAGTGTTCCTTCTGTGGAGGTGCATTCCATTATAGGAAATTTTGTCCTGCTCGTAATGCAACCTGCAATCATTGCAGTAAGAAAGGTCACTTTTCTAAAGTATGCCGGTCAAGAGCCTCTACTAGTGTTGCAGCTGCTATCTATAAAACTGCTGCTCCCCCAAGAGCCACTACTAGTGTTACAGCTGTTTTTCCCCAAAACCTGTCTCATGCAGCTACGAGGGTTTCGGTAAATGGACACATTTTGAGTGCATTAATTGACTCATATAGCTCTGACAGCTTCATCAGTGAGCGGGCTGTCAGTAAGTTAAAACTGCGTATTTACCTCTCGGACAGGGAAATTGTAATGGCTCTGACGACACTGACCACCAACTCTTCCGGATTTTGTCTTGTCGACCTTATTCTCAATGGCCGCACTAACTTTTCCACCCTGCTCGGGGTGCTCAAAAATCTAATAATAAAAATGACAACAGAGAAGGTCATAGACTTAGGTAGCAGTGGGGAAATTAAAAACCAGAGCGTGTCAGGAAGGGGCAGAAGGTATGGAGTAAAAGGTAAAGTAATAAAAAGGGCAAAAGCAGGAACTAAGTGTCACAAAACATATTTGAAAGTTCTCTATCTGAATGCACGTAGCATTTGTAACAAAATAGACGCGTTAATGGCACAAATAACTACATATGAGTATGATCTTGTGGCCATTACAGAAACATGGCTGCAGGGTGACAATGCCTGGGAATTAAACATACCAGGTTATTTAACGATCAGGAAGGAAGGGGAGGTGGGGTGGCTATGTTAATGAAGGAAGGAATCACTGTAATACAGAGAAATGATATTGGGTCAAAAGATCAGGATAATGAAACAGTTTGGGTGGAGGTAAGGAATAATAAGGGGAAAAAAACACTAGTGGGCGTAGTCTATAGGCCTCTGAACAGTTGCAACTATGTTGGACGGAGTATCAATCAGGAAATAGTTGAGGCTTGTAATAAGAGAACATCTATAATTATGGGGGATTTTAACTATCATATTAATTGGATAAATCAAATTGGGCAGGGCTGCCTTGAGGATGAGTTCATTGAGTGTATTAGGGATGGGTTTCTTGAGCAGTATGTAACTGAACCGACCAGGGGGCAAGCAACCTTAGATCTGGTCCTATGTAACAAGACAGGATTAATTAAAAATGTCCTAGTAAAGGATCCCCTTGGAATGAGTGACCATAACATGGTTGAATTCCATATTCAATTAGAGGGTGAGAAGGTTGGATCTTAAACAAGCGTGCTAAGCTTGAATAAAGGAGACTATGAAGGTATGAGAGTGGAATTGAGTAGAGTGGATTGGGAAAATAGATTAAAGGGTAAGACGATACATTTAAGGAGTTATTTTACAACTTCCAAAAAAATATATATTCCACTGCGAAGAAAAGGGTGTATAAGAAAAGACAGCCATCCGTGGCTAAGTAAAGAAATTAAGGATAGTATTCGACTAAAAACAAGGGCATATAAGGTAGCCAAATCTAGTGGGAGGATAGAGGATTGGGAAAACTTTAAAAGACAGCAAAAAATAACAAAAAGATTGATTAAGAAAGGGAAGATAGATTATGAAAGTAAATTAGCAAAAAATATAAAAACAGATAGTAAGAGTTTTTATAGTTATATAAAAAGAAAAAGGGTGGCTAAAGTAAATGTTGGTCCCTTAGAGGATGAGACCGGGAAATTAATAGTGGGAAATATGGAGATGGCAAAAACACTGAATGAATATTTTGTATCAGTCTTTACAGTAGAAGACACTAAGAATATCCCAACACTGGACAAACAGGGGGCTATGGGGGGGAGGAGCTAAACACGATCAAAATCACTAAGGAAGTGGTACTCTGTAAAATAATGGGACTCAAGGCGGATAAATCACCTGGACCTGATGGCTTACACCCTAGGGTCTTGAGGGAAGTGGCGGTAGGGATTGTGGATGCATTGGTAATAATTTTCCAAAACTCCCTGGACTCAGCAAAGGTCCTGGCAGACTGGAAAACTGCTAATGTAACACCCTTATTTAAAAAGGGCAGTAGACAGAAGGCTGGAAACTATAGACCGGTTAGCCTAACATCTGTGGTAGGTAAAATTTTGGAGTCCATTATTAAGGAGACAGTAACAGGACATTTGGATAATCATCATTTAATAGGACAAAGTCAGCATGGTTTTATGAAGGGGAAGTCATGTTTGTCAAATTTGCTGGAGTTCTTTGAGGAAGTAACATACAGGGTGGATAAAGGGGAACCAGTGGACGTAGTGTATTTAGACTTCCAAAAGGCATTTGACAAGGTGCCACACAAAAGATTATTGCTTAAGATAAAAAATCACGGGATTGGGGGTAATATTCTGGCATGGATAGAGGATTGGCTATCTAACAGAAGGCAGAGAGTTGGGATAAATGGTTCATTCTCAGAATGGCAATCAGTAACTAGTGGTGTTCCGCAGGGGTCGGTGCTGGGTCCCCAACTCTTTACAATCTATATTAACGATTTGGAGGAGGGGACCGAGTGTAACATATCAAAGTTTGCAGATGATACTAAGATGGGAGGGAAAGTAGTGAGTGAGGAGGACATAAAAAACCTGCAAGGGGACATAGACAGGCTAAGTAAGTGGGCAGAGATTTGGCAGATGGAATACAATACTGGAAAGTGTGAGGTTATGCACTTTGGCAGGAAAAATCGTAGAGCAAGCTATTATCTTAATGGCAAGAAACTGGAAAGTACTGAAGCACAAAGGGATCTGGGGGTCCTGGTGCACAAAACTCAAAAGGTTAGTATGCAGGTGCAGCAAGTGATCAAGAAGACTAATGGAATGTTGGCTTTTATTGCTAGGGGGATAGAATATAAAAACAGGGAGGTATTGTTGCAGTTGTACAAGGTATTGGTGAGACTGCACCTGGAATACTGCATGCAGTTTTGGTGTCCATACTTAAGAAAAGACATACTTGCTCTCGAGTCAGTACAAAGAAGGTTCACTCGGTTAATCCCGGGGATGAGGGGATGGACATATGAGGAGAGGTTGAGTAGATTGGGACTCTACTCATTGGAGTTCAGAAGAATGAGAGGTGATCTTATTGAAACATATAAGATTGTGAAGGGGTTGGATCGGGTGGATGCGGGGAGGATGTTCCCGATGATGGGTGAAACTAGAACTAGGGGGCGTAGTCTTAGAATAGGGGCTGCTCTTTCAAAACTGAGATGAGGAGGAACTACTTCACTCAGAGGGTGGTAGGTCCATGGAATATGCTGCCCCAAAAAGCTGTAGAAGCTACATCATTACATAAATTTAAAACAGAAATAGACAGTTTCCTAGAAGTAAAGGGAATTAAGGGTTACGGGGAGCGGGCAGGAATTTGGACATGAGTCTAGGTTCAGATCGGACATGGCCCTGTGGGTATTGGAGCGGGCCCAGGGGCCGTGTAGCCTGATCCTGCTCCTATTTCGTGTGTCTAGTTCTGTTAGATTCAGGAGATGGTTCTGTGATAGTAGATTGGCGGTTAGGATCAGATCAGCCATGATCTTATTAAATGGCGGAGCAGGCTCGAGGGGCCGATTGGCCTACTCCTGCTCCTATTTCTTATGTTCTTATGCAATGATGTGCTCCTGGGACAGGATTTCCAGAAACAACACAAAAGACTCACTTTCGAGTTTGGAGGGCCAAAGCCAGAGCTTACTATTTCCAAAGTACTGTTTTGTGCGCTTTCGGCGGCTTCGCTCGACGAGCCCTCCTTGTTTGCCAATCTTTCCCCCCGATGTAAGCCCATAGTCACTAAATCACGACATTTCAGCCAAGATGATCTATCCTTTATCGAGGCAGAAATCTCTCGCCTTCTAGCTGACGGTATCGTTGAGCCATGTTCATCTTCCTGGCGGGCTCAAGTTGTCGTCGTTAATAATCCTCTGAAGCAACACAAGAAACGTCTTTGTATCGATTACTCGCAAACTATTAACCAGTATACCAACCTGGATGCCTACCCACTACCACGCATCGATGACATGGTCAATAACCTTGCCAACTACATGGTATTTTCAACTTTTGACTTAAAGTGTGCATACCATCACGTACCGTTAAAGGACTCTGACAAAAAATATACGGCCTTTGAGGCCAATGGTCGACTTTACCAGTTTTGTCGCCTTCCATTTGGGGTCACCAATGGGGTGGCCATCTTTCAACGGGCAATGGACAGCCTAGTCAAACAGGAGAACTTAACGGACACTTTTGCATATCTGGATAATATCACCATTGCTGGTCATGACCAGAAGGAGCATGATGCCAACCTCCAGAAATCTCTTGACATTCTCCGTCGTCACAACTTAACCTTAAATGAGTCCAAATCTGTGAAATCAGTACCATCAGTCAACATCCTTGACTACTGGATGGGCAATGGTGTCATCAAACTGGATCCGGAGCGACTTTGTCCGCTTCAGGAGCAGCCTCCCCCTACGAATCTCAGCTCTCTGTCGGGCACTCGGCATGTTCGCCTATTATGCAAAGTGGATACCCCACTTTTCCGACAAGATCCAGCCCCTGCTTCACGCGAAGTCATTTCCGTTGGACGCAATGGCTATTTCAGCTTTCGACCTCCTCAAGCAACAACTGGAAAAAGCCACGCTTCATTCCATCGATGAAAATCTCCCTTTCGTGGTCGAGTGCGATGCATCGGAGGTGGCAATCTCGGCTACTTTGAATCAAGACGGTCAACCCGTTGCATTTCTGTCCAGAACTTTGCAGAGTAGCGAGCTCCAATATCCTCCTGTCGTGAAGGAGGCTGCGGCTATCATCGAAGCAGTACGTAAATGGAGTCGTTTTCTCGCTCATCGCCATTTCACACTCATAACTGATCAGCGCTCTGTGGCCTTTATGCTGGATAACCGGAAACGCACTAAGGTCAAGAATAACAAAATACAGCTCTGGAGGATGGAATTGGCCACCTTTGGCTACACCATACATTACCGACCCAGCAAAGAGAATGTGGCCCCAGATACCCTCACGCGTGCATTCTGCTCTTCCATGTCAACTTCGACTCTTACGGATCTTCATACTGACTTGTGCCATCCTGGCGTTACCCGTATGTTGCACTTTGTGCGATCTAAAAATCTCCCATTTTCTACGGAAGATGTGAAAAGAACATGCTTCACTTGTAGAATTTGCGCAGAATTAAAACCGCAATTCTTCCGTCTGTCGGTTGGCTCGCTCATACACGCTACACAGCCTATGCAGCGACTCGGCATTGACTTTAAAGGGCCATTGCCTTCCTCAACGCGAAACACCTACTTGCTTATTGTGGTGGACGAATATTCACGCTTTCCCTGTGCTTTCCCCTGTCCCAATATGCTTACTTCCACAGTGATCAAATGCCTCGATCAGGTCTTTTCCCTTTGCGGTATGGCCAATTTCATCCACTCTGATCGGGGTCCCTCCTTCATGTCAAGCGAACTCAAAACTTATCTTTCCCAACGGGGAATCGCCACAAGTAAAACGACACCGTATCATCCTATTGGAAACGGACAGGTTGAGAGATACAACGCCATCGTTTGGAACACTGTTCGTCTTGCACTGAGGTCACACAACCTATCAGACCAGCAGTGGGAAACTATGCTCCCTGACGCGTTGCATTCCATCAGGTCTCTTCTTTCTACATCCACCAACGCTACTCCTCACGAACGATTTTTCGGGTTCCAGCGTCGTTCCACTCATGGGACGTCCCTACCATCATGGTTGGCAGCTCCTGGTCCCGTGCTGCTCCGAAGATTCGTCCGATCCTCTAAGAGTGATCCCCTCGTCGACGAAGTCGAACTGACCGATGTCAATCCCACGTACGCGCACGTGCGGTACCCTGATGGCCGGGAATCCGCAGTGTCACTTCGGGATCTGGCTCCCTGCCCAACCGGTCCCACGGACCCAATCGATAGTGGGATCCGTATTAATGATGCCGATACTCTGCGCTCCTCTGAGGATGACGCCCTACCCGTGACGTCGAGGGATCTGCCAGCTATTCCGCCGGATCAACCCGGGGAACAGAGCGCTCCCCGCGGGATGGCCACCTGAAGCCAGGACGCCGGTCAGTCACCAACTACTGAGCAGGGTGAAGCCAGCTCTGCGCCGGTGGGGGCCCGCACCCGGAGCCATGATCTCCCCAGTCCCCCTCGGGTCGATCAAGACGACACGGACTCTGCCGGCCCGCCGGTATGAACCAAGCGACCCAGGGACCAAAACACGGTCCGAGGAGACGTGCCTTCCAGCCTCCAACGGAGATCCAAATGACTGCGTCTATTCTTAGTCCGATTAATTCGGTAGAAGGAAGCCGCCGGGCTTCCAATCTTTCAGGTGGGAAGAATGACATGAATTTTGTCATTCATGTGAAAATGACTTATGTAATAATACTGGGCAGCCTGCTGGTGGCGCTGTCCAGGGAGAGTATAAATACTCGGGCATGGGCCCAGCTTGTGCAGGACATTCTTTATCAGGAACTAGTGAAGGACACAACTAGATCTCCATGTTGAAAAACAGTTGATTAAAGCCTTGTTTAATACTCAGACCAAGTGCCTAGGAGTTTTCTTACGTCACACCACATCAACCGCATTGCCCTCCTCAACCCTCTCTGTTACCTCATCAAAAACTCAATCAAGTTAGTTAAACATGATTTGCCTTTAACAAATCTGTGCTGGCTTTCCTTAATTAATCCACACTTGTCCAAGTGACTGTTAATTTTGTTCCGAATTATCGTTTCTAAAAGCTTCCCCACTACCAAGGTTAAATTGATTGGCCTGTAGTTGCTGGGTTCATCTTTATACCCTTTTTTAAACAAGGGTGTAACATTTTCAATTCTCCAGTCCTCTGGCACCAGCCCCGTATCCAAAGAGGATTGGAAGATTATGGTCAGTACCTCCGCAATTTCCACCTTTACTTCCCTCAGCATCCTAGGATGCACCCCATCCGGTGACCGCCTGGTGACTTAGCTGCTTTAAGTATAGCCAGCCTTTCTAGTACCTCCTCTATCAATTTTTATCCCATCCAGTATCTCAACTACCTCCTCTTTCACTATGACTTTGGCAGCATCTTCTTCCTTGGTAAAGACAGATGCAAAGTACTCATTTAGTAACACAACCATGCCCTCTGCCTCCATGCGTAGGTTTCCATTTTGGTCCCTAATTGGCCCCACCCCACCTCTTACTACCCGTTTACTATTTATATGCCTATAGAAGACTTTTGGATTCCCTTTTATGTTAGCTGCCAGTCTATTCTCATACTCTCTCTTTGCGCCTCTTACTTCCTTTTTCACTTCCCCTCTGAACTTTCTATATTCTGCCTGGTTTTGTGCAGTGCACTCCAGTGCAGTGCTGAGGGAGCGCTGCACTGTTGGAGGTGCCGTCTTTCAGATGAGACGTTAAACCGAGGCCCCATCTCTCAGGCTCTCTCAGGTGGATGTAAAAGATCCCATGGCACTATTTCGAAGAAGAGCAGGGGAGTTATCCCTGGTGTCCTGGCCAATATTTATCCCTCAACCAACATAACAAAAACAGATTATCTGATGATTATCACATTGCTGTTTGTGGGTTGGCTGCCGTGTTTCCCACATTACAACAGTGACTCCACGCCAAAAGTACTTCATTGACTGTAAAGCGTTTTGAGACGTCCGGTGGTTGTGAAAGGTGCTGTATAACTGCAAATCTATCTATAAGTCTAACTGGTTCTCACTTGTATTCTCAACCTGACATCTGTCATACGCCCCCCTTTTCTGCTTCATCTTACTCTCTATCTCTTTCGTCATCCAGGGAGCTCTGGCTTTGGTTGCCCTACCTTTCCCCTCGTGGGAATGTACCTTGACTGTACCCGATCCATCTCCTCTTTAAAGGCAGCCCATTGTTCGATTACAGTTTTGCCTGCCAATCGATTCCAATTTACCTGGGCCAGATCCATTCTCAACCCACTGAAATTGGCCTTCCTCCAATTAAGTATATTTACTTTAGATTGCTCCCTGTCCTTTTCCATAGCTAGTCTAAACCTTATGATACTGTGATCACTGTTCCCTAAATGTTCCCCTACTGCCACTTGCTCTACTTGACCCACCTCATTCCCCAGAACCAGATCCAGCAATGCCTCCTTTCTCATTGGGCCGGAAACGTACTGATTAAGAAAGTTCTCCTGAACACACTTCAGAAGTTCTTCCCCCTCTCTGCCCTTTACGCTATTACCATCCCAGTTTATATTGGGATAGTTGAAGTCCTCCATTATCACTTCTATAGTTCTTGCACCTCTCTGAAATTTCCCTGCAAATTTGCTCCTTTATATCACTCCCGCTAGTTGGCAGCCTATAGAATAAACCTAGTAGTGTAATGGCACCTCTATTGTTTCTCAACTCTAACCAAATAGATTCTGTCCATGACCTCGCGAGGACATCCTCTCTCTCCAGCACTGTAATATTCTCCTTAATCAATACTGCCACCCCACCTCCTTTCTTTCCCTGTCTTTCCTGAACACCTTATATCCAGGAATGTTTAGTACCCAATCCTGCCCTTTTTTGAGCCAAGTCTCCGTTAGCTCCACGACATCATATTCCCATGTGTCTATTTGCACCTGCAGCTCACCAACCTTAGTTACCACACTTCGTGCATTCAGACACATGCACTGTAAACCTATCTTAGACCTTCTTGTATTCTCTCTTAGTCTGACCCCACCTAATATTGTACTATTTCTCTAGTGCTGTCTGTCTGTCCCAATCCTTTGTGCACCTTGTTTCTCCTTTTCTAATGCTACATCCTGGTGCCCATCCCCCTGCCAAATTAGTTTAGACCCTCCCCAATAGCACTAGCAAACCATCCCCCCGCAAGGACATTGGTCCTAGCTCTGTTGAGGTGTAACCTGTCTGGCCTGAACAGGTCCCACCTACCCCAGAACTGATCCCAATGTCCCAAGTATCTAAAGCCCTCCCTCCTGCACCATCTCTCCAGCCATGTATTCATCTGCTCTATCCTCCTATTTCTATACTCTGAATCATTGGGCCGGATTTTGCGGTCAGCAGTGAAGGAACGGTGCTCGCCGGTCATTGTGCTTACAGCTGTGCAACGTTTTCGTGGGCTCTTGAGTGGCAACTTGCTGTTATTGGGTGTCTGATCCAGCACTGCGCCCTCTGCAGGGGATCTGTGATGTGTGTGAGCAGAGCAAGCAACAGCTTGGCTCTTAAACCAATCAGAGTGAAGAATCCTCACTGAGCCACACAGAGTCTAAACCAGAAAGTATAAATTAAATTTCAATCATGTACAGAAGGCAAAATAAAGATTGGGAAAAAAAGATGGGATTAAGATGATAAAACAGAAAGAAAAAGTTAAAAAACATTAATTTATGTACAACTTAATGTAGATTTACCTCCTTCCATTCTACCCAATGTCTGCCTTTTCCTGGTCTCTGGTTCATGTCTGCACCTCTGAGTCTTTATGATCACACCCACCTGTTCATCTGGGATCCTGCTTCCTCTCCCCCCACCCCACCACTATCTAGTTTAAATGATTCTCGACTGCTGCCTCAATGTTATCACAAGTCTCTCTGCCCCTACTTGGTTTTGATGCAGCCTATCTCTCCTGGAATAGCCCTGCTGTTTGTTAGGATAGTAGAAAAAAGGCATAATTGCATTAGAAAGGCTATCGAATAAAAGTAAACTCTTTCCAAGCATAAAATTAATGAGCTGTGCGGAAAGATTAGACATGTTTATATTTTACAATTTGAAAAGGAGATGGTTAAGGAGAGACCTCATTGAGGTTTATTAAATGGCTCCTGGTCCCTCAGCACCTAAAATTTCAATTTCTCATGCTTGTGTTTAATCCCTTCATGGCCTCACACCTCCCTATCCCTGTAACCTCCTCCAGCCCTACAACCATCCTCGAACTCTCTGGGCTCCTGAATCCCCCCCATTCCCCCTACCGTAGGCAGATGTGCCTTCAGCCGCCTAAGCCCCATGCTCTGGAATTCCCTCCTTCAACTCCTCTGTCACGTTCTCTTCCTTTTAAGGCCTTCCTTAAAACCCATCTCTTTGCCCAAGCTTCTGGTCACCCCTCCGAAAATCTCCTCCTTTGGCTGAGTATCCATTTTATTGATTATGTCTCTGTGATGTGTTTGTACCTCTGGATGTTTTGGTATGTTTTTCTGTGTTGAAGTCATTATATAAATGCAAGCTACTATTGTTATGCCATTTAATAATTTAGTTAAAAGCAAAGGCTCTTTACTTTCAAAATTCAAAATTGCTTGAATGTGCCATTGGTAATGAATTGACGTTGCACTCTTGCTGCAGATTTTCATAAGACTTTTATGTCTAATTCCAGTCAGCCAGTGTCAAGTCATCAGATCAAACCTTTGATTCCACCCTTCTAGAGCTACCCCCTTCTGAAAAAACACAGCAAGAAGACAATGATGGTAAGCTTTGGGGTTGTCCATTGGCAGAAGTTGCAAGCAATTATTGATCGAGTACTTTCAATGAACTATCAGTGTGAAACTGTCATCAAGGCTAATGAAAAATATATATTAATGATCTAGACGAGGGAACTAGATGTAATATCTTCAAGTTTGCAGACGACACAAAGCTGGGTGGGCGTGTGTGCTGTGAGGAGGATGCCGAGAAACTCCAGGATGATTTGGACAGGTTGGGTGATTGGGCAGATGTATGGCAGATGCAGTATAACGTGGATAAATGCAAGGTTATCCACTTTGGTGGCAAAAAATGGAAGGCAGATTATTATCTGAACGGCAATAGATTGGGAGAAGGGGAAGTGCAACGAGACCTGGGTGTCCTTGTGCACCAGTCGCTGAAGGTAAGCATGCAGGTGCAGCAGGCGGTTAAGAAGGCAAATGGAATGTTGGCCTTCGTAGCACGAGGATTCGAGTACAGGAACAAGGATGCCTTGCTGCAGTTGTACAGGGCCTTGGTGAGACCACACCTTGAGTACTGTGTGCAGTTTTGGTCGCCTTATCTGAGGAAGGATATTCTTGCCATGGAGGGAGTTCAGCGAAGATTCACCAGGCTGATACCTGGGATGGCAGGAATGACGTATGAGGAGAGATTGGGACGATTGAGTTTGTACTCGCTGGAGTTTAGAAGAATGAGAGGGGATCTCATTGAAACTTATAAAATTCTGGCAGGACTGGACAGACTAGATGCAGGAAGGATGTTCCTGATGGTCGGGGAGTCCAGAACCAGGGGTCACAGTCTAAGGATAAGGGGTAAGCCATTTAGGACAGAAATTAAGAGGAATTTCTTCACCCAGAGAGTGGTGAACCTGTGGAATTCTCTACCACAGAAGGCAGTAGAGGCCAATTCATTAAATATATTCAAGAAGGAGTTGGATATATTTCTTAAGGCTAAAGGGATCAAGGGGTATGGGGAGAAAGCAGGGACCGGGTACTGAATTTGGATGATCAGCCATGATCTCATTGAATGGCGGAGCAGGCTCGAGGGGCCGAATGGCCTACTCCTGCTCCTATCTTCTATGTTTCTATAAGGAGGCATTTCAAAGGCATTTGCCTAGACATCAAAGCAGTTCATTAACTCATTGACAATGGCCACATTTACAATATTGTGAATAATTTTAGGTAACCTACTTTCAAAGGGACATTTGTGTGAGTTCACAGAAGTGTGAGCTGGATGGTTTTGGGATAGTGCTGTAAAATATGAAAAGAGATTTGCACTGAGGCCAATTATAGTGTCCTTATTACCACCCTGGCTGAGATCAGCAATTTCTGCAATTTAATCTGTGATGTTGTGGCGTGTATGGCTTTTATTACACCCTGGCTGAGATCAGCAATTTCTGCACTGTAACCTGTGATGTTGTGGCGTGTATGGCTTTTATTACACCCTGGCTGAGATCAGCAATTCCTGCACTGTAATCTGTGATGTTGTGGCGTGTACGGCTTTTATTACACCCTGGCTGAGATCAGCAATGTAACCTGTGATGTTGTGGCGGGTATGGCTTTTATTACACTCTGGCTGAGATCAGCACTGTAACCTGTGATGTTGTGGCGTGTATGGCTTTTATTACACCCTGGCTGAGATCAGCACTGTAACCTGTGATGTTGTGGCGGGTATGGCTTTTATTACACCCTGGCTGAGCTCAGCACTGTAACCTGTGATGTTGTGGCGGGTATGGCTTTTATTACACCCTGGCTGAGATCAGCACTGTAACCTGTGATGTTGTGGCGTGTATGGCTTTTATCACACCCTGGCTGAGATCAGCACTGTAACCTGTGATGTTGTGGCGTGTATGGCTTTTATTACACCCTGGCTGAGCTCAGCACTGTAACCAGTGATGTTGGGGCGTGTATGGCTTTTATTACACCCTGGCTGAGATCAGCACTGTAACCTGTGATGTTGTGGCGAGTATGGCTTTTATTACACCCTGGCTGAGCTCTGCACTGTAACCTGTGATGTTGTGGCGTGTATGGCTTTTATTACACCCTGGCTGAGATCAGCACTGTAACCTGTGATGTTGTGGCGTGTATGGCTTTTAGTACACTCTGGCTGAGACCAGCACTGTAACCTGTGATGTCGGGGCGTGTATGGCCTTTATTACACCCTGGCTGAGCTCAGCACTGTAACCTGTGATGTCGGGGCGTGTATGGCTTTTTACACTCTGGCTAAGTTTACCAACTGAGCCACGGGAAGTTTCTGAAAAATCCTTTTTATTTGATCTTCACCTCCAATTGCAGTTGAGGTGACTATCCTGTGCTGTTAAACTGGACAGTAGAGTTTAAGGGGTGGCCACCCAGTATTTGTAAAATTCAAAAAACGGATGGAAAATATTCATTTTTTCAAACCCAGCAAACACAAAATGCATCTCGATCACACACACAAACTGACCCACTTTTACATGTGCAAACACAAAACCCATTCATCCTCTCCTTCCTTGGCCTTCGATTGGTCCCTTTCCTTTCAATTCAACCAAGACTTTAGTCTGGGAAATTGTGGCCATGGACCAGGATGCCACCATCACAGATTGGTGATCAAAGCATCACCCAGCAGGAACTGCAATTTTAATATATTTATTCATCAATTGCCTGATCACCTGTCCTCACCTTTATATTTCAAATGGTGAGGGTGGACTAGCTGTTGCAACTAATGGAAAGGCAATTGTTTTATGGCAATTTAGATCTTGTAACCTATCAGGTTTGTAATTCATAACTGCTTTGTGCTTTTAAACGTATGTTTCTTTTTTAGGTGAGCCTGAACATGGGCCAAATGTCGATTGCCTCAGTGTGTCTCCTAAGGAAGCATTAGGTACATTGTTTAGCCTTTACATTGCTTTACTGTTTGAGTGCATTACGGTACATAACTGGTGTAGATTTATAGATCTGTATATTTTGTAAAGTAACAGAATAACTAATGGTAAATATGTATTTGAAACCTTCAAAAATATTTTTACGGGAAGTCTGACGTGTGTAATATTCTAAAATGTATTAGACTTCCATAGATCCTTTATTACACTAAAAGGAGAAGGTTCCTTAATGACGTCAGTGCCATGACAGGGTCTTGCCTAGGGTGTTCCTCTACTATTTGTAGGATTCCATAGAATTCTTTCGCCACATAAGCCAGGCATTTTGGGATGATGTGCTGAGTCAGTATGAGCTGGAGAATGTGTGTGCACATGCATGCCTCAAATTTGGCTCAGCACCTTTCCCCCGAGACTAAAACTAAAATTATTTCAAGCACTACATTAATACTAGTCAATAGTATACAATTTTTGCGACAGCTATTAGAAATTGATTTTCAACCACCAGTTTATATTTTTCTCAATGTATCATTAATTGACAAAAAATTTGGGGCGAAAAAGTCCCCAGGAAGGCTGGAATAAAAATGTGGAAAAACAAAACTAAATTTCTGGCTACAACATGAATGGGATAAATTTCCATATTTAGTGTTCTGCCATCGAGCTTCATGCCCCAGAAAATGGGGCGGGCACTTCCCACAATTTCCTGTCTGTTTATTTTCATGAACTGAAAATCGTGGGCAGCGCTTGCTTGAATTCTTGATTTTCAGTGGGGTGTGCAAAGCTTTGTGCTGCGAGTGCTAAAGATGAAAATGTACCTTAATATGACAAAAATTTGGGAACAAAACACTAGACTAAAATTGGGACTAAATTTCTTAGCATATTATAAAAACATGAGATGTAGAGACAGACTAAAACTAAGATTGTTTCCAGGATTAAAACAGCACTGCTAGAAAGGTTACCGGCTTTGATCTAATGAACATTGAATATTGCTGAAAATCCTTGCATCACTTGTGGATTGAAGCTGATAAAAGACAGGAGGTTGTTTAAAATCGTGATTTTTTTTTCCCTCATAAGAGTACAGAAGTCTTAGGAAAGCATGTTTAAAGACAGGTGTTTAGTTGTGTTGAATTCTACTGTGAATTTTTTCAGGTTAAGTTTTATATTGCATTTTATGTGTAATTTTAAGTTTTTAAATTCTGAAAAATGCCGTAATGTAGAGTATATGGAACATAGTACATTAGGTAAAGAAATGTTTTTGGCTGTTACTCAGAAATTCTCATTTGTTTTTCCCTATTTTAGCTGACTCAATGAGTTTAGTTTCTGCAGGAGTCACACCTAACAAAGGTGACTGTTAAGGTGTTTGTGATCTACCATTGGCTGCTTCGATTTTCTGAGCCAAAGTGTACAGATGGACTTGGGCACAATTCCACGAATTGGGAGAGAACTGCTATTTAACACCACAAAGATTTAAAGCATTAAATGAACTTGTTTGTAGTGTGTTTGCTAGTTTAAAAAAAAATAAAGCTTTTGGGTCAACTGGTTATTTTAACACTTTCCAGCTTGCATTTTGTTCCCGTTCTACTCATTTCAACCATCATTTGTTTATTTATCAAGGTGAATCAATCAATCTCTCTCTTACTAACTCACTTTCCTTCTCTCTCCTTTCCCCTTCTCTTCCCTCCACTTCTCTTTCTTTCTTTCTCTCTCTCTTTCTATTTCTTTGTCTTGCTCTCACTCTCCCTTTTTCTCTCTCTCTCTCTCTCTCTCTTTCCCCTCCCACCTCCCCCCCCCCCCCCCCCCCCCCCACTCATCTTCCTACGTGGCTGTCTGTCTCTCTAAGCTAGAAAAATTACTTGGCAAAATTAGCAGACAAACGCTTTCATATCACATTCCTTAATTTAACCCCATGCCTCTGCTAGAATAGCAGAAAGTAAAACATGTAATATTCATCTGCAAATATTACTAACAGTAATTCTACTCTTTTCTCTGTTTGCCTGTGTCTCATCAACTTTTGAATAACCATTTCAGTGTATGCTTTAATGTTTGTAATTAATTTCGCTTTGCTTCAGTATTGATCCATTCATTTGCATGGCATAACAAGAAAAGGTACAGGAAAGGGTATTTACGTGAGCTCTGCTGCCACTATAAGCTTGCTTTATCTTGAAAAGTGGCTGGAAAGGGTTAATGTAATTCATTTGTATCATTGCCCATGCTGTCTTCCCACAAAACTAACTGGTGAAATGCTTATTCTTTTAATTTTTAGTAATTGCGTCTCTTAATTTTCATGGCTATGAGCACTGTTCTTTTCACACCGTGCTATTATTGCTTGTGCAAAAAGCTTGTACAGAAAACAAAATACTTTAATTTTATAGTATAGTTTAGTGGTAATATAGGCCTGTAAATCTGTAATTCAGACACCACCTTGAGCATTGTATATAATACAGTAAAGTTGCTATTGCATGGAAATGCATTTTGCAATTGTATAACTTACGATAAAAGATTAATTTCAATATATTTGGCATAATATGTTTCCTGTGAAATGCATTGTTTTCTTGAAGTGATGTCTGAGTAGGGAGATATATTAATTCCTGATTTGGATTTGTTGACAGAAGTCAAGTCCTCTCTCATATCAAAAAAGAAGCCTTCTGCAGCAAAGAAAATGGTGTGTATTTCGAGTTATTTCTATTGTACAATTTTAGCTTTAAATTGAAGGTTTTGTGTGGTTTTGTGATTAATAGAGCATCTTTACTATGTCTTACTTCGAATCCTGTGTTTTCTTCCTCATTCTCACAAAGCCACATTACGAGCTGTGGCAAAACTGTCAACCACACATGCACTTTGCAGCAAAAATCACTTGTTACCAATCACAAACCTTCGCTCATTTTCTGTATCCTCCTCATCTATTCTGGATTGAAGTAGCACACTTCAGACATGTCAAAGTATTACAGAAAATAAGAAAATCAATCATTTAACGCTGACTTGGATCTGAGAATTTACAGCCATCTACCAATCTGCAAGTTTTCCTCACCAACAGCATTTAATCTCTAATTGACTTCAGGATGCCTATTTACAGGAATTAGACTCTGGTTAACTACACCTGAATAGCAGAATAATACATTACATGGTATAACACTCATTGTTATAAAATAGCTTATCGTCCAATGAATCATGAGTAATACCATGGGAGATCTATATACAGCTATATATACGCTTGCTGATATTTGTTCAGTTGTGTTGTTACTAATTTAAATACATGTTTTAATTCTTGCATTGGGTGTCAGGCATCATGAGGGGAGTTAAAGACACAATCCTTTGTGTTAAGTCTTGTCAATTCCAGGATAGTACTTGTGTGAAATAAGCCCATTGTTATCTCAGTAATACTCCTAATTCGAAACATTTATGAGAGTCAGCTTGACCTAAAAAAAAGAAAAAGTTCATTGCAACAAGTTTAGCTGTATGAGGTGCTGCTATTGCATGAATTTATAAGATAAGTTAATTGTACTTTCTTCCCTGTTTTTAAACAGCTAGGTACTAAGAAGATTGGTTTAGGGGCACAAAAGGTGACTAGTCACAGCTTCAATGAAATTGATAAACAGGCTCAGGCTGCAGATCGAATGAAAGAACAAGAAGAGTTGAACAACAGGAAGAAGTTTGAGAAGGAAGAATCAGTGTATGTAAAATTAGAATTTACTTTTCAAGTGCAATTTCTATATCAATATGAATTACTCACCAATATGTTTAACATTCCTGATAGCAAAATCAAAATGATTTTACTATTGCATAGAGCAGTGAAGGTTCGAATGCTGACTGTCCAACAACTCAGTCACACACTGATTTGATCACATAGTTATTAGTTCAGTGTGCCTTAAGAGCTACTAAGTGTTTCCAGTGTCCTTTGTGCTCTGAAGTACAGTATTTATAAGCCACTGTACACTTGTGCGCTGTCATAACTAGGAATTACTGGATATTATGCCTAGCAGGAATTTTTGGCTTAAATTATAATATGTTTCTGATATGAACTTAAAATTTTTACGGGTAAATTCTGTCTCCATGATGGAGAGGTAGACTGGTGCCATCAAGACCAAGTATTGCGATGTTAATGGAATCACTTGGGATTTTTATCCATCATAATCTAGAACGATAGGTAATTTATCATCTCATTTCAAGCACTTCCAGTGTGCATTCTCACAGGAGATGGTAACACAGGATAATCTGTGTTCCTGCATACAAAACAAGGGGTTGTCTGGTAGGAATCCTCTTGAGAGTAGTAGCTGCGTTAGCTGGCAGCCCTATAGGCCAACCCCTGGACAGGTGGCGAGAGGACAAACCACCAACTTCCTGTCCACATAAAGTACACAAGACTGAAGACCCCATGCATGATGTCAGTTCGTAAGGTCTGCGGAGAGAGGTAGGTTAGGCCTAGGCCAGTCTACGTTGAAAAACGAGCCGGTCAAGTCTAGTCACGGTCTCTTGCAACGTGGGGGCCAGAGAGGAATTTCCCAGAATTTTGACCTAGGGACCTTTCTCTTATTTCTTTCCCAAGAGATTGCATGGCTGGTTGATATGGGGGGGAATGGGGTCATAGTGTGCGTAAGTTGCACCATGGCAGTATGGAACATACTTCATGGACCAGCTGGTCTTTTCCTGTACATTGATTTTGTATGTTCATAAAGCAAGCCTTAGTCTGATTCAGTAACCAAAAAGAAGTGTTACTTAGCCGATTAATTGGGACAGGGTGGCGAGGTTTATTACTTTATGAGATGGTGAATTAGAAGCATACGAATAATGATCACAAATGGATAGTGGAGTAAATATGCTTAAAAACAGTCTGAACTTACAATAAATGAATAGGGCTAAATGGATATTTGGGTCTTTTAAGTGTGTACTTCTCATTGAATTGAGAATTCAGAATGTGAAAAATTACAGAACTCTCGTTGATATCTTGCTCCTCTGCTACAACTTCTTTCAACCACTTTATATTTAAACAAATCCTATTTTATTAGTATTAAGCTTTTAAAAACATAAGAACATAAGAAATAGGAGCAGGAGTAGGCCATTCGGCCCTACGAGCCTGCTCCGCCATTCAGTAAGATCATGGCTGATCATCGACCTCAACTCCACTTTCCTGCACTATCCCCGTATCCCTTGATTCCCTTAATATCCAAAAATCTGTCTATCTCCGCCTTGAACGACTGAGCAGCCACAGCCCTCTGGGGTAGAGAATTCCAAAGATTCACAACCCTCTGAGTGAAGAAATTTCTCCTCATCTCAGTCCTAAATGGCCAACCCCTTATTCTGAGACTGTGACCACTGGTTCTAGACTCCCCAGTCAGGGGAAACATCCTCCCTGCATCTACCCTGTCAAGCCCTGTAAGAATTTTGTAAGTTTCAATGAGATCACCTCTCATTCTTCTAAACTCTAGAGAATATAGGCCTAGTCTACTCAATCTCTCCTCATAGGACAATCCCCCTATCCCAGGAACCAGTCTGGTGAACCTTTGTTGCACTCCCTCTATGGCAAGTATATCCTTCCTTAGGTAAGGAGACCAAAACTGTACACAATACACCAGGTGTGGTCTCACCAAGACCCTATATAATTGCAGTAAGACATCTTTACTCTCAAATCCTTTTGTAATGAAGACCAACATACCATTTGCTTTCTGAAGGTATTTAAAAATAACAGCAGTACTGCATTGTCTCACAGGTGAAAGAATGGTGTGACAGGACAGTATAAAATCAATAAAGTGAAATAGTCTAGTCAAACATTCTTATTATTGGGGGCATGACTCAGAGGAGTCCTAATGTAATTTGCTGACAAGTTTGCCAAAGAAATTTTCAGCTACTTGAGCTTGTTTTTCCTCGGTTGTATTTTAGTTTTATGTCAGAGCAGTCTGGTGTTTCACATTGCTGTCGGTGCTTTTGTCGATTTGGTATTTTAACAGTGTTTGGTGGCACTTGGGTCATCATGGGAAAAGGTGGTCCTTCTGTACCGTTATTTGGAAGTATTCACAGCCCTGCTGTTTCCCTATAATTCTGTAACTACTTTCAGCATCAAATATTTATCCATTTTCCCTTAAAATATGTGGCAAAGCATTCTGTGCTCCAACAACTCTAAGAATTTTCTCCTAAACCCTATCCTCACTCTCTTTCTAACCATTTTAATTCAGTGACCCCTTTCACTAACACTCTAACCAGGTTAAGTCCTTCTCTATTCCCCATATCGAAACTCTTCATAATTTAATAAAAACCTCCATTAAGCCTTCTCGTAGCCTTTTTTGTTGCAGTGAAAATAGTTCCAGTGTCTCGAATCTCTCCTCAGAACGATGGTTTCTGATCCCTAGGAAATCCTGCATTCAAAATTAGTTTTAAGAGCAATTTATCAAAGCAAGGTATAGTGAATCTCGCAGATGACTAATTCCTATATGCTGAGAAACTGAAGGGCCAAATCTCAATGCTAGACACCACCAAGGTTTAAAAGTGCAGGGGTGCAGACAAAGTCAATTAAGAAGGAAAAAACATTTGCATAAACATAGATGGATATCTGTAGATGAATTGCAAAGTGGTAGTCCAGTTGAGGGGTTCGGTTGGTGTACATAAACCTTGCGAGGAAAGCTCAACAGATTTAATATTGGTAACTTGCACCCCTGATATTAGATTATCATTGTCAATTCAATAAACGTGTCCATTTTTTTAAATTTGTTCCTGGGATGTCGGTGTCGCTGGCAAAACCAGCATTTATTGCCCATCCCTAATTGCCCTTGAGATTACATTATTGTGTATAATGTAATATTGAGGTGAGTTTTCCTATCAGTGTGGTGCCATGCTTCTATTGCTGTTTTGTAGGTGCTGTGTGATGTAGCACCTGAAGGAATATCGAAGTTTTGAAAAGAACCAGAGTGCTTCCAGCTTATTTGTTTTTGCACAGTGAATTGTAGGAAAATTCATCAGCACCTCCATCTGTTACAAAGTTTATGCAGTCAAAGCCAGTAATGGAGTTACTGACCTTCTGTTACATTATGTAAAAGGAAAGACTTGCATTTTTAGCGCCTTTGACGACCACCGGACGTCTCAAAACGCTTTACAGCCAATGAAGTACTTTTGGAGTGTAGTCACTGTTATAATGTGGGAAACGCGGCAGCCAATTTGCGTACAGCAAGCTCCCGCAATCAATGTGATAATGACCAGATAATCTATTTTTGTTATGTTGATTGAGGGATAAATATTGGCCAGGACACCGGGGATAACTCCCCTGCTCTTCTTCGAAATAGTGCCATGGGATTTTTTACGTCCACCTGAAAGAGCAGAAGGGGCCTCGATTTAACGTGCCATCCAAAAGATGGTACCTCAGTACTGCACTGGAGTGTCAGCCTAGATTTTTGTGCTCAAGTCTCTCAAGAGTGGGACTTGAACCCACAACCTTCTGACTCGGAGGCGAGTGTGCTAACCACTGAGCCACAGCTGACGCACAAATATAAAGGTTGAAACTGAAGCATTATCCAGTAACTCATTGTACAGCGGTTCACAGACATGAACCTAATTACTCCCTATCTTGGGCACAGACATTGTGGGCGACTGTGAATTAGTTTATATCATTAAAGTAAATGTGGTAGTCTGTTAAATATGACTGGCCTGTGGATTAATTGAAATTGATAGCAAGTAGCACTGGATATATTCATACTGTCTGTGGGTGTTTTGTCTTTGATGTGGGGATAGGAACAAAGTAGCAACCCCACAAAGCTTAGAGCGAACAACATGGGCTCGATTTTACCGGTCAATGCGGTTTGGAGGTGGGACAGTTGCCTCCTGGGTTCCTGTCCTGCCCCCAACGACGTCCCGACGCATAGACGCGATTTTACGCCAATTGGCCTTGTTAAGCCCGCACTGCAGGTTTGCCGGCCAATTAAGAGGAAGCCGGTGTCCGATGACGACGCGTCATCTGCTGGTTTTCTTAAAGGGACCCCACATAATATTTTTTGACAGCTGATTTTTCAGTATTTTACAGCATTGAGGTGCTGCAAACACTGACAATCACTGTACAAAGGTGGTGAGCCCTTGCACCCAGGCTCTCCAGTGACTCCCTCCTTCGGCTACAACAGATGGCAGCTGCAGGTGAGGTTACAGAAGTGATCTGTCACTGGTGAGAGAGGTTCTCCCAATGAGGTGGGACTACACAAACGATTCAAACTTGTCACCTACAAAAAAGTCTAAATACATTAAAAATGATTTCCCCAACATTTTCTTACTTCTGAAACTCACCAGTGTACCATTGGATCCTTCACACCACTTCTGCAGCTGTCATCAATGCACAAACATTACAGTAGACCCACAGCACTCCACACTTTGGCGTGGTGTCCGGACATCGGGAAGCCCGCAGTAGATCTGTCAAAATTGCAAAAAGCCTCTTAACTGCCTGTTAACAACCTGTTAACAAGCAGTTAAGCACCTATAATCTTCTTCCCGCCGGTAGGTGCCGGGTCCATGCGCAAATCGGGGACCCGACACCTGGGAAGATTGTCTGGAGGCGGGTTGGCAGCGGGTTCCTGCCCGCTGTCAATCTGCGATTTTGCCGGATGTCCCGCCTCCAAACCCGCCCCCTGAGCACCATCAAAATTCCCCCCATGTCTCCGAATACAAGCAGTTCTTCATTTACAATATCAGGGTCGGAATTTTCTGGGGTCCGTGCGGGCACAATCGGAGGCGGGTCAGGTGGGAAATTTGAAATAAGTTGGTGGGTCAGGAACCTGTTGACATCCTGCCCCCATGCGCCTTTCCCTCGGGCGTGTTTGCAGGTGCGGCAGTGACCTGAACAGCAGAGGCAGGCGACCTAATTGAAATCATTATCAGCTTGTTGTCAGACCCTTAAGCACCCTTTTTAGCCTACCTTTCAAATTTCCCTGCATGTCCACGGGATTCACACTGCTCGGGAACCACGTCTGTCAACTTGAGGCGGGAGTTGAGTGGCCATTGATCCAGCTGATTAGTTGACAGCATGAAATGTAATATAAAAGCTCCCACCTGAGCTCCAAGCTGATCACTTTCCTCAGGCAGAAGCTGTTGCTGATTGCATTGCCAGCACAGATTTAGCTTTCTACAGGCTGCAAGTGCTTCCAGCAAAGTCGCCATCCAGTCTCGCTTTATTGTTGGAACATATCACATCATTGACAGATTGCTTCTGTCATCTCTACTTGACCTGTTATCTATTCCATCAGCATGGGTGCCATTTATACTGTCTCACCCTGGTCCTCAGAATCGGAGCACGATAAGCCGCAGCACCAGGTACACCAGCAGCACCACCACCACCAACCTTCTCCTCAACCACCTGATGCTACACAGGACAGAGGGTATCAGCGCAGGGCTACATCACGCTGGAGGTGATACTCCCAACACAGGGTATACAGGCAGAGGATGAGCTTCCTCAACATGACTGAGCAGCAGTGCCAAAGGAGGCTCGGGCTATTGCGCCAGATCGTCGCAGACATTTGCACATTGCTAGAGGAAGCCCTGCAGCCCAGAGGAGCAGACAGGCACGCCTTACCAGTGGCTGTAAATGTCACCAGCGCCCTCAACTTCTTTGCCTCAGGCTCCCTCCAGGGATCTGCAGCAGACATTTGCCGCATCTCGCAGTCGGCTGCCCACAGATGCATCACACAGGCCACCGATGCCCTGTTTGACAAGTCAGCCAATTATATCAACTTTGCCACTGATGAAGCCAGGGTTACTGAGCGGGTGTTCGGCTTTGCCACTCTTGCTGGCTTCCCACGGGTGCAGGGCGTCATCGACTGCACACGTGGCCATCAGGGCACCCCATCATAACCCAGGAGTCTTTGTCAACCGCAAGGGCTTCCACTCCCTCAATGTGCAACTGGTCTGCAACCATAGGAAGATCATCATCATGCATGTGTGCGCCAAATTCCCTGCCAGCTGCCATGACTCTTTGGTACTTCACCAGTCCACCTTCCCTCAGCTCTTCACTCCTCCAAACACACTTTCCAGCTGGCTGCTTTGAGACAAGGGCTATCCACTGAAGCCGTGGCTCATGACATCCTTGAGGAGGCCAAGTACTGAGGCCCAGGAGAGATACAGTGAAAGTCACATTTCCACCAGATGTGTCATAGAGCAGACAATAGGCATGCTGAAAATGCGCTTCAGAAGCCTTGTCAGATCTAGGGGAGCCCTTTAGTACGCACCAGCCAGGGTCCCCAGAATCGTCATGATCTGCTGCGCCCTGCACAACATAGCGTAGCAGCGAGGATTAGTACTGCACGAGGAGCAAGGCTCTGAGCGCACAGCCTCTTCAGAGGAGGATGAGGAGAAGCATCAGCTGGAAGATGAGGAGGAGGAGCTGGAGGAACCGGCGGGCCAGATCACACCAGCACCTGAGCACATTGCTGCCTGGGAGGCCTCCTCATGGCCAGATTTACTTAACTTTACGCAGTACACCCATATGGCTGCCACATGCTGCGCCAGGTTGACACCACTCCACAGCAACACTATGAAGCATCCCTACAATGACAAAGCCATTCCTTTCACACTGATGGAGGCTCGAGGGGCTGAATGGCCTACTCCTGTTCGTATGTTCCTATTCCATTGATGAAGGTACCGTTATGGCTCACCATTCACAGCAACTCACTAAGCCACTTCCAAAGGTGCACACAAATTTGTCCAAGACCGGAATGTGGTGAAAATAAAGATTTTTATGTTTGACAGCACCTTAACGGAAACTTTACATAAACATTGAATAAATACACCCAAGCGGCTACCGTTGTGAATCTACTTGTGTGCTTCTACGAGGTGCTACCCCTGTGGCTTCAGCAGAACTAGAGACAGCCTGCTCAGACACTCTTGGCGGACGTCCTCTGGGTTTTGGAGCCTCTGATGGTCCCGCCAAAGTCTGTGACTGTGATGGGGGCAGACGTGGCCATTGCTGTCCGAGGAGGCTCTGGGGCTCTGACTGAGGGGATGGCAACGAGGGAAGAAGTGTGAGTGGTTTGAGAGGAGCCTCCACTTCCTGTGCCCTCTCACTATTATCCCTCTCGTGGGTCACCCGCACTTCTCTGCTAGCAAGGAGCTGGAGAGCACCTTGCTGTACATCAGTGGGGCCATGAGGACCCACATCTACGTTGACATCCCTCCTAAAGAGGAGGTCTATGAGCCTCTGCCATTTATTCTCCATAGAGACCATGTGCTCCTGTGAGTGGCGCATTAGCTGCTCCATGCAGGTGGCCATCCTATCCATGGAAGAGCCTACAGTCGCCATCACCTGCGACACAGTGGTGCTCATGTTGGAGATGGACTCCTCCATTCTTTGCACATTTACAGACATCGCGCTCACAAAACCTGTCAAAGTCTCCTGCACTTCTTGCTGCACCTCCAGGAACGCCCTCATTCTGGATGGCCCCCGAGGCTCAGCGTCTGCATACAGCTGAGCAGAGCTGGGAGTGTTCTGCGCCCTCCGGCGAGGAGTCTCCACTGCTGTCCCTGTCTCCCTCTGTCCCCACCTTCGGTTCTCTCCCTTTCCCTCTTACTGTGGGCTCTCTTTTCCTGCAAGGAGGGAAAGAAGCAAAGGTTGAGTGAGCATGATTGAATGAGTGTAAGGAATCACAGAATCACAGAAACCCCACAGTGCAGATAGAGGCCATTTCGGCCCATCGAGCCTGCACCGACACATATCCCACCCGATCCCCGTAACCCCTACACATATCCCACCCGATCCCCGTAACCCCACGTATTTAATCCCCCTAACACTAAGGGTCAATTTATCATAGCCAATCAACCTAACCTGCACATCTTTGGACTGTGGGAGGAAACCGGAGCACCCGGCGGAAACCCACGCAAACACGGGGAGAATGTGCAAACTCCACACAGACAGTCACCTGAGGCCGGATTCGAACCCGGGTCCCTGGCGCTGTGAGGCAACAGTGCTAACCACTATGCCACCATGCTGCCCTAGTGTTTTTAGCTGGGATATTTAAAGGAGCCATGGGTTAGAATGGATGGGTTAGATCTTTAGAGGGAGACTATGATGGAGTGGGGTGCCAAAGCCAAGTGACTTCCTTGTGTGTTGTCAGTTGGTATGATTACATTAGGATAAGGGTGAGTGTGAGGGGTGGCTAGTCAGATGGGGCTGTGATAATATAGATAGATAGAGAGGGATGGGTGGATGTGCAAGGTAAGTTGGTGTGAGTAAGGATGTGCAGGAGTAGGGTAGGGAAGGCAGAGTGATGTGGATGTGATGAGTGGCACAGCAGGATGAGGTTGAGTGTGGCTTGGCTGTAACATTTCGTGATCTATTGAGATCATTGAAAGGTTTGCGCCACTGCAGCCTAGTCCTCCTGACAACATTCCTGCTTGTGCCCTCCTGTGCTATGTGCAACCAGGCTGCGTTGATCTCCTGGGAAGGTCTCTTCTGCCCCATTCAAAGGGAAGAGGACCTCCCTGCGAGCTCCGACTCCCTCCACAAGCATATGGAGGGAGTCATCGGAGAACCTGGGTGCAGCCCTCTGTCTCTGTGCAGTCATCCGTGGAACTGTTTGCAGTAGTTGATTTGTCCAGTGTGCTCCCTGCACACTCCTAGATGAACCTTCAAATGCAATATGGCCATGGCTCCTTTAAATATCCCAGCTGAAAACACGTCATGGATGGTGTCATCAGACCCGCACCATTTAATTGGGCTGGGTAACGTGCAGGATGGGCTCCATTAGTGCAGAGTCAATTTCTGGAGCGGGGTGGAAGCAACAACGGGGTCGCGACCTGCCACAGCGCCCGCCCACACCTGACCCGCCCAGGTACAGAAAATTCCTGCCCATGTGATGCCTGACTAGAGACTGTCTGAGACAGTTTCAGTACTTGTTTCAAAGAAGTGAGGTAACCAAGCCATCTGTTAATTCATTTACATTTTTGAATGTTCTCTGGTTTCCAGAGGCTAAGTAGTTTGCATGTATTGTACAATTAATTAGTGTTCGGCATTTCCTCATTCTAAAATTCAGCCTAATTGTGGATTTTGTTGGTGTATTGAAATAGATTCTCAAGTGTTCAGTTGGTTAAGTGGTAGTTCAAAGTGGAGAATGTAAGCAAAGAAATTCTCTATTACAGAGTTTCATCTCTTCGGCTTGCATACCAAGACCTGGAAATACAAAGAAAGAAAGAAGATGAGAAGTTGAAGAAAATGGAAGGCAAAAAGAAGGAACAAGCAGAGAGACTGGGCATGGGCTTCAGCAGCAGAGCGTAAGTACCTTAAACTACAACACTGCTTATTTGGGAGGTACAGGGTAACAAAGTGGAAAGAACATTTAAATTAGATGGCACAGTAAGTTGGTACTGCACCACTGAACGATAGAACGTGGGCTCGCATGTAAAATCCAGAACTTGTGCTATTCTGCTAAGAGAATGACTTTTCTCATGGGGATGGAGGGAGTCATGGGGCAGGGGAAATTGAAGGGTGCATCACATTGGGTTACTTGCATCTGACTCGCATCACTTGCCTAGCTTAGCCAGCAAATGGTGCTCGAGATAGGCAAGAACTAAAATAGGGAGCAAAGAGAATTTGTAAATAGAAATAAGTTTAATTATTGCCTTGCTCCCAAGCAGTCGAGTGTTTGGCCTTGCACGTAACCTTATACCCACATTATCAAGTACAAAGAAGAATACTATGGTCAGTTTTTCTATTAATATCTAAGCTTCAATAGATGCCTTTTATTTGATTTCTAATAAAGTGAGCCACTACCAATTTTTGAACCAAAAAAACCCCAGAATCTCATACAACAGCCATATAGCAATGTGTTGAGGGCAAATGAGCTTAAAACAAATTGGGGTTAACCTCCTCCCTCAGCCCTCAATGCTGTTGTATTAACTGACATGAAACACTATGTAGTACTCTTTTTTCAGACATGGAAGATGCCTAACCTGTAACATTTTTGGTCTACTTACAAAGCAGCACTGTCAGTTTGTTTTACCCAGGAGTGCTCCAATTTAACAACTCATTTTTTAGGCAGTTATTTTGCTTTAATAATATAGGTCATATGTCCCTTTTCATTGCACTGCTCAGATCGTCTCAGTGAGACTGACTTGGGTTAATGGAATTTTAATAACTGTGCTGCTAGTTTTAAAAAAACGTAAAGTAAAATTGTTTTGTTACTTTGTCTTATGAAACACAGCTTTTGAGTCATTTTACTCCACCAGATCAAAATTTGTCTCTTCGTGCTCTGTCCAATTATCTATTTAAAAAATGTATGTTTGTATACACTTGTCTACATTTTTTTTACTTTGGCCCAGAAATTCGGGTCTCCACGGGTGAGTACGCACGGGGTACTCGCCCGTAGGCCCAATGGAAGTGCCGGTTTCCTGCATGCACTGCGCATGCGCGGGAAACCGGCACTTCCGTTCCTCTGAACGAAGAGGTTCAGAGGTCGAACGCGTGCATGGGAGAGGCTGCACGTGCGCATCGAACTTAGGTTTTTTTTTACAGGTTTTCCCGGGAGGGTAAGCCTGCAGAATTTAGAAACGTAAAAAGCAGGCGTAAGGCCTGCTTTTTACAAGGTAAGTGGTGAATTAATTAAAATTAAAACATTTTTTCCACAGGTTTATTATTTTTAAATACTTTAAAGCAAGGGAAGTTTATTTTTAGCCCCGTTAGAAAATAAAATTATTTTTTTCAAAAATTTAAATTATTGTTTAAAATAGTTATTTCATGTAATTTATAGTTTATTTAAAAAATGTGATGTTTTAAAAAAAATTATTTGAAGATTTAGTGCTATTTTGGGGCCGTAGTATTTATAAGTCTTGACAGCACTTATGAATGGAGCATTCCTTGCTCCGATTGGCTCCCCATGGCCCACGTGATCCCAGGGGATGCATCGAACTAACTGCGCCCCTGGGATACGCAAGCACTGTGCGCCGGCAGCTGGACCAGGCCCCGGATCGGAATTCCACGGGAGCCCAGAGCTCAACGGCTGGCGCGCAAGGTAAGTGCAGATCGGGGGCTTACACCCGCGAGAAGCCCCCGACCCGAATTTCTGGGCCAATATGTTTTTGTCGCACATTTCTGCCACCTTTATTCTTTGTGCTCATAATTATAATGGAAACTGCCTCTGTAAATGTACCATGCTGTAATTACACTCTCTAGCTACTGGAGGTTTGTAGTGCCTCACTTTTGAGCCTCGGCTCCTCAGCCTGTATTACGCGGAAACCCTTATTCTTGAACCTACTTTATTTCTCTGTTTCCCAAATGAACCGTCAATTTTGCTGTTTAACTGTAAATGATATATTATAAAAATAAGGACAGAGTGTATGACTTTAAAATAGGAACTGAAGTACATCTGGTGACTGCACCAGTTGTTCCTGGCCCCCTAACGCCAGTTTGCCAGAAGACTGCCCTTGTTCTTGGCTCCCTATGTGGAGCGCTGGAGGTGATTGCGTAGTGTGTAGAAATGTTGTCAATATTCTAGACTCTTAAGATAAATATGATGACGGGGAAGGGTTTCTTTGTAATATATTTCAATAATGTTACAAAAGGTTTTGTGATTGAATCTGGGTCTTCACTTTTTTTACATTTTGAAATTGCCCATCAATAATTCTTGTCAGTAAGATACTGAATGCAGCAATGCAGAGCTTTGTGTTGTACTACCCTATAATCTGCTTTTTCTCACTTTTATTCCTTGCAGTGGAGTTTCCCATTCTGTATTATCAGATATGAAAACTATAGAACAAGAGACACCCACTATTGCAAAATCTTCCAGGAGAAAGTATGATGAAGATGAAGAACCTGCATTTACTACTTCTCATTCCAGGTAAGTGAAGTGTCATTCTCTGTTTGATCTTGAAGAAAAGAGAGTTACAATATGTTGCCTGGGAAAAAATACATGTGACCAAATGGATGAAATTAAAAAGAATGTATTAGGACTGCCACTGCTGCTGGTTATTTCCTCAGCAAAACATTGAAGGATGCAACCTAAGTGATTACAATGCAAGAAACTGAAGTACAAATAAGCTTTCTTAGCACTGTAAATCGTTGAATGGGTGCAAATGTTTTTCCTGAATAATTTTTAATAGTTTTGTAAATTTTGTTCCCTTTGAGCATCGGAACTGAATAAACAAAAACAACTCTCAATTGTCTATGGGTGTTACAAACATGCCTTTGGTTGAGAGAAGATGGGGAGGTGACCTTATACCACACGTTTGCTAATGCCATTCTGAGAGACCTGTCAACAGCATGGATCAATTCTCCCTCTCTCCCTTCAGCCGAGAATTACTCTTGTACATGTCTCAGTAGTGCATGGTTTCAGAGCGGCATTAATGCAAACTGGGAATCAGGTCACCCACCTCCCTACCTTGTCTGCGCGCAGTATGTGATGCAGGGACACTCGAGAAGGGGGAAGAAAACAAAAGGACTTTCTGTTCAGAAAGAATATTGAAAAGTCATTAACACTATCTTCAATCAGCAGGCTAGTTGGGTTAATACTTTTATTTTCATGCATTCCTGCCCCCTCCTATCTTTTCTTGATGTCAATGTGATACCTGTTTGATACATTAGTTGGAACTGTATCAGTTATTACTGGATTCTGATTACAATTGATGATGCACAATTCTTTTGAAAGAAACATAAGTTATCCTACTGCACCATTGGACACGGATTCAAATTCCAGCTGAGACAATTTGAACTCTGCTATCCTCGGTGGGAAGGTTTTGCTGGATCTTGTCTAATCTGTTGTAGCACTACACAGGAGCAGGAAAATTAAAAGCCCATAAAGTGTGTATTGTCAAATACAGGTAGACTACCCTTTATCCGGACTTCCGAAAACCGAAACCCTCTAAAAACCGAAGGTTTTTTCGTTCAGCGTAAGTCGTGCGTACGAACGAAAAAACCTTCGGTTTTTAGAGGGTTCCGGTTTCGGAAGTTCGGATAAAGGGTAAGTCGTGCGCACGACCCCCCGCCGACCCCCCCCCCCCCCCCGCCGGCCCCGACAACCGCCGACCCCGCCAGCCCCGACAACCGCCGACCCCCCCGCGGGCCCCGACAACCGCCGACCCCGCCGCGGACCCCCCCGCCGGCGCCGACCCCGCCAGCCCCGACAACCGCCGACCCCCCCGCGGACCCCGCCGGCCCCGACAACCGCCGATTCCCCCCCGCCGGCCCCGCCAGCCCCGACAACCGCCGACCCCCCCGCGGACCCCGCTGGCCCCGAGCCCCGCCGACCCCGACTGACACTTACGCTGAGCGTCAGCGTAAGTCGTGCGCACGACCCCCCGCCGACCCACCTTCCAAAATCCGAAATTCTCCTTTATCCGAAACTCGGCTGGTCCCGAGGTTTTCGGATAAAGGATAGTCTACCTGTAGTGGAATTGATAGCTGTGTGGAAGTAGTGACCTGCACCAGTTAACTGGACTTCCAGCAGTGTCCCTTGTTGCTGGTTGAGTTTACCTGTCATATAAATGTAATCTTTTGTTTTTACGGCATTTACAGCAGAAGTTGCCACTCTATTCTAACAATCGAAATACATTTGATCTGATCGGCTTCAGTGGCAAACTCTTGGGCTTGTGGAATTCCAGAAGCCCACAGTGATAGTTGGTAAATTTGTTGCTTTATGTGTAGGAGAGATGACATTTTGTATAAATTGTTGATTTATGTAAATGGTTTCCCTCCAAGTTGTCACAGAGCAGGAAGTGAGCAGAATTTTTAAAGAGCTTAGTAAAGCTTGGCTTTTGAATTTGGTAGATCCCTCCTGACCCAACGTGTGACAATTGTTGAGAGCTGTATTAACACTGTAAACTGCCGTACTAACCCGAGAACTACCTACAACAGCGGGAATGCGGTTCAGGGAGAGTCATGAACTTTTTCTGACCCTAGCCTTGCATTGAACAGTTTTTTTTCCCGGAAGTTTTGATTATTTTAACAGTTATTACAGTAAATTTGCTGCTGTTCAGCTATCTTGGACTTGTAGATCTGAAATCCGGCTCAGTGAGCTTTGTTTTCCACCCCTGTCTGCACTGCCAATAGAAATAATGCTGCATAGAGTACTTTCAAGATACCTGAGTGAAGTTCTTTGCTTATTTAGTGCTGTGTAAACAACATGGGGAAATAGTGAAATCAAGAATCGATTATTTATACTCATTTACAATGTCAATACAATTAGTGAACAGAAGTAATCTTAATAATTGTGGTTATTAGTTGTATCATTTGTATTAGAATATACAGATGTAACATTAGCTTTCTATAACTTATAGTGAATCTACGTCAGTCAATTTACTTACAAATATACTAGTATTTGACCCAAATATAATTCATGATAATTATAAACTGCTATCATCCATGTGTTCAGTACTTTTAATTTGAGTATTAAACCCAGCAGTAAGGATGGATATTAATTGTTTAAAATTGTGAATTCCCACAAATGTGGATAATATGTAGTGGACAGCATTAGAACACAGAAAATATTCCCATCATAACCTGGCTGCATGACTCTTGAGTCAGGCACTCTGCATGTATTTAAGCAGGCATGCTCAGTGAATGTTCCATAAAGTGGTGTGAAAGGTTATATGAAAGTATAAAATACAAACTGCCCCATCAGTAATGAAGATGCACTGTCTATTAAATCTGGTGTCAATAGCAGCAATTAAATAGAGGACTAATTCAGTTGATAATTTTGAGCTTTAGTTAACAAAAGTATAACCTTTTTATCTTTTTATTTTGAAATTATAGGTAATAATGGGGGAAATTACCCACAAAATTGTGTATTTAAACTGTTCTTTATTCCCATTAACATATTTCCCATCCTGTCCTTCCAATGAAAATATCCCTTGTTTCTAATTGCAGCTATTGACACTGGTTTGTCTGTCATATTGCCATGATCGGAGTCCTGAAAATGATCAGATTTTGTGGGAAAGTAAGGAAGATTATAAAATCACTGAAATAAGTAGTCAAATCTGCAGCAAATTAGGTGTGTATTGGCAGCCGAGATGGTGGGCATTCAAGATCCCATAATGCTGTTCAAAGCAAAGCAGGAAGTTCTCCCAGCCCACTGACGAACATTCCTGCTTCAACCAACACCACCAAAAACAGATTTATTGCTGTTTGTGGCATTCTGCCATGTTTGCCTACATAACAATATCTGCACTTCAAATTAATTGATTGTTTATGAGGAGCTTGCAGAGGCTTCAGTGAGACGTGATAGGGCACTATATAAATGTGTGTTTTTTTTTACAGAAAATCTGAAAATATTTCTGCAGTGTTTTAATGGGTAAAAACCGGACCTATAAATGTTCAAAGGATATGCAGACCATGTTGCATGTACATTGCTCTCACCTCGAAGTCAGAAGGTCTTGGGTCCATGTCTCAGTCCATTACTTGAGCACATAACCTGGGCTGACACTTCAGTACATTACTGATGATGTGTTGCGTTGTCGGATGTATAGTGTTTCAGATGAGACATTAAACCGAGGCATCGTCTGCCTGCTCAGTTGGATGTAAAAGACGCCATAGCATTATTTGAATAAGAGCAGGGGAGTTCCAATGTTCTGCTCAACATTTATCAAACAGATTAACTGGTCATTTGTTGTGGGACCTTGCTGTGAGCAGATTGACTGCCACGTATGCCTCCATTAATTATTTAATTTCCTGTAAAGCATTTTGGGACAACCTGAGGACTTGAAATGTGTTTTATAAATGCAAATTTGTTCTTTTTAATTAAATGGGACTTTTCTGCGTGGAAAAGGTCATCAGATTTTCTACATATTGAATCTTGATAATTACTGGCACTGATGTGGGCTCAGCTTAATATGTGGCTCCAATAATTACACCAGATCTCCGGGAAAACAAATATTACCTTTCAGCCAGACACTGGGCTGAATTTTAATGGGGAAGATGGGTTTGGGGGGTGGGGGGGGGGCTCCAAGGTGGTCAGGTTGCCCGCAGGCCCTGCCGGATTTAATGCAGGGAGGGATAGCATCAGGGCTGAGGGCAGCCGGAGAAGCGGGGGGTGGTCGGAAGCGATTGGGGGCTGGTTCAAGCACAGGAGTGGGGGAGGGAGGCAGAGATTGCGGGTCGGGACTAGCACAGGGGTGGGGGTGGTGGGCGCAGAGATCGGGGGCAGGGCGGGCAGTTCTTGCGGGGTGGGGGGAGGCAGAGATCGCAGGCTGGAACTAGCGTGGGGTGGGGGGGGCGGTGTGTATGGCGGGAGGCAGAGATCACAGGCTGGAACTAGCGTGGGGTGGGGGGGGCGGTGTGTATGGCGGGAGGCAGAGATCACAGGCTGGAACTAGTGTGGGGTGGGGGGGGGGGTGGTATGGCGAGAGGCAGAGATCGCGGGCCGGGTGAAATGGAGGCAGAGAACGCGGACTGGGGGAAGTGGGGGGGGCAAAGCATGGCGGCCGGAGGAGCGGTTGGAAGCAGGCGACATCGGGCCGGAGGAGCGTGAGGTAGGGAGGCCTCGTGGTGGGGATCGGAGGCCTAGGGGTGGGATTGGAGGCCTCGTGGGGGGATCTCCGATCACAGGGGGTGGGTTAGGTAGGGACCCTGGATCTAGGAGGTAAGTGTAAAGGCACTTATCTCCTGGATCCAGCAGTCCTCACCTTGCATTAGCTGGTGGGTTTCACAAGGCCTGCAAAACCTGACCAGCTAAAGTTAAAATCAAAATGAAGGTTAAGGCAGAGGCTTGCAGCCTCATTATAATATTTAAATAGACGACTCGACTCCTGGCAGCCCGCCCCGTCCTACCTCCATTAATACTGGAAGTGGGCAGGTTGGGATTCAGATTTTTAACACTTAAACTTCCCACACGCCCCCCAACCCACCTGTTTCTTTAGGCTAAAATTCCCCCCATTGTTTCTGATATTTAGTTTCAATTGTGCATATGTACGTTTTAAAGAGAGTGGTATTTTGTTGTTATTCTGTTGACTGCCTTTAACACACAGCAGGAGCTGATGATGACTACACTGAAATACAGATATGGTGGAATAATTTGGGGGCGGGGTCAAAACAATTTAATGCATCCAGAATCCATTCTGTTCCTACAATGAAAGAGTTAATATTTTGAGAGACCTATAACTTTCCCTCTTTCTTCCTTCCCTAACTCTTTAGGTATTTTGATGATCCGCTGGATATGGGAAGTACATATTCAAAATGGGACATCGACAGCAGTGATTCCTTTTGGAAGACGGAAAGCAGCAGTAGAGAGAAGGACACATTTACTTCAAAGATATCATTAAATGACGGGTATAGCTACTAATAAAAATATCTTATTTGCTCTTGTGCCTCATTGCTGAACATACTACATGATTTCAACAGATGAGAAAATCTGACCTTTTTCTTAATTTTTGTTTTATTTCAATCCATTTAAGCTTAGTACCAAAATCTACCTTCGACTTAGCCTAAACTTAATTTTCTTTTTAGTCTCTAAGTTTGTTAGACTTCATATAGTGTTATTTTTGACCAACATATTTGGTAGCAAATTATTTGTTACTTTAATGTTTGATTGTAATCCTGTACTTCATTAGTTCATGTACATCCCATTTTCAACTCGTGAACTCTAGAAATGTTTACACAAAAGTGGCTGTAATGCAGATTGATGCCACACAAGCGACTTCTGTTTTGTAACTCTCTATGTTGATCCTAGTTTTAATGTTGGTGTCTAATTTCTCCCATCTTTCCCCAGACCTGCACGTCGTAAACCAGAATTAGATTATGCCGTGGTCTCTGAGGAAGCGCAGAAGAAATTCGGCAATGTCAAAGCCATTTCTTCAGATATGTATTTCGGGAAACAGGATTCTACAGAGGTGAATGTTCCTCCATTTTCTGAATATATGTGATCAGTCTGTTGATTCTGATTCTGCCCTCTTGAGCATCCCTGATTATAATCGCTCAACCATTGGTGGCCGTGCCTTCTGTTGCTTAGGCCCTAAGCTCTGGAATTCCCTGCCTAAATCTCTCCGCCTTGCTACCTCTCTTTCCTCCTTTAAGACGTTCCTTAAAACCTAACTCTTTGACCAAGCTTTTGGTCATCTGCCCTAATTTCTCCTTATGTGGCTCTGTGTCAAATTTTTTGTCTTAAAATACTCCTGTGCAGCGCCTTGGGATGTTTTACTATGTTAAAGGCGCTATATAAATACAAGTAGTTGTTGTTGTTGAGTTATATGTTACTATCTGTGCAGATGCATGCAGCATTCAGTGCCGACAGTATGAAACAATAATATTTCTGTGTGAATGAATGCCTGTAAGAACAGATTTCAGCAGTCCAGAACAAGTCAAACCAGCTAACAAGTCCCTCAGTAATGAAATCAAGGTGTGAGACTTGTGAACTGTGCCCAGTTATGTTTTAAGAAATATACTGACACATACAATTAGTGACTATGCAAACAAATTCCTGTGAATATGCTGGTGCTTTCAGATGCACCTCAGCACTAAATACTGTAGAATACATGTTTGGTTGCAGTGCCTTGAATGGAGATCGGTAATGGTGCTAGCAGAAACATTAATAAAAAATTGTACCCTCCAATTATTTACTTGAAATGAAATATTTACATATAATTATATCAAGCCACAGATTTTAAATAATTAAGTTCTCATTTGTCTTTTTGAAAGAAAATGACATTGATGTCTTTGAGAATTCAATGTCACAGTGGATGAACGCATTACCTTTCACCTCAAGAGTGTTGAGGGTTCTCTCTGTGCCGTATGCAAAGATCCTGTGGGAAATAAGCTGAAGCAGTCTGAGCCCAGAACTTAGTGAGTGTGGGCCTGCAACACAAAACTGCACTTGATTCATTATTAATTGGCACTGAATCTGGCAATCTCATTCAGAAGCCACAATGGTGTGGCAAATTGAGATATTCTTCAGCGGTTGGGGTTCAGGCAAGTTATAGAGGGAGTTTACATCTGATAAAATGTCTTGTGCCTGAAAGTACTTGATGCAGAAACTGTCAGTTATTTATATAGTTGATCCAGCTCTTTCTTGGTCCTCATTCCAGGAGCTACAAAAAACTTAGCTTTTTCTACAGTAGAATTCTGCTGTCTAATTCTTGCTGTTGCAGATGCAAACTAAGCCTTATCCTACTCTGTCTGGAAGACATTCCTTTGGAGAAACGGGAATTATTTTAATAAATAGCATTTCCTTTTTTAAAAGATTTTAAATTCAGATTGTGTATCTATAAAATGTTCTGTAGCTTTATAATTTAGCTTTAAGGCCAGAACTGGCATGTATTAAGTCCTTTTTCAACAATTAATTGTGTCTGTGGCCCCAAAGCAACCTCCTTATTTTAACTATTGGGTTTGCTTTGCCTGCAGTATGAAGCCAAAACTCAGCTGGAACGATTTGCAGGAAGTTCATCTATCAGCTCAGCTGATCTATTCGAGGGTGAAAGGAAGCAAACACCAGGTAAGAAGCCAGCAATACATGAAGTCTGGAGAAAAACTAACTCTTCCAAACTGGATACACATGTAAACTGAACGCAGGATTGTGTTGTGATTATTTTCTATCTCTCCTACAAAAAGTGTTTTTAATTGATGCACCTTGTCTCTTTTTTTTCCTAATGAAAGATTTGTTTAGTTTCACTTCAATTTTTTTTGTATACCAGTGGTTAAAGTGTTCCAGTATGCTGAGGAATGGCTTTCCAGCTCTTAACCAGAGATCCCGATGTGCTGCCTCCCTGTGTCCCTGATAATCGACACTTCTACTTTCTTCCATCAAGTCCCTGAATTGCTGCTGCTTCTCCCAACTTTGGACTCCTTAAACTAATGGAATGACCTATCCATCTGTGTTACATCAATATATTAAAAATGTTACATGTGCACACATTTACTGTTTCACCTCACACTTGTATCACGCTTCTCTGTCACATTTAATTATGGGGAAATTTCTTCTTGGTAACTTTCTTGCAGCTGATTTACATACAAGCCCGTTGTTTACTGTGAGCAACATCATGGGAGATCTGCTAGTAATAATATGAAGCCAATATGTGTGGTCACAGGTTCCTGTTTCACTCCTTCAGTCACACTTAACTATAGACCAATTTAGCCCACTTCTCACATACTTATAAGCAGATGTAAAGTCTTAAGCAAATTTCTTACAATTGACTGCCTCATATACAAATCCATTTACATTAGAACTATTTCCATAGTTATTATGGTGTGGAGATGCCGGTGTTGGACTGGGGTGGACAAATGTAAGAAGTCACACAACACCAGGTTATAGTCCAACAGTTTTATTTGAAATCACAAGCTTTCGGAGCACTGCTCCTTCATCACCTGATGAAGGAGCAGCGCTCCAAAAGCTTGTGAATTCAAATAAAACTGTTGGACTATAACCTGGTGTTGTGTGACTTCTTACATTTGTCCATAGTTATTGTCACTAGATTTATGTAATATCCTCACAATTACACCTGTATTCCAAAACACACCTACAGTTGCAGGGCCACAACAGAAAACACCACATGTAACCCAATGAAGACTCGAGTACACAAAAAAAAATCCCCACGAGTCCTTGGCAGTCACATACAAAGTAAATATAGACCTCACACTGCATTGCCACTGCACGCACTAAGTAATGTCTGCTACACCCCACTGCAGCCCACTTATTAGCACCTGCTACAACCACACCAACCATTATATATTAACACTTCTGTTGTTAAAAAACAGCATATCATCCAATTTACTGTGAGTAACGCCACAGGAGATCCGCTAATCTATACAAGTCTTGCACCTGGTGCATGTCTGTTGCACCACAACTTGGAGGCATCCTTCTTAAGAACATCATATATGCATGGGACAAAAATACTGATTGGCTGTCATGAGGCCTCACTTGCTAAATCACCAATCAAATATCCGATTGCTTAAATGTCAATGAATCAAAAGAATTCAATTCAGTCAGTACGCATAAATGAGGATAGAATAAGCAGCAATCAAATCTCTCGATTTTTCATTTTGAAAACTGACAAGTAGCAAGAAATACTAATCAACAATTAATTAGTTTGAGCCACCATCTTGAATCTTCCTCCCAGTTGAAAATGTGGCAGTAAAATTAGTTTTTATAACCTGGGATCCCCATAAAATAATGTACAATTCTAAATAAAATGCTGTTCTTACTCCTAGAATTGTGTGTACAGTGTTATAAAGTCTCTGGAAAACATTTTCTTGCAGAGGCTTAACCCTGAATCGAGCAGTGAGACTCGACTTGAATTTGGAGTGCTTGGCTGGAGCTTGAACTTTTGGGTTGGTCTTTGTTGACTCTTTTTTCCCCGACAAATACCTTGATTCTTCCCAATTAATTGTGATTCTTCGCAATCATTAAAGGTCTCTTCCTCTTCATTTTAACTCCAGATTCAGATTAAGGATTCTGTCTTCTTGAGCACCACTACATATAGGGGAGGCCATATAACGCATGCAAGATTGTTTTCATGATTGACAGTGAAACAGGTCATTCTCAGAATATGCCAGGTTTTGCATTTTGTAAGCCCCACCCATTCTTCCCCAGCCCTGTAAGGTAACTGAAAAATTTCATATTAAAAACATGAGAACGACATAAACTATGATTACCTGGTACTATATATTGAGCCCACATTCCCAAAATGAATTTATTATCTGAGTATTGGCCTTAAAAGGAGTGCTCAGGTTAACCATAGCTTCCCTTCAGTAGCTAGCCATCAAAACTGCACTCGGAGAACCTGTGAGCAATGCCATGGGAGATCCACATATAACCATGGTAAAATGAATTGAAGTTGCTATGTATGAGCGACCAGGCGCCAAATCCCCTAATTGCCGTAGGAGATTCTTTTAAACTATGTGTAAAATGTAAATTAAAAAGATTTTTTGTTCTTTGAACTTTGTTTCTATCCAGAATTGCCTGGGGAATGAAGGTTTAAATTAAACAAAAGCAATTAGCTTAGTCAGTAGAGCATGAGACTCAGTCTCCGGGTTGTGGGTAACAGGTGTCAGATTTGGCTCCGTTGGTAGCACTCTTGCCTAAGTTAGTTGGTTGTGAGTTCAAATCCCACTCCAGAGACTTGAGTATATAATACAGCCTGACACTTAACTTCAGTACTGAGAGAGTGCTGTACAGTCAGAGTTGCTGTCTTTTGGATGACACGTTAAAAAACAAGGCCGCATATGCCCTTTCAGGTAAACGTAAAAGATCCCATGGGACTATTTGAAGAAGAGCAGTGGAGTTCTACCCAGTGTCCTGGCCAATATTTATCCCTCAACTAACATCACTAAAACAGATTTTCTGGTCATTCTTTATATTTGCTGTTTGTGGGAGCTTGCTGTGTGCAACTTGACTGCTGCACTTCCTACATTACAATAGTGACTACTCTTCAAAAGTACTTCATTGGCTGTAAAGCGCCTTAGGATGTACTGAGGATGTGAAAGGCACTATATAAATGCAATTTCTTTCATTATTTCTATTTCTGTTAAATTCACAGTTCTGTATAGATTAAGTGAGTTGGCAAAAATGTGGCAGATGGAGTTCAGTGTGAGCAAATGTGAAGTCATCCACCTTTTGATCCAAGAAAGTGAAATCAGAATATTTTCTTAATGACGAGAGATTAGGAACTGTGAAGGAAAAAAGGGGTTTGAATGTTCATTTACATAAATCACTAAAAGCTAGTGCACAGGTACAAAAAGTAATCAGAAAAGCTAATAAAATGTTGGCTGTTATCTTAAGGGGGCTGGAATAATAAGGGAAAGACGTGTTGCTTCAATTGTACAGAGCCTTGGTCAGACAACATCTGGAGTTCTGCATTCAGTTTTGGGCACTGCATCTCAGAAAGGATGTATTGTACTTGAAGCAGGTACAGTACAGATTCACCAAAATTATACCAGGGCTTAAATGGTTAAATAAGGACAGGCTGCATAAACTAGGCTTGTATTCACTTGGGTATAGAAAGTTGAGCGGTAGTCTAATTGAGGAGTTTAAAATGATAAAAGGATTCAAGTAGGGTAGATATAAAGAAGCTCTTTCCTCTGTTGGGGGCACAATATTGTAATAGAACTAGACCATTTAGGAGTGAAATCAGGAAATCTGGAACTCTCTTCCCCAAAAGACTGTGGATGCTGGGTCAATTGAAATTTTCAAAACTGAGATCAGCAGATTTTTTATTAGGCAATGGTATCACGGATATGGTTCAAAGGCAGGTAAATGGATTTGAGGTACAGATCAACCATGATCTAATTGAAGTCTCGAGCGGCTGAATGGCCTACTTCTGTTCCTAGAAAGAAACTCCCTTGATGGCAAAGCCTACAGATACCGAGGTCAGGGGTAGAATCTACCATTTGCAGTTATGGGATTTCAAAACACTTGTTTTTAAAGAAACAAAGGGCAGAATTTTGCCGGTGCTCAGAGGGCGGGTTCGGAGGCGGGTCCGCTGTCAAAATAGAAAAGATTGACAGCGGGTAGGGAACCTGCTGTCAACCCGCCTCCACGCGAGTCTCCCAGGTGTCAGGTCCATCAGTGCTGAGCAGACCTGACACCAAGTGGCGAGGGAGGCAATTGACATCATTAAATGGATTGTTAACATCCAATTAAGTGTTATTTTATGCCTACATTTCAATTTTACGTGCTCCCCCATGGGTTACCCGCTGCTCGGGGAACACGTCAGCTCAGCATGTTGTGAGTGGATTCAGCATTGAATTATCTCATGACCTGACAGCTGCCAAAAGATCCCATGTTACAGCTGTTCAGTTTCAGAGCTCAGAAACTGTTGGTTACTGCATTTGGAAGACATTGAGCTTTCTGCAGCTTGCAAGTGTTTGGAGCCAACTCTCTATCCAGTGCTACCTGATTGGAACAACCTCTCTCACCATTGACAGATCGCTTCTGTCATCGCAACCTCACCTGCCATCTATTCCATCAGCATCGTTGCCCTTGAAAATATCTCACCTCGGTCCTCAGAATCCCACCAAGATCAGCCCCAGCACCAGCATCACCGGGCACACCAGCAACAACAACACCAGGCTTCTCCACAATCAACTGATGCTGCACAGGACACAGGGCATCAGCACCCAACCACATTGCTGCCCGAGACGCCAGGGATGGCCTCACCATGGCCAGATTTACTTCACTTGACACTACACCCTGGCTGCCACATGATGCGCCAGATTGGCACCACCCCACACCAACACCATAAAGCATCCCTACAATGCCCAAGCCATTCCTTTCACACTCGTCACCGTTGCGAGGTTGGGGGCAGGGGGGTACCCTTATGTCTCACCATTCACTACAACACATGAAGCCACTTCCAAAGGTGCACACAAATCTGTCCAAGAACGCAAAGTGCTGAAAATAAAGGTTTCAATGTTTGACAGCACATTACCAGAAACTTCACATGAACATTGGCTAAAGCACCCAAGTTTTTTTTAATTCGCTTATGGGATCTGGCGTCGCTGACAAGGCCAGTATTTATTGCCCATCCCGAGTTGCCCTTGAGAAGGTGGTGGTGAGCCGCCTTCTTGAACCGCTGCAGTTCGTGTGGTGAAGGTACTCCCACAGTGCTGTTAGGTAAGGAGTTCCAGGATTTTGACTCGGCGACAATGAAGGCTCGGCGATATACTTCTAAGTCAGGATGGTGTGTGACTTGGAGGGGAATGTGGAGGTGGTGGCGTTCCCATGCGCCTGCTGCCCTTGTCCTTCTAGGTGGAAGAGGTCGTGGGTTTGGGAGGTGCTGCCGAAGAAGCCTTGGCGAGTTGCTGCAGTGCATCTTGTAGATGGTACACACTGCAGCCACGATACGCCGGTGGTGGAGGGAGTGAATGTTTAAGGTGGTGGATAGGGTGCCAATCAAACGGGCTGCTTTGTCCTAGATGGTGTCGAGCTTCTTGAGTGTTGTTGGAGCTGCACTCCTCCAGGCAAGTCGAGAGCATTCTATCACACTCCTTACTTGTGCCTTGTAGATGGTGGAAAGGCTTTGGGGAGTCAGGAGGTGAGACACTCGCCGCAGAATATCTAGCCTCTGACCTCTTGTTGCCACAGTATTTATGTGGCTGGTCCAGTTAAGTTTCTGGTCAATGGTGACCCCCCCCAGGATGTTGATGGTGGGGGATTCGGCAATGGTAATGCCGTTGAATGTCAAGGGGAGTTGGTTAGACTCTCGCTTGTTGGAGATAGTCATTGCCTGGCACTTCTGTGGCGCGAATGTTCCCTGCCACTTATCAGCCCAAGCCTGAACGTCATCCAGGTCTTGGTGCATGCGTGCATGGACTGCTTCATTATCTGAGGAGTTGTGAATGGCGCTGAACACTGTGCAGTCATCAGCGAACATCCCCATTTCTGACCTTATGTTGGAGGGAAGGTCATTGATAAAGCAGCTGAAGATGGTTGGGCCTAGGTCACTGCCCTGAGGAACTCCTGCAGCGATGTCCTGGGGCTGTGATGATTGACCTTCAACCACCACAACCATCTTCCTTTGTGCTAGGTATGACTCCAGCCAGTGGAGCGTTTTCCCCTGATTCCCATTGACTTCAGTTTTAGTAGGGCTCCTTGATGCCACACTTGGTTAAATGCTGCCTTGATGTCAAGAGCAGTCACTCTCACCTCACCTCTGGAATTCAGCTCCTTTGTCCATGTTTGGGCCAAGGCTGTAATGAGGTCGGATCCAAATGGTCCTGGCAGAACCCAAACTGGGCATCAGTGAGCAGGTTATTGGTGAGTAAGTGCCGCTTGATAACACTGTCGATGACACCTTCCATCACTTTGCTGATGATTGAGAGTAGACTGATGGGGCGGTAAAGTGCCTACCCTTGTGTGTTGTTAGTTGGTATGCTTGCAGTAGGATGAGAGTGAGTGTGAGGGGTGGCTAGTGAAATGGGGAAGTGATAATGTAGATAGAGAGGGATGGGTGGAGGTGCAAGGTAAGTTGGTGCAAGTAAAGATGTGCAGGAGTAGGGTAGGGAACATAAGAATATAAGAAATAGGAGCAGGAGTAGGCCATTCAGCCCCTCGAGCCTGCTCCGCCATTCAGTAAGATCATGGTTGATCTTCTACTTCATCTCCACTTTCCTGCACTATCCCCATATCCCTTGATTCCCTTAATATTCAAAAATCTATCGATCTCTGTCTTGAATATACTCAACGACTGAGTCTCCACAGCCCTCTGGGGTAGAGAATTCCAAAGATTCACCACCCTCTGAGTGAAGAAATTTCTCCTCATCTCAGTCCTAAATGGCTGACCCCTTATTCTGAGACTGTGACCCCTGGTTATAGACTCTCCAGCCAGGGGAAACATCCTTCCTGCATCTACCCTGTCAAGGCCTGTAAGAATTTTGTATGTTTCAATGAGATCACCTCTCATTCTTCTAAACTCTAGAGAATATAGGCCTAGTCTACTCAATCTCTCCTCATAGGACAATCCCCCCATCCCAGGAACCAGTCTGGTGAACCTTTGTTGCACTCCCTCTATGGCAAGTATACCCTTCCTTGGGTAAGGAGACCAAAACTGTACACAATGCTCCAGGTGTGGTCTCACCAGAGCCCTATATAATTGCAGTAAGACATCTTTACTCTTAGACTCAAATCCTCTTGTAATAAAGGCCAACATACCATTTGCTTTCCTAATTGCTTGCTGTACCCTCATGTTAACTTTCAGTGATTTGTGTGCAAGGACACCCAGGTCCCTCTGAACACCAACATTTTTCACCATTTAAAAAATATTCTGCTTTTCTATTTTTCCTACCAAAATGGATAACCACATTTCCCCACATTATATTCCATTTGCCATGTTCTTGCCCACTCACTTAGCCTGTTTATAATCCCTTGAAGTCTCCTTGCATCCTCCTCACAACTTCGTATCATCAGCAAACTTGGATATATGACATTTGGTCCCTTCATCCAAATCATTGATGTAGATTGTGAATAGATGAGGCCCAAGCACTGATCCTTGCGGTACCCCACTAGTTACAGCCTGCCAACTCGAAAATGACCCATTTATTCCTACTCTATTTTCTGTCTGTTAACCAATCCTCAATCCATGCTAGTATATTACCCCCAATCCCATGAGCCCTAATTTTGTTTAATAACCTCTTGTGTGGCACTTCCATCTGAAAATCCAAATACACCACATTTACTGGTTCCCCCTTATCCTGCTAGTTACAACCTCAAAAAATTCTAACGGATTTGTCAAATAATATTTCCCTTTCACAAATCCGTGTTGACTCTGGCCAATCCTATTATTATTTTCTAAGTGCCCTGTTACCACGTCCTTAATAATAGATTCTAGCATTTTCCCTACTACTAATGTCAGGCTAACTGGTCTGTAGTTCCCTGTTTTCTCTTTGCCTTCTTTCTTAAATAGTGGGGTTACATTTGCTACCTTCCAATCCGCAGCAACCATTCTAGAATCTTTGGAATTTTGGAAAATGACAACCAATGCATCTCTATAGCCACCTCTTTCAAACCCCTCGGATGTAGGCCATCAGGTCCAGGGGATTTATCGGCTTTCAGTCCCATTAATTTCTCCAGTACTTTTTTTTACTAATACTAATTTCTTTCATTTCCTCATTCTCGCTAGACCCTTGGTTCTCCACTATTTCTGGGAAGTTTTTTGCGTCTTCTTCCGTGAAGACAGACACAAGTATTTGTTTAATTTCTCTGCCATTTCCTTATTCCACATTATAATTTCTCCTGTCTCAGCCTGCAAGAGACCCACATTTACTTTTGCTAATCTTTTCCTTTTTACATACCTATAGAAGCTTTTACAGTCTGTTTTTATTTCTCTTGCTAGTTTACTCTCATATTCTATTTTCCTTTCTTTATCAATTTCTTGGTCCTCCTTTGCTGAATTCTAAAATCCTCCCAATCCTCAGGCTTACTATTTTTGGCAACATTATAAGCCTCTTCCTTTGATCTAATACTATCTTTAACTTCTCTTGTTAGACACGGTTGGACCACTTTTCCTGTGGGGTCTTTGTGCCTTAAAGGAATGTATATTTGATGTAAATTATGTATTAGTTCTTCAAATGCTAGCCATTGCTTTGGAAGGCAGAGTGATGTGGATGTGATGAGTGGCACAGCAGGATGAGGTTGAGTGTGGCTTGGCAGTAATGTTTCGTGATCTACTGAGATTATTGAAAGGCTTGCGCCACTGCAGCCTGGTCCTCCTGATGACATCCCTGCTTGTGCCCTCCTGTGCAATGTGCAACCAGGCTGCGTTGATCTCCTGGAGAGGTCTCTTCTGCCCATGGGAAGGGAAGAGAACCTCCCTGCGTGCTGTGACTCCCTCCATAAGTATATGGAGAGAGCCTGGGTGCAACCGTGCACCTTTGTGCAGTGACTGTCAGTGATTGCAGCACCTCAATGCCGTAGAACACTGACAGCAGAACTGTCAAAATCAATTTGGACATGGCCCCTTTAAGGAAACCGGCTGATGACACGTCATCAAATTATGTCATCAGACCCGTTTCCTTTTAATTGACCGGGAACCTTGCAGGGCGGGCTTAATAAGCCCTATTAATGTAAAATCACTTGGAGAGTGCGGGCTGCAGTAGGCAGCGGGCTGGGACCTCGACACCAACCCCAGACCGCCTCGGTCAGCAAAATTGCGGTCAAAGATTCTCTTTCTCTTTAATACTCCAGCGGCCATAAATAGTCACAAATCAGGGCTTAATAAACGGTGCAAGCTTGTTCATGAGTGGTTTGTCAATCAAATCTGCCCCATAGTGTAAATGGGGCAGATTCTGTAGCAGTAAATCCCACGATGTTGTAGGCTTCACAAGGTCACGAGAGATAGGTTTGAGGAAGATCTATTTGACGACTACTCCACATACCCACATCACAGCACTTAACTGTTCCTTATATCATTCCAGGAATTTTGCCTCCACTCCTCTACCTGGAAGTCCATTCCACATGTTGATCACTTTGTGTGAAAGATTTCCTGGCCTCAAGTCTTAAATTTGCCTTTTCCTAGTTTCAACCTTTCCACCCCTCATCCGACTATCACAATTTAACTTGAAACAATGTTCTGGGTTTACTTTTTCTATATGATTTACTGTCATATGCTTGCATGAGGCCCCTTTTTAGTTGCCTTCTTTCAAAGTTGAAAAGCTGAAGTTTCTCTGGTCTTTTCTCCTAATTTACTGCCACAACCCTTTGGCTTGAATGTCTCCCTGGTGTCTTTTGATGTGGTTCTATAATAAAAACAACACATTAAAGTAATGTTCCTCTGCATTCTTTTTATTTGCTTATTAAGTTTTTCTCTTGGTGGCACATTCAGTTAAAAGTGCACACAAAAGAAGCTAATTCTAAACAGGAAGTGTGAACGGCTGCAAGAGACTGGAGGGATACTAAAGCCCTCAATAATAAATTCCACTTTAGCCACTGGGTATAACAGAATATTTGTGAATATAATTTTTAGAAGTCCTTTTAATTGGAAAGACCAAAGCTATGACAATGTCATTCCCACATTACTATTTGTGCCTTTTTGGTGGCGTAGAGAGAGGCCTCTGGCTGGTACATGGCACAGGGAGAATTCTTTGGTAAAAGGGGAAATTTATTTTCAGTTAAGAAGCCGTGCCCTGAGGAAAAATAAAATAGCATTTCATACAATGTTCATATCTTGCTGGATTAAACTGGTTTGGAATATAGTGTTGCCAACTTTTGAACCAGATTTGTTTGAAGGAAAGTTCTGCTTTCATGTGTATCATCAAGCACACTGATGGATAGGACCAAGAAGCCCATGTGTTTTGTGTGTTCAGTCTTATTTTCCTCCTTCATTTATTTTAGTGATTGTATTTTACTTAGAAATGAATAATTTAAGGTTGATCAAGATTGTATGTTTATTATTTGGTTTGATTTGTTATTCTCTTAAGCAAACATGTCTCTGACCAACGTGCTGCCATCAGCTCCTGACATGGCACAGTTTAAGCAAGGTGTTAGATCTGTGGCTGGGAAGCTATCTGTTCTGGCCAATGGAGTGATGACTTCCATTCAGGTCGGTATAATTTATATAACAAATAATCTTTCAATACCTTTTTTCAGGTAAATTCTTGTGATCAATGTCTGTATTTTATTTTTGTTTATATTTATATCTAAAAGTCTTGCATTGGGCATGTGTCCATCATACATTGTTACAGATGTGAATCAATCAGAAAACCATTGTTCTGGAGTTTGAAGTTTACCAGCAATATGAGTTCAGCTACAATTACCTGCATTCCAACAGGAAGTACTTAAGCAATGGCCTTAAAGGGACTGGTCAGGTTAAGCAGCTAAATTCATGTTCCAAACCCCAGACTATGAAGAGATCCAGCAGTATTAATCAAAATTGTTTTTTTTTAAATAAATTGAGTCATATTTTAACTTCTGTGAGTGAAAATGAACCAAATGTTTTAATCCTCATTTGTAATTTCAGGAGTTTAAAAAAAATGTTCAGTCAAGTCTCTAAAGTGAGAACTAATTTTGCTGAAGTATTACATTGAAAAAAAATGTTATCAGTGACATATTTAAACATGCCTTTAAATAAAAATGGTGGGGAGAGACTGGGTGAGGCAGTAGTTTAGCACATCATCCTCTCACCTGTGGGTTTTTATTCAGCTGTACTGGTGGGAGGCAAGGGTGAACTTAATTTGGGTGGTCTGAACAAATTAGTAGTGTCATGGTTCACTATGAGCACAAAAGTGGCCATAATTTGACAGAAATTGAAACAAAATTGCAATCTCTCCCTCTCTTCCTCTTTTGTGGAAATAGATGAGCCTTACAGTTTAAAAATCGTATCCTTGTGTTTGGAATGACTTGTAAAATAATGATTCCTGTCAATTTCAGTGATAAGCAGAACATTTGGAGTCACTGATGAACTGTATAGTTCATCCTTCAAGCTCTATACACTGTTCCTCAATTAGACATAGGTGGTCTATTGGGGCTTACAAATCTTTCATGCAAGGTTGTTATGACCAGCAGCTTGATTGGGATATAAATTCAATGTATTTTGTTTATACTGTATGTTAAAACTCATTTGGTAGTGTGCTAGCTATAAAAGTTGGCTTTAATGATGCACTACATTCCTTTGTGGTTTGGTTCCAATGCACTGGAGGTTGTGTGAATGATGGTCTCAAATGTTCTCTGAATGCTGGTCTCAAATGTTCTCTTCAAAGGAAAACTAATTCTAGTAATTCACCTGAATGTCTTCTCAATTAATCTAAGTGTGGAAATTCTGCCATTGAATGTGGTGTAAGAGCACTTTCATTTCTTCCTCGAATCAGTTTCTATTAAGTGATATATGTGGTACAATGAGCAGAAACTGACTCGCCATAGCAGAGATTCAGTTCATCAGGCATTGTGCATTTCTGACACATGACTCTTCAACTATGGAGTCGAGAGTTGTTCGGCTCCAGAGCTGCTTGACAAAATCTATTTTCTTTTAAGACCCATAAATGTTCAAAGATTAATGCTTTGGCTTGCTACAAATAGTTTGTTTGTGCTACTTGTATTTGATAGCAATAAGTTTATAATGGTCACAAAAACCTCTCCTTTCAACAGACCATTTATTTGTCTTTTGCAGGATCGATATGGCTCCTAACTGGATACAAACAATATAACGAAATGAATGTGAAACCTTTCAGAAGTGATTTACATTTGGGTGCCTGATACACCATTGATTACCAAAATATTTTGAAGGATTATTCATTTAAGATGGAAATCTTTTGCCACCGTTCGATGCTTATATTGCATCTGCTTACATCGATCTTTGCTCCTACTTGAGTTTTCCCAGAGTCAGTCTGTCTCAGGTAATACTGTGCTTTAAAAAGAGAGGGGAAAAACTCAAACCTAGGAGAAGGAAATTATTTTTCAGTCATTAGTGTGGGATTTTGTTTTCTAGTTTAAACCAGGCAGAAAGGTATTAAATATGTAGAGCTTTAGCTAGTTTGGGAAATGGGTGCAATAAAAAGAAAACATGCTATACAGACATACATTACAATATGGGGAAATCCACAGCTTTAAAGAAGTGCTCTTATAAATTGGGTTTTGTTTCCTGTTTAAAGAAACAGTGTTAGTATAATTAAAACACTACACTGAACTCTGAGAAAGTGAGTGTGCAGTTTCTTATATAGATTGTTTGTTTACTGGAACAGATCGCCTTTTTGGGTCTGTTAAGCAATTGTAAGATAAAATTGTTTATTGGTACTTTGAACAGATGATTATATGCCAAAACACACTTGTTAACCTTTAGAAGTATATAGTTTGTAGGAAATTGAAGTATGGAAATTAAACAATATGAAGGTTGCAAGGCACCACGTTGGGAATTACAGGCAGCTGGAAGGTGATCATCAATCATTTCTGTTTATAGCAGAAACCTGTAGGTGTGCATTTTGGAAACCAATTATTTCTACTCCTGGGACCAATTAAATAAATGTAAATGGAAATATACTGTAGTTGTATATTGTAATGAATCTTTAATTTTTGGATCATTATGTTTAAATTGCACACTTTTTGGTGGCAAAAAGCTGGACTGAGATATGTAAACACATGTATTTCTAATAAAAAAGACACATTTGCTTCTTATAAGTGGCTCAATACTGAAATTGAACTAAGTAGGAAACCTAAGCAATGAATGAATGATTATAGTAAGATTTCAACAAGTGAATGATGTATATGTATTATACTCTTGGACTGAAATACTAAAGTCCATTGATTGGAGAGGTATTGTACATCATTGAAGATTGGTGTCTGGACAGTTGAACTGTACAACAGACACATTACAAAATGCTGACTTACAAAATAGAGTATAGCTTGTGCAAAACAAGGGGAAAACCTTTCCCATTGTTAAAATAAAATTCTTCCCTGGGGAAAATAAATATTAACTCTAGTTTGGAAGCTGTAATTGGGGAAAAAAGGATCAAAAGATACAGAAGTTACATTTTTGCCAGTAGAATGGTAATCTGCACACAATAGCAGTTGCATCATAGCATTGAGGTGAGAATCGTGCTGAATCGGAACTATCAGCTGAAGAATAAAGTATTTTGTCCTTTCTTGTCCTCTAGTCTAGACCTGGTTCTTCATTTACATATCTCTAGAATCTAACCTGCAGCATTTCCTGATGTTGTATTCAATTTGGTTTTAAAACTGTAGACAGGATCACTGTAGGAAAATATGACTGGGATCTGCAGTCCAGCTGCAAATTCTTTTGTTGTCTGCTGATATCCGACTCCACCAGAAGTTGAACATTGCGACTTGTAGGTACATTTCTCCGTCATGTAAGGATGGCAAGAACCCCACAAAATCTCTGCACCCTGCCCAGTGGTCTAGCTTATTTATGGTTGTACTATGTTCACTACTTGTAATTCTGCCATTGTTGATTCTCAAATGGTCATGTTCTACCTGTGTTTTGTTTAATTTGGTCTTATTTATTTAACATCATATAAATTGAGTGTTCAAAGCTGCACCCCAATATCCTGGACAGACAAACATGTGGAGGCATATAAGGCAGTACACTATATTAAAAAGGAAAACCTGGATCAGGATGCTTACAGGAAAAAAAACATTGGCAGTATCGAGCTCCAGCTCCAGGAAATATATATTTACCAAGTATAACTCGAGGTATTTCAGCAAGCTCCTGTATCTGTTTAAAGTAACTATTATAGCATGGCTGTTGCTGCAATTCAACCAAGAAAATGAGTCTGCTTCCAGTCCAGGTGCCCCCTTGTTCCAAACCTTTTTTCTTTGAGGATGTGTTTAGACCGAGCAACTTACTGGCCACAACTGGAAATTTCCTTTTTCCCGATGACCTCAAGGATGAGCGGAAAATCCTGAGGTCCCCCAGAAGATTAAATAATTGTAATTACTGTGCATTGATCTTATTTCTACCTATAAGTGTTCACCATAATTGCATAAAATCTTTATAACCTTGACCTGTTGTTAAGTTGTATTTTTTCTACCTAACTGCCTCTCCTGACCTTACGATCCTGCTTAATTCAACAACAACTTCCATTTATATAGCGCCTTTGACATAGATAAATGTCCCAAGGAGCTTCATAGAACTGTAATCAGCCAAAAATGGATGTCGAGCCAAAGGAGGAGATATTAGGAGCCGTGACCAAAGGCTTGGTTAAAGAGGTGAATTTTGAGGAGGCGAGGGAAGTGGAGAGACAGAGGTTTAGGGTGGGAATTCCAGAGCATAGGCCACAGCTGCCAGTAGGGGGAGAGAAGGGTGCATAAGATGCTAGATTTGAAGGAATGCAGAGTTCTCTGAGGATTGTAGGGCTGGAGAAGCTTGGAGATAAGGAGGAGTGAGGCCATGAAGGGATTTTAAACACAAAGATGGGAATTTTAATTCTGAGGTGTTGGAGGACTTGGAGCAAATGTAGGTCAGTGAGCACAGGAGTGATGGGTGAGCAAGAGTTTGTGTGGGATAGAACATGGGCAGCAGAGTTTTAGATGATCTGAAGTTTATGGCGTGTAAAGGTTAGGCCAGCCAGGAGAGCTGTTGAGTTTGGAGGTGACAAAAGGATGGATGAGTGTTTCAGCAGCAAATGGGATGAGGCAGGGCAATTTTATGGAGTTGAAGTAGACGGTCTTTATGTTGGAGAGGATAGAAAGAAAGACTTGCATTTATATAAGTGCCTTTCCTGACCTCTGGATGTCTCAAAGCACTTTACAGCCAATGAAAGGCAGGAGAGAGTTATTTAAGGAGACAATAGTGGAGAAAAGATGATGGGAGTTATCTTTGCTCTCCAGGGTGAACATGGAATAGTGAGCTGTTTTGGCAGAAGAGAGAGGTTGATAGTGCTTGACGTAGTCCAGCTATATCTGGTGATAGATGGCTAAACCAGTTATGTGCTAGATATGCTCAAGTCTACGCCTCTTCAACTTGCGGGAGCAAAGATGGAGGCTATACCAGGGGGAATAACCAGGGTGGGAGAGAGAGTAAAAGTTTTACAGGGGACAAGGGCATCAAACGTGGAGGTGAGGGAGTGATTGAGTAGATCCACTGCTGCAGAAGTATCGTGGTGAATGGAGAACCAAAGGCTAGACAGTTGGGTGTTTGAAAGTGCAGGTGTAAGTAACTTGGGGTGAGGGTTTTTTTTCCAGGTGGACACAGCAGGAGGTGGGATTGGAAAGGGGTAGGAGGATATGGATGGTGAGGTAGAAGTGGGGGGGGACATTAGAACTGACAACAAAAGAATTTGCAGCTGGACTGCACTCCCTCTCTGAGGAGTCTGCCACTGTGATCAGTTAGTGAAGCCTAGCCACTTAACAGTGAGTCTACACTTGCAAAACACTGACTCTACACTTGTATCCTTCCTTGTGGTGCAGTGAGATTGCAAGATAGAAAGGGGAATAGGCAAGCTTAATCCTGAGTACCGTTAAGTTATAATACAGCTGCAGGACAATGGGAAAGAAGTTGATACTAGTAAAAATGACGCAGAAACTAATACAAAGAGGTTAGAACAGAATAGGATAACCCAGATATGTCAAATACATTCCCTCATCTGTATTTATTTCAACTACATTTACATAATTACTCAGATTTGTATTGTGTTTGTGTTGATTCTAATTTCAATGCAATGAAGTTTCTAACTTCATGATTCTATCACTATTAGGACATTGCTATCTGCTGCTACTATGCGCCCAGTGACCCTCAAGTGGGCAACGATGGTGCAGCAGTTTGATACACATAATTCAGAGTTTTACCTATACTGAAGTGATGCCAGGGAGAATCAATTTTTCAAAGAAGCTAACATTGCATGTCCTAACTGAATTCCCAGGGAAACCTGTGCCTTCGAGAACAACCTGACTCCAGGTGACAGGTGTGGGGAATAGAGGAGTTACACACGGGTATTGCAGGAAGTTGATCTGAAGGTACATTGGGAGAAGTCATGGGGACTCAGAACTTTATCTACCCCATCGCCCCTCTTCCCCTCAGGGTCATGTACATTCCCATGGTCCTAAGGCACACGAACAAGTCCATCCTGAATGTATCCTTCACTTCGAGAAAGTGCACATTGCAGCTACAATTAAAATGCCTCCCTCCAACACGTAGGCTGTCACAGATTTCAGCCATCATTCTCTGGGATCATGCTGAGAGTTTGTGAGGGGTTATTGCCCAGAAGTCAAAGCAGGATCACATTGTAAGATTTAGAAGTATAATGTCAATATTTCCCTGTTTTAAATTTACCAAAGACAATGAATCATTGCTCCAGAATGCTACCAGGGCTCCAAGGGTTGGATTATGAGGAGAGATTACATAAACTAGGCTCATAGTCCCTAGAAGGTATAAGGGGTGATTTGATTGAGGTTTTTAGGATTTTTAAAGGAATGGAAAGAAACTTTTTCAGTTGGTGGGGGAGTCTAAGACAAGGGGCGATAACCTTAAAATCAAAGGGTGATAGAAGTGTGGAGCTCTTCCACAAAAGCAGTAGATGCTAGCTCAATTAATAATTTAAAATCTGAGATTTATAGATTTTTGCTAGCCGAGGGTATTAAAGGATATGGAGCCAAGGTGGGTGGATGGAGTTAAGATACCGATCAGCCATTATCTAATTGAATGGCGGAAGGGGCTGAATGGCCGCCTTCTGTTCCTATGTTGTTAAACACTGACATCCTTCATGTGCAGTCTTGGCATCAGAAACTCGCAGCACAAGGATAAAACTGGTATGATAGATCAAAGCACCATGGTTACTTCCACACTCCTTCCCTCCCCTCTGAAAGCACTGATTCCTGCAGTGGAAGTGATTCACTGGTGCTGGCAGTACTTCATCCTTTCATGACAGATGAGCCTGAACAGCAAGTCAGTCCTTGTAACATTCCAGTATATGTCAGCATGAAGTCAGAGCTGGAACCCGAGCTGATTTCTACCCCCCTCTCCCTCCTCCACCCCCTGTCACATCCATAGCCCCAGGCTCAAATGAAATGGAATACAACACCCCAACTGCTGCCTGATGAGTGAGCAGCTGGCAGGTGTCACCAGACCCAGGATTTTGGTCTTTCCAGCTCAGTGCTGCACTAGGTGTTGCATTCAGAGCAGCTGCACTCCCACAGACCCACTTTCTACACCAGCCCGGGTGTCCTCGAGAATGGACATCCCTGATTTAGTACAAACATGGTGCTGGAGAATCAACCAACAAGGACTAGTTCAAAACTACCCCAAACTTAATGAAGAACTTGGTTGACAAAAAACTTCACAATACTATGTTTGAAATTAACCTTTGTCTCATTGCTCTGTAGTTTCATTTCATTGCAGCTTGTTTGCATTATCAGAATGTCATTGATACAGGCTGGATGAATGGTTTCAATGTTCTTTATTGTGGAATCAGGAGCGGCGAAGGGAGTAACGAGGGCTATTAATGCAGAGGAGCTTTTTGTTGATTTTCAGGCAAATGCATTTAACAAGTTATTAAAAATGCTGCTCCATCGTGTATATTCCTATGTTCCTATCAACTGCTCCCTGGCCTCCAGCTGCCCCACTTTCTTGTGATTCTCCCTCACCTTTATTCAATTCTTCCTCGTCTGATATCTCTTGCTGCTGTACTTCCTCCAACTCCAATCCTTTTTGCATTGGTAGGTTGTGCAGAATGTAGCAAACTATAATGATGCAGCCCACTTTGTGTGGACCATATTGTAGGAAGCACCCAGAGTGATCAAGGCACCTGAATCTGCTTGGAAATACCAATAGTATGTTTCCATGGCTCTGATTGTACCTGAGCTGTTTAGGCATGGTGGGGTTGCAGAGGGGTGTCAGGGGTATCTCTTATATCCCAGTAGCCATCCTCTTGGCATTCCTGGGTAGGTGGAAAGTGGGGGGGGGGGGGGGGTGGTGGTTGAGTGTCGCAGGATGAAGGTGTCGTGCCAGCTGGCACACACTTGCCTTATGCTTCTGCGGTTTATCACGCACCAGTTGAACACTGATGAAGTGGAAGCCCTTCCTGTTCACATAAGCTCCTGGCTCATCTTCTGGTCTATTATCCTCTGGACAGGAGGGATGCTGGCCACTGCTGCAAATCCCAGACCTCTCATTCTGGCTGTTGCTGGAAATTGAGCAGGTAAGGTACTGGTTTGTTCTGGCAAAGAGGGCCTTGGTGACCTGATTGATGCAAGTATACACTGCAGACTGGGCGATGCGGGTGATGTCCTCTGTAGCAGCCTGGAAGGAGCTGGAGGTGAAAAATTTGATGCACTGGCTGTCCGAATGCATGGTCTCTGTAGTACAGGAATTTTGAATCAACAAAAGGCAAAGAGGCAAATGACTGGCAAATTCTGGCACTGAATCCACCACTATTGCTGTTACCTCGGTCAAAGTGGGCTCATTGCTGCTACTCATCAGCCAGCAAGCTTCTTGTTCTTTGCAGCCAGTTAAATCAGCTTATATAAATTTCCTGTATCTCAGGGAGCGGCTACCATATGGGTTCCTAGAAATTTGAATGAGCTGACTTAATATAACTACAAAGACTAAGCAGGATGGCGGTGACAAGTTCCCAGCATCAAGCCCGCCCAACCCAAGTTGCTGCCTGTGGCCACAGATAGTGGCCAGCCTCCAGCCATGAGCTGTTGCTGGGCGCACTGAGCCGGGTCTTGGGACCAGTCCAGATCTCAGGATGGGGAGTGAAAGGCAGCAGCTTTAACTACCCCTTTACTGGAATGGGTGTACATTCTGCCCTTGGAACAGTTCACCAGCATTATATGACTTCAGGGAAGAGGGTGGGAGATAATTGGTAAGGAGCAAAATGTCAGTGTGTGTAAATTGAAGACCATCAATAACGGAGTCAGATCGCAAAACCAGAACTTGGCAGGGATCAGAGGAAGTCTTGAGAGAGAATCAAAATGAGCTAGAAAGATTTCCATACAGCACTCAAAGCAGAAATGAGAGAACAACAAACCATCATTCATTTTATACTGAGAAGCTTACTCTGAACAGTAGCTAAATCAAAATATCGAGTGTCATTTGCTGCCCTCATTTCACTTTACCATTTGTATGGGGTTTTCTCACATTAAGTCTGTATAGCATGAGAGATGCAAGCTTCATCTCTAGGATTTGAGTTTCAACCCAGCTCAGGATAAGTGGAATGAACATCTCTTTTCTTTGCCACTGTAACTCGCCTGAATGAAATGGTTTTTGGGGTAGTCTGAATCCAGTTCTTACAGGTGCAAGTCTACACTGTAAAACTGTCTAAAAAGCATTGAATTATTACTAAATTCAGTGCTTAACTCATCTGTACTTTATCTGATGTGGAAGTGTTTTACACTGACACTGGGGATGGGGGTCAAATTGTTGGAAATGTTCCATTTTTCACTATTGATATTTCTTGATAGAATAAGAGTAGCAAATTGGAAACATAAAAAGACTTGGCTGTCTTGAAACAAAGTGTGATGTATGTTACAAGACTAATGCAATTGGGGCAAAAAGAAAATACTGCAGATGCTGGAAATCTGAAATAAAAACAGAAAATGCTGGCGATACTCAGCAGGTCAGGCAGCATCTGTGAAGAGAGAAACAGAGTTAACGTTTCAGGTCGATGACCTGAACTGGAAAAAAGCAGGAAATGGAACAGATTTTTAAGCAAATGTAGGGGCTGGGAAATGGGGGGAGAGGGAATGAAAGAACAAAAGGGAAGGTCTGTGATAGGATAGAAGACAGGAGAGGTTAAGAGACATTAAGAGATATTCAAGGCAAAAGGAGATGGTAATGGGACAGGTTAAGAAACAAAGGATGGCTCTAGATGAAGTGTAAATTGTGCTGGCAGAATGAAAGATGCCATGTGGGAAAGAAAAGACACAAAAAAAAGCTGTGGATAATAAAAATATATATAGGATAGGGGCCGAGGTTATGATCTGAAATTGTTGAACTCTGTTGAGTCCAGAAGGCTGTAAAGTACCTAATCGAAAGATGAGGTGCTGTTCCTCGAGCTTACGCTGAGCTTCCGTGGAACAATGCAAGTGGCCGTGGATGCTGTCTGAGTGGGAGTGGTTGTGGTTCTGATGAGATGATGTAATGTGGCAGCAATGCTCTATCATAACCACTTGTAATCTTGTAGGATCCTCTTAACCCCCAGCTCCAACATTGTTTTACAATCTTCTCCAGAGCTATCATTCTTTTCTTTGATGTTACAACACAGATTAAAAATCAGCCTCAGTGAAACGTGAATAGAATATACAACCATTTCTTGGTAAAGTCTGATGTGAAAATGGTCTCTTCAAAGAGTTTTGTTTACTGTGTGTTAAAATCGAGTCTCCTTATGAATTTCCTCAGTGTTCACTTCCACTCTCTCCTCATCAGAGGTCTTTAGCTTTGGGCAGAAGGGGATGTATCTCCTCCAGACGCAAGTGCAGCACTTTGTGCCAATACCGAAAGGTAAATCGTAGCAGTTAGTGTTATTTGTTCCTTTGTCGTCATCCTCAATGATAGCTTCCTTCCATGTGCGTATCCCTCGTTCTTTCTCTGTACCTGAAAAATATCAGTAATCACTCCTGACACACGGTCTCTGCATGTGTGCGAGTTGTTTTATCATCTGTTGGAAATGTCTCCCATCCACTGCCGTGTTTACTCACTTCGCAGTGACTGCATTGCACGACGTAAATCATTGAATGCAACGCATTTTGGGACACCCTCAGAGAAGTAATAAGGCACAACATAAATGCGCGGACTTTTTCTTCTTTCGAATGGTAACTGGGCTTGCCAATCCTCTCGGATTGCACAGGAGTGTCCTGGAATGGAGCATGTATCTCCCGGGCATTGCTGAGAGCAGCCTGGGAGATCTTTGTGCTTTAAATTTTACACCGCAGCAGCAACCCGCCGGCCCGCCCCGTGACGTCACCTCACCACCCACCCCTGTAGCCACAGTGCGCCTGGACAGACTGGTGCCGGGAACGGTCTGTCGTCAAATGGGGGGTGGGGGTGAGAGAGTGAGACTGGGTAGTCCGGGGGGGGGGGGGAGAGGAATGGAGAGTGAGACTGTGGGTCGGGGAGAGAGAAAGGAAGGGGAGAAATGGAGACTGAGCAATGGGGTTGGGGAAGGGGAGAGTTGGAAATTGAGAATGGAGTCGGAGGATGAGTGGGGGTGAGAGATGGGGGAATGGAATGGGAGTTGGGAGGAGAAAGGGAGACTGGGGAATGAAGGCTCAGGCGGATGGCAGCGGTGAGGCTTTTTCTCGGTGACAGGCCCGGGTTACGCGCCGCCACCCATGGCGGTCGCAGGGTAAGCGCTCTCCCTGAATCGGTCGGCCCACTCCCGCTACAAACGCTGTGCATCGGCACTGATGAGTTCGGCGAGTTGCCGGGGAGGCAGCAGAAGCAGCGATGGAGACCACGACGACCCGCTGTAGCACGGCGGCCAGCAGCTCCTCGGCGGGAGGCTCGGAGGTTGAACCGGTAGGAGGGGAGGTGGCCAGCGGACTGAGGGTGGGAAAAGCAGGCCCTGGAAGGTCGGACACCGCGGGAGGCTCGGAGGTCAGACCGGGTGGAAGGAGAGCCAGGGAGAAGCAGGCCCCGGGACGTCGGTACCATGGCGGCTGAAGATTGTCGGGCAGGAGTGCGGGAAAGGCGGATCAAGGCGAGAGTGGACCCTATTGTGATGGCGCCGATGAAGATGGCTGCCGTCCTTGCGGGCTCCGTACATACCAGGCAGCTAAGTGTCCTTGCTGCTTGGTGCGCTCGGCTCGTTAAGAAAAAAGCATTTCACTGACTGGATTTCACTTGTTGTATTTGGTTATGTGACAAATAAAATTGAAATAAAATTGAAATTGGAATGGTGCCTCTGAACGGACAGAGGAAAACCGCCATGTCCAATTTCCCCCACCCCGATTTCAGCATTATGTTTCTAACAATGTTACAAGATAATTCATTGCTTACAAAATGGCAGGAGGGGAAGGAAGCTTACCTGGTATAGTGTTATCCAGAAGAAATCCCAAAAATCCCCCAACAAACATATTGGTGGTTAAAAGGACATGGATGATTTGATCTAGTGGAGGTACTCCTGGGAAGCAGAAATTTGTTTAGATTCCTGTCAATGTTACAATTTTCATTGAACCTTGACTGAGAGCAAGTAGAATTTCTCTAGATTCTAGACTGTATACAACCATAATGTTAAAATTCCACGTTGCTTTGGTATTGACAGGAAAGGGTTGGAGAAGATAGAGGCAGGAGATAGGGCCCTGCTTGCACTTGACCACAAGATTAGAGCATGGTCGAGCCATCAGAGGAGTGAGGCCAAGTGCTTCTAAAGTCTAAATGGTTAAGAATTGGTAATAATTCCACCTGTATAGCAAAGTGCGAAGAACACTCAAATTTCTTCTGTTTGTATAATTATTCATAGATCGAGGTGCAGACTTGAGCAGGTGTATATTTGCAGTAAGAGGAGCATTCCTTACCTGTTTGGATAGCAGACGGGTGCTTATTCATCCAGTTGGGTATAACCATTCCAGAAAACATGGAAAATCCAAAAATAAAGATATTTCTTGAAGAATTCATATCAATAAACTGAAAGGGAATAAATAAAAACAAATCAGGAAGAGCAGAATGAGAAAAGGTTGCTTGGTTCTTCACATCTGCGCTCTCACATTCAGAATATGCAGTTCTGAATTTGCCCTGACTTTTAATCTCCACAAATGTGGTAAACAATTATAGGAAAAACTTCAAATGAAGAGAAAACTCTTGTCTTCCCTTCCCACTTATGTAATGGAGCAGAAATATCAAGACATCAATGTAACAAAGCACTACTTAGCATACAGCTCTGCAATCTATGGCCTAGAAATTCAGCCACGCACCGCCCATTTTTCAAGTGCTAAACAGCCTCCTAAGTCTCCAATATTGCGGGCAGGAATCGCACAATTATGCGGCAGAAGTGCACGGCCCGTCACATTGGTAACGGCCAGTATATCGGCATGCAGTGCCCATGCCTGAAACAAGTGTTAGGCATTTTGGTTATGCAAATAAGGGACTAACATCTGTTTGAGACCCCCACTGCAAGACTGCTTTTCCCTGAGGCAGCTGGCAGGAAAAACAATTCTGCATGCAGCCTAACAGGAGGTCCTTAAAGGCACTGCCTGTTAGGCCTCAACCACCAAGATACGTTTTTAAAATATACTTACTTGAATGTGGAGCAGGAGTGCTCCTCCCAATCCCACACTCAAAGGAACATAGGAACACAGGAACAGGAGTAGGCCATTCAGCCCCTCGAGCCTGTTTCACCATTCAGTGAGATCGTGGCTGATCTACAATCTAACTCCATTTACCTGCCTTTGGCCCATATCCCTTAATACCTTTGGTTAACAAAAAGCTATCAATCTCCAATTTAAAATTAACAATTGATCTAGCATCAATTGCCGTTTGTGGAAGAGAGTTCCAAACTTCTACCACCTTTGGCTGTAGAAGTGCTTCCTAATTTCACTCCTGAATGATCTGGCTCTAATTTTTGGACTATGCCCCTAGTCCTAGAATCCCCAGCCAGCGGAAATAGTTTCTCTCTATGACTCTATCTGTTCCCCTTAATATCTTGAAAACTTCGATCAGATCACCCCAAACCTTCTAAATTCTAGAGAATATAACCCTAATTTGTGTAATCTCTCCTCGTAACTTAACCCTTGAAGTCCAGGTATCATTCTGGTAAACCTACGCTGGACTCCTTCCAAGGCCAATATATCCTTCTACGGTGTGGTGCCCAGAACTGCTCTCAGTACTCCAGGTGGGGTCCAACCAGGGTTTTGTATAGCTGCAGCATAACTTCTGCTCCCTTGTACTCTAGTCCTCTAGATATAAAGGCCAGTATTCCATTAGCCTTTTTGATTATTTTCTGTACCTGTTCATGACATTTTAATGATCTATGTACCTGAACCCCCAAGTCTCTTTGGACCTTCACAGTTTTTAGCCTTTCACCATTTAGAAAGTACCCTGTTCTATGCTTTTTAGGTCCAAAGTCGATGACCTCACATTTGCTTAGATTGAAATCCATTTGTCACAGTTTTGCCCATTCACTTTATCTATTAATATCCCTTTGTAATTTTATGCTTCCATCTACACTGCCTACAATGCCGCCTATCTTTGTGTCATCGGCAAATTTGGATATATGAATTTCTATGCCATCATCTAAGTCGTTAATAAATATAGTTGAGGCCCCAACATAGATCCCTGTGGGGCACCACTAGTCACATCCTGCCAATTTGAGTACCTACCCATTATCCCTGCTCTCTGTCTCCTGCCAATTTCCTAACCAGGTCAATAATTTGCCCTCAACTCTGTGGGATTCTACCTTAGATAACAGTCTCTTATGTGAGGCTTTATCTAATGCCTTCTGGAAGTCCATATAAATAACATCCATAGACATTCCCCTGTCCACTACTTTAGTCCACTACAAAGAACACGGGCTACTCCCTGCATCCCCCACCCCCCCCCTGATCGTCATCGCTACCTCCTCCCCTCCCCCAATTGCTACCGCTCCTCCGACTTTCCTTCCTGACTTGGTTGCCTCCCTTTCCGGGTCACCCCTCTTCACCACTTACCTGACAGCCGCTGCTGGCATCATAGCAGCTTGATCTTCAATCCAGCTTAGCCGACAAGCTGCCTGTTACTGTCTGCAGCTCATCCACTCAATGGAACTGAGGTCCAAGGGCCAATATTGGGTGCGCCTCAGACCTCACCATTCAAGCGCAACTGAATTTCTAGGCCAATGGATCTAAATGTGCTCTTCTAAAATACAATATGTGTTTCTTAAATTGAGTGTGAGTGAATTTAAACACTTTGATAAGTGAAATACATATTCTAGCTATTATCAATTCCAGCTACACACTGATACATACAGTCCGCCTAAGCTAGATTAGATTTATCACTGAGTTACACACTTGCACTGCTCACTTCTGCACACATCGTCATATTGTAGTGACTCACTCAGCAGTGCCTATGGTCAAATGCCCAATGATCAGTCCTCATGTAGAACATTAGACTAATAAAATGATTAAAGGGCTTTGTAAACTGATATTACCAGTTGGTAAATCAATCCTCTGGAATGACTCTCCTTTTGAGTCAAGCTGTTAGTAAGAGGATCAATCTCATGTACAGCAGCAGCTTCAATTGAAAGGTCATCGAATAATTACAGATGAAAAAGACCAATTCATCCATCCAGAATAACCCTAAAGTCCCCCCACTGCAGCATCTAATTGGTTCTTAAATAATTCCAGGGTTTTCATTTCCACTACACTATCCGAGAATCGATTCCATATGTCGATCACACTTTGTGTGAAGAAAAACTTGATATCAGTCATAAATTTGTCTTTTACTAGTCTGTACTTGGTACCCACTGTTTTTTAAAATCAAAGCTTATTCCAAATTTTAAAGAGGAGGAGGATATTAATAGTTTTATCTGGGCATTTGAATTATTAGTCAGTCACCACAAGTGGAACAGAAATCAATGGGCAGTAGACCTGTGACGTCACAAAGTGGAAAGGCACTCATGGAGTTTTTATTGGATCAACCCTGCCGATAGTCTGGACTGTGACATTGTAACGCATGCTATTCTCAGGGTTCATGATACAGTGCCTGAAACATGGAGGCAGAAATATAAGGAGAGATCCATCTGGTACTTAAAAGGAAACAATGATCCAGCTCAAAGACGCGTGGCAGGTGTGGCTAGAAACTGAAGGCAAGAAATAAAGAACTTGCATTTCATGGCCTCAGGGCGTCCCATAACGCTTTATAGACAGCTAAATACTTTTTTGAAGTGTAGTCACTGTTGTAATGTAGGATACTCGGCAGCCAATTTTCAGACAACCATCACCAGATTTGGCTGGACGACATCAAGCACTATTGGGCCAAAACCGCTCACTACTCCAACCATCTTCAGCTGCTTCATGAATGACCTGCCCTCCATCATAAGGTCAGAAGTGGGGATGTTTGCTGATGATTGCACAGTGTTCAGTTCCATTCGCAACTGCTCAGATAATGAAGCAGTGCATGCCCACATGCAGCAAGACCTGGACAACATTCAGGCTTGGGCTGATAAGTGGCAAGTACATTGATGCCACACAGGGGCCAGGCAATGACTATCTCAAACAAGAGAGAGTCTAGCCTCTGCCCCTTGACATTAAATGGTATTACCATTGTCAAGTCCCCCATCATCAATATCCTGGAGGTCAACATTGACCAGAAACCTAACTGGACCAGCCAGATAAATACTGTGGCTACAAGAGCAGGTCAGAGGCTGGGTATTGTGAGACGAGTGTCTCACCTCCTGACTCCCCAAAGCCTTTCCACCATCTACAAGGCACAAGTCAGGAGTGTGATGGAATACTCTCCACTTGCCTGGATGAGTGCAGCTCCAACAACACTCAAGGAGCTCAACACCATCCAGGACAAAGCAGCCCATTTGTTTGGCACCCCATCCACCACCTTAAACATTCACTCCCTCCACCACCGGCGTACCGTGGCTGCAGTGTGTACCATCTACAAGATGCACTGCAGCAACTCGCCAAGGCTTCTTCGGCAGCACCTCCCAAACCTATATCCTACAACTCCCACCCTAACAGCACTGTGGGAATACCTTTAGCTCACGGACTGCAGCAGTTCAAGAAGGCGGCTCACCACCACCTTCTCAAGGGCAATTAGGGAAGGGCAATAAATGCTGGCCTTGCCAGCGACACCCACATCCCGTGAATGAATAAAAGAAACCTCTATTTTTATCCTATCTCTACGCCCTCCCCCACTACTGCGACACTAAACATCCTGCTACCCTGAACCCATTTCTACTAAACTGCTGACCACCTAACTTACCTTTATGCCATGCTGGTCAGGCTGTATCAGAGGCAGACTGCTCTCACCTGCTGGTATTCTCCCAACCACATTTACAGGCAGAGAAGCATCCACCCGGCAATGACCAGGCTGAACTGGCCCCACAGAATTCAGCAGACAGCCTGGTGCAGAGTAGTGTCACCTGTTGGAAGGACATCTGCAGCTAACATGCACCATAGGGGTGGCACAGTCTTTCTTCACCTCCTTCCAGGCATGCCACATTTCTGCCCTTTGTGAAGTGTGTCCTGGATTAGCGAGCAGGCCACCCTCATTTCCCTTTAAGTGGACACATTCCTTTAAATTTACGCATCGCCCCTTATAATGAGCTCTGCTCCCATGAGTTCCCAATGCAGGCCCAAGGTAGGCTACACTATAGGGCCAATTTGAACTGGTGGCAGGAAGCCGGTGGAAGCAGACGGGCAGTCTCCATCGCAGGCATGGCAGATTTGAATGTTGCCGGTTAGTTACTCGGTCGTTTCTGGTGGAAATCAGCAGCTGGGCATTGTGGGGAAGATGAGGACTGGGTGGCCGGGAGGCCACCTGCCGGCACCAAGAGAAGGCTGCCGGCAGGTGGCTGGTTGGGCGTCTCATCCGCCACATAAACCAGCGATGTTAACTGTTGAACTTCTAATCTCATACAACACTGGAATTTGTACCTCAGTTAATTCTGTCAGGCTTGTAATACACTGGATTCTGTACTTCAGATCATTCCCCCAAGCCTTCTGCTACACTCATATCTTCATCTTCATTTCAAACACTTAGGCCTAGAAATTCGGTGGGCTGCGCCACCAGTTAGTGCCCAAAGAGGGCAGTTAGTGGCTTTAGTGCCACTGGCCACGACCCCCGCGAAATTTAGCAGGGCGCTAATGGCGGCGTTAGCCTGTAGCGCTGCGCCGCCACCGATGGCGTCATTGGTGTGCGCAGCGCCCCGCTACTGCCCCGAACGTGATATTGGGTCGCGCTCCCCCTGTAGCGCGGTTCAGGGGGGCCTACCTGTGGCAGTAGTGGCGCTAATTAAAGGGGAGGTGTGGGGCGGCCATTTTTTTCGCTGCCCGCCTGCCAGCACCTCCTCACGCCGCCCTCCCCGGCCTCCTGATCCCCCCCCCCCCCGGGCAGTGCTGGCTGTGTCCCAAGAGCCCGGCACTTCTCCTCGGTGCCGGGCTCTTTTGCCGGCACTCGCGATCAGAGATCGCGCTGGTGCAGGCCCCTCCCCTTTAAGAAGGGCTGCGATATTCAGTTTCAGCGCCCCAAGCGAGACGCAGGGCGCCTCAAGCAGCGCCCCGCTTCCGTTTGGGGCGCTGAAACTGAATATCGGGATGGCGCAAGCGGCTCCGTCCGGAGCGGTGATTCCGGCGCCCAGGCGAGTTTGGTGCCCTGTTTTCTAGGCCTTAGGCCGCAAAATTCGGCTCCATAGCGCCTGTTGTCTGGGGGCTACAGGTGCCATTTTGGTTCCAAAATAGCGTCCGCGGCGTGCATGCACCTTTCTGCTGTGGGCCATGCTGGACGCCATCTTGGGTAGGGCATTAGCATAGGCACAGGAAGTATACAGAGTAGGCAGATCCTGACGTCAATCAGTATGCAACACTAATTTGAGGCCAGCACTTCCATTTTGGAGCTCAACGCTCCCACCAGCGGAATTTATAGGGATCATCAACTACTTGCAGGTTAGTTGCTGAATGATTTCTACTGGCTGTTGCTGAGTTTGTAGAAGCTTTTGGTGGTTTGTATAGTTATTTCAAGTTGCTAAATTCCACAGGGATTAGTGTGGCAGGTGCTGAAGGACTTTGTCCTCACTTCAAGGATTCTGCACAGACCACTTGCTCCCAGACATGGGTGCACAAGTTTGTATCCTCCTTGGCCTGCAGCATGACAGGGAGAATGAGCAGAGGCGACACAGAGCAGGACAAGCTGGTAGAAGAGGGAGGAGTGGGAGAAGGGTTCTCAGCAGGAGGCCATATCCGCCCAGAGTGTTCAGGGAGCAATACTACTACCTGAACCTCAGCAAGGAACAGTGTGTCAGACATCTGCGTTTCACCAAGGACATCCTCACTGAAATCTGCCACCTGCTGCAGCCACAACTCCAACCTCAGAGCAGGGTGAGGACCGGCATTGACAGTGGCTGTGAAGGTGACTGTGGCCATGAACTTTTATGCGTCGGGCTCCTTCCAGGCTGGAGCTGGAGATATTTGCAACATCTCCCGTTTTGCTGTGAACTGTTGCATAAGGGAGGTAACTGAGGCTCTGTATTCCAAGAGAGTTGAACACATTTCCTTCTCTGTGACCAGAGATGAGCAGGTGGAGCGAGCACACGGCTTTGCGAGGATTGCAGGCTTCCCCATGGTGCAGGGTACCATTGACTGCATGCACACTGCTTTGCGGGCGCTGCATGTATACTCTGAGATGTACGACAACCAAAAGGGATTGCACTCCCTCAATGTCCACCTAGTGTGTGCGACCATACTCAGCGAATCCTGCAGGTCAATGCCTGGTATCCTGGCAGCAGTTATGATGCCTTTATTCTGCGGCAGTTTGCTGTCCCATTTACATTTGAGCCACCACGACAAACCACAGGGTGGCTACTGGGCGCCAAGAGCCATCCATTAACAACATGGCTCATGACTCCAGTACGCAACCCATGCACCACGTGGGCAGCATCCATACAATGAACGCCATACTGCCACACAAAATATCATCAAGCAGACCATTGGCATGCTGAAGCAATGCTTCTGCTGCCTGGACCGCTCTGGAGGAGCCTTGCCGTATTCACCAGAATGCGTGTCGGGATTCATGGTGGTCTGCTGCACGCTGCACAACCTCGTCATCATGAGGGCACAGCCCTTGCCAGCAGCTATACAGCGACCAGCTGAGGAGCAGGAGGAGGAGGAAGAGGAAGAGGAAGGGAGGAGGCAACCCAGTCAGCCTCTTTCTGGCTGGGCTATCCGTGATCGACTCATCTGGTTGCAATACCAGTAAACGCAAACCCAATTCCACATTCAGCAACAGTTCCACACTTTACCTTCCCTCTGTCACTGATCATCACATCGTCCGCTTGGCCACAATGCAAAAATAAAAGCCAACACAAAATAAACATTAAAAACCAAATTTATAAATTAAATTGTGCCATATTGCATACAAACATAAACGAATCACCCTTGTGCATTCCCCTGGTGCCTGTCTTCCGTGTGCCTTTGCCTGTCCTCGTGCTCCTACGCAGTGCTACCCCAGTGGCTGCAGCATGGCTGGTGGAAGGCTGCTGACTTTCAGTGGAGGAGACTGCAGATGGGCTTGAAGAAGGACCTTGAGCAGCTCTGGGCCTAGAAGGCCCGGCTTCAGACTGCACCACCTCAGCATGGGCAGCAGCAGTCTGGGCTGGTGGCTGACAGACAACAGCAAGGGCACTGGCGGAGTGGTAGTGGTGGGATCACGAATGCTGTCATCCTGAGAGAGGACAGCAGGTTTGTGCTCCATGGAGCGATTGGCACTCCCCTGCGGCGGCGCCTCAGCAATCCTAGTAATCTGTTGAAGGACAGATTGCTGGACTGCTGTGATACCCTGCAAGCCCCCATGAACACTAGTAAGCGCAGCCACGATGGCAGAAGTCTTGAGTTTCCGCTGCAGCACCCAGACTTTGGGTGGCCTCTGCTTGTGCTGTAATAGAAGCTGAGACATCAACCATCAGACGCTGCATCCTAGTTGGGTCCTCAAATGTGTTAATGGAGTTGGCCATCTCTTCCATGCTGGGAAGAATGGGCTCCAAATTCTGTGCAAAGTCCTGTGCCAAGTTGGCGCTGGACTCCTCCATGCTCCTAGATATTGCACATAGGCTTTCAGGCAGGCCTGCCAATACACCAAGCATTTCATTGTGCATATCCATCAGCCTTCTTCTGTAGCCTGCCCCATCAAAGTCCTCATCGGAGTCCTCTGCAGCAGAACTCGTGTACGGCCTTGCCCTCCGGGGACTTGGCACCTGCACTACCCTTGCCCCCTGCCCTGGCTGCACCCCACCTGTGCCCAGTGTCTCACCATATGCAGATCCCATGTCTAAGCTATCCTCTAAAGTACGCAGAGTGTCAGTATCTTAACTGGTAGCTGCGAGCGTGAAATCGAATGACGGTGCTGTGTCTTCATTATCACTGCCTTCTTCCTCTTGCTGTTCCATCACTGCCTGGCCAGATTGTAGTTCTTGGGTAACTGAAAGGGGAAAGGCACAAGGGTAGGGTTATGGTGAGGGGAGGGGGGGAAAGCAAGAGGTGCATGCTTACACCATCTGCAGCTTGTAAATCAAAAGACATTGTGGGATGAGGGGGAATTGGGATGTGAGAAGGAGGATTAGGTATGAGGATACCGTCAGCTTTGATGGATTCAACCCCACTGCTGCCCACAGGCTCAGCGATGACCGCTCCAATGATGGCGACCACCGTCTCCTCCATGGGGGTGAGGTGACGCTGTGCGCCTCTCCCCCGCTGGTTAGCTCCTGCTGCGTCTGGTTATTGCACCAGTGAGTGTGGTGCAATGTGTTTGGGTGATGTGCCTGTCATGGTTGAATAGCTGGCAGTGTATACAAGCTGTGAGATGTGGGTATTGTAGTGTATGTACCTTTAAGAGGAGAACTACTTTTACAGCTCCTGTATACTGTAGTACCGGCAGTGACCACACCTGTATATAAACCCTGAGTAGGGATCTGTACTGTTAGTTTTTAGAATACCCTCATCCAGTAAACACCTGTTGATTGTTCATCTGCAGTCTCCGTCTATTTATTGAAGAACACCATACCTTAAGATTCACGGATTTAACAGGTATGAGGCTTGCAGCAGTGTGTGTGGGTGAGGTGAAGCTATAAATGTGAAGTATGAGTCCTGTTTGATAGAGATTGTTGGTAGGTGAGTGATGGGGGTGTGGTGCATTGAGTAGTGTGTGAGGCTAGTGGTGCAGTTGGTAGGATATGGCATTTGAAGATGAATTCACTGACCTTGATTACTCATGTGAGGTCATTGAACTTTTTGTGACACTGCATCCACGTCCTCGGGGCTTGACTCCTGGTGGAATGGCTACCTGCTCCCACTGCCTTCGCAGAGTTTGTCTGGAGGGCCTCCTGTGGATAAAGAACCTCTCTCCTCCTATCCACCTCCTCCACCAAGACCTCCATTGCAGCATCTGAGAACCTGGGAGCATGCTCTCTCCCCTGCACCATTAATCACTGTTCCTGTAGGTCAGACTCTCTTCCCCAGGCACCTCCACCACCTGTTTCAGCCAGAATGCCTCTCTCCTTTAAGAGGTGCAGGCTGGCTTTAAGTAGCGCAGGCTAGCTTTAAGTGGTGGTAGTCTCGCACGAACCTGTACCCCTTGCTGAGACATTCAGCCGTTCAATGCTGCAATCATTTAAATTAGCAGGCAGCACAAAGATTGCGTGCTACCTGCATCAGAAGCAATGGGTGCGAGCTAATTGTGCATCGCGATCCCCACGCCCGTTTTAGGGGGCTCTTGAATTTAGCCCCCTTAGAATTTTTTGATAGTTGCCAAAAGAAGGAGCAGAATTCTTCGTACATGAGTCACAAGAAGCATCTGGGTGGTACTGTGTCCAAGTTTTTGAGCACGAATGTTCACATACCATCTTCACAGAATCAATGCCAATCAGGAGATTTAGAATGGAAAAGGGAGACGGTGGGAAAAGTAATTAGGAAAAGGTATCCACTTTTCCCATCTGATGGATGCAGTTTTGGAATCAAGAATATAGAGTTGTTTGGTGAATTGGAAAAACTGAAGGAAATTGGCACAGCAACAACATACCTGCAAATTTGAAATTCCGACAGCTGTAATGACGCCAAACGTCACCATCAACATTCCGCCAATTACTGGCTGTGGGATGGTGCTGAAAACTGCTCCAATTTTTACAAATATCCCCATGAAGAGCATTAGAAATCCACAGGTGAGTATAACTATACGGCTCCCCACCTGAAATCAAACAGAGAGATTACACCAGTATAACATTGCCATTTTCTACACCAGCCATTCATTTCTGAGTAAGATGGCCAATTCACTGTCAATTAGTTGTTAGTTTTGTGCAGTGCTCTTGTTGCACATGTGGAACCAGGTTGAGAGTGCTCCAAACTCATTTTATTTAGGAGCTATACAGGGGCAGAAGAGGAGACCTTTGTCCCACTGGGTTGGAACCCACTGTGCCACATAGTCTCCCAATTCACTCTTTACCCTGGAAAAACTGGACTGAATGCCAATGCTGATTATAGGATAGTATTAGGAGAGGCCAGCTGCAGGCCACCTGTGTGCCTGTGGAAGGGCGGGAGAAGTTCATGTTAGTATATAATTATACAAGTGGATGCTGATGGAATGGGCCTCATTTTCTAGCTCCAGAATGTTCTTATGTTGGTTAGAGACAGGTGCACCTAAAATTGAAATAGATACAGTAGAAGTAGTACCTTAGCACTAGAGCGCTGATCTAATATCTCCTGCTTTGGATTGGTGTCAATTGTTTTCCCCTTACATCTCTGTGAAGTACCTTGGGACTTTTTTTCTACGTCAATAGAGCTATATAAATGCAAGTTTAGTTTTTTTTAATCACTTTAATTGTGGGTTCCTGGCAAAGCCCCTAGACACTGAGTTCCCAGTCAGAACCAGGCCATGACAATGCTACAGAATAGGGATGGAGTGAGGTTCCAGTCTGGTTTTACTCTGTTCCTGGTTTGAGCTACATCAAATGCCAAGTGTAGAAGAGGGGAATTTTCCAGCCCTGGCCAGTTGTTTGATACCTCCTAAACAGGAAGCCTGGGAGCAGGCTACACGGCCGTGTTCTCTGTTCCACAAGTCAGGACAGGGGGTAAAAATACAAAAAGGGAGCTTACCTGCGCATCCTCACAATAAAATACAGTACTTTTATGGAGCAATATCTCAGTTCTACAGATTATACCTTGCGGAGGCAAGCTATTTGCAGACAAACAATCATTAGTAAGCTGCTGAGCTGGGTGATTAAGAGTCTAAGGTTCACAATGCAGGACACCGCAGGGGTTGAAAATAGTCAAAGAGAAGACCAGGCAAATCAGGAGTTAATGTGTAGCTGGTCCGAAGCTTATGTTTTAAAAATAGAGGAGTGCCACAGTACTGTAGTCCTTGAAAACACTGAGTTAAAGTGGAACACTGTGTGATCAGTATTGATTCAGCCTACAGCTAGATCCCTGCTCCTGAATCCTGAACAGGTGCTGAGAAGCTTCCTCACTCAAAGCCCACCCTTTGACTGCTCCACTGCCTTTAAGTGACAGGAGGGCAGGGGGCGGCACTAGGGAATTCAAGAGGTGACTGAAATGCCTCTCCAGATATTCAAGTCATGAACGGACTTTATAGAGAGTTAAAGTTTCAGGCCTAGAAATTGAGTTGGCGCCGCGCCAGGGCTTTAGTGCCAGAAATTTAGCGCCGGCGCTAAGTCCCCCTGCGCGCGCCAAAAATTCAGTAGCGCCGCGCCCAGACGGCTGCCGGCGCTACTGGAGGGTGTCAGCGCCTTGCAATGGGCGCTGACTGCCGCATTGCGGCGCTAATCCGCCGCTGCGGCACCCGATGCGGTGCGGCAGGCTGGGGAAGTGCAGGCCTCCTCCTTCCGTTAAGGAGGAGCTGCCTGCACCCGACCGCTGGCCGTTGATCTGTGGAGAAAAATGAGCCCGGCACCTCGGAGAAGTGCCGGGCTCGCGGCCCACACGCATCTGTGCCGCGGGGGGGTGTTGGAGGAGTCCGGGGAGGGAGGTGCGGGCAGGCGGCCGCCGGGAAAGCGGCCGGCCGCCGCGCGACCTTAATGCGCCGGCGCTAAGACCTGTAGCGAACTTTTGAAAAATCGTTGGTTGCGGCTGCCACGGGCGAGGCGGCCGCAACTCAATTTCGGCGTTCGGGCGCGTTGCCACGGCAACCGGGACGCTGCGCACACCGATGACGTCATCGGTGCCGGCGCAGCGCAACCGGCTAACGCCGATGGCAGCGCCCAAGTGAATTTCTCAATCGGCTGTACTTGCGGCGCTAGGCCCTCTAGCGCCTCAAAATGGGCGCTAACCCCACTCAATTTCTAGGCCTCTGAGTGTTAAAAAAGAATTTGGCACGAAAAAGGAAACCAAGCTTTTCGGATGCAGCTTTGGCAAAGCAGGAGGGTAAATAGCAAGAAAGATAAAGAACATGGGGTGAAGCCATCAAAAGGTAAGAAGTGGTTGGTATTTGCCAGCGATACAAAGAAATTGCAGGCCTGAAAACCCCTCGGTTCAGCCCCACAGGGTAGCTACGTGGAGCGAGGCTTCCATCTGCTGGCCATATGTGCCCCGACCACAGCCGAATTCCCATGGTCAGGGGTATTTGCATAAGGTGGGCGGGTGCCTGTGCCAGTAGTGGCACAGTCAGGGTGCCGGCTAGGTGGAGGAATAAGGAAATTAGCAGCAGAGGTCAGGCGCTGGGACAGAGTGCCGACGAGAGCAGATGAAGATGCTTTTTGCATAAAAAGAAAGCTGTCCCATTTCCAAAAGGGAACAGCTGCTGTAAGAAAACTGGTCATACAAAATGTAGGATGAGGTCCTGGCAGGTAATGTACTCCCTCCTTGTCATTAGGAAATGGGCTGGACACAAGATTGTCCACCTTCGGCCTCTCAGGAAACCCCAGCGCAGTCCAAATGCACAGAAAACTGGCACAACTGAGCTCCACCCCTGCCTGCCCCACCTGAAACATTGCAGATTTTCAGGACCTGCATCTCTGACGAGGTAGCAAATTTTCAAAGCGCATGGGCCAGATTAAGATATAAGTGATTCAACCACTAAGCTGCCAGATTACTGGATGTTGTGAACACTAAGGGCATGTGGCCTGAAGGAAGTTGCTTAATATAGAGTGGAACCATCAGCAGTAGAGTGGAGAGGGTTGGATGAGCGAAGGTCATCACTGATATAAAGAAGGAACAAAGTTGCAAGAGGACGGAGCACTGTGGAATCTCTGAGCTAATGGAAAATCAGTTAGAGGATGAGCCATCAACTACAACAACAACAACTTGTATTTATATAGCGCCTTTAAGGTAGTAAAATGTCCCAAGGCGTTGCACAGGAGTATTTTAAGACAAAAAATTTGACACCGAGCCACATAAGGATACATTAGGACAAATGACCAAAAGCTTGGTCAAAGAGGTAGGTTTTAAGGAGCGTCTTAAAGGAGGAAAGAGAGGTAGCGAGGCGGAGAGGTTTAGGGAGGAAGCTCCGGGTCTTAGGGCCTAGGCAACAGAAGGCACGGCCACCAAAGGTTGAGCGATTATAATCAGGGATGCTCAAGAGGGCAGAATTAGAGGAGCGCAGATATCTTGGGGGGGGGTTGTGGGGCTGAAGGAAATTACAGAGATAGGGAGGGGCGAGGCCATGGAGGGATTTGAAAACAAGGATGAGAATTTTGAAATTGAGGCATTGATTAACCGGGAGCCAATGTAGGTCAGCGAGCACAAGGATGATGGGCGAACGGGACTTGGTGCAAGTTAGGACACAGGCAGCCGAGTTTATGTAGGGTGGAATGTGGGAGGCCAGCCAGGAGTGTGTTGGAATAGCCAAGTCTAGAGGTAAAGGCATGGGTGAGGGTTTCAGCAGCGGATGAGCTGAGGCAAGGGCGGAGGTGTGGTTCAGCCTCAGACAAATGTTAGGGAGAGGGATGGAGACAGTGGCTAGGGAACAGAGTTTGTGGTGGGGACCAAAAACAACAGCTTCGGTCTTCCCAATATTTAATTGGAGAAAATTTAGAGACCGTGGAGGGGTCGAGAGAAGAGGTAGTGAGGTAGAGCTGGGTGTTGTCAGCATACATGTGGAAACTGACGCTGTGTTTTCGGATGATGTCGCCAAGGAGCAACACGTAGATGAGAAATAGGAGGGGGCCAAGGATAGATCCTTGGGGGACCCCAGTGGTAATGAAGAGAAGCCGTTGCAGATGATTCTCTGGCTACGATTAGATAGATAAGAATGGAACCAGGCGAGTGCAGTCCCATCCAGCTGGACAATGGTGGAGAGGCGTTGGAGAAGGATGGAGTGATCAACCGTGTCAAAGGCTGCAGACAAGTCAAGAAGGATGAGGAGGGATAGTTTACCTAGAACAATTTAAAAAGGGAACAAGATAATATTGACACTCCTTCCAGGTGAAACAGTGATTTACTTGTACTTCTTTCAATTTAGTATACTGTATTCGCTGCTCAAGATGCGGTCTTCTCTACATTGGGGAGACCAAACACAGATTGGGTAACCACCTTGCAAAACACCTCCATTCAGTCCGCAAATGTGACCCTGAGCTTCCGGTCACTTACCATTTTAATTCTCAGCTCCACTCCCACTCTGACCTCGGCCAACTACACTGTTCCAATGAAGCTCAACAGAAGCTCGAGGAACAGCACCTCATCTTTTGATTAGGCATTCAACAACCATCTGGACTCAACATGGAGTTCAACAATTTCAGATCATAACCACTGCTCCCATTTTTTCAGATAGCAGGTGCTGGTAATGATTCTATTGTTGGCATTTACAGCTCCTTCAGACCCATCTTTTGTTTCTTTACTAGTCCCTTTACCATCTCCTTTGCCTCGCACCATCAACCCTTTTGTCATTTAATCACTCCTGCCTTCCACCCTAAAACAGACCTTCCCTTTTATTCTTCCCTCCCCTCCCCTCTTTCCCTGCCTCTGCACTTACTTAAAACCTGTTACGTCTCTAACTTTTTCCAGTTCTGATGGAAGGTCATTGACCTGAAACGTTAAATCTATTTCTCTCTCCACAGATGCTGCCTGACCTGCTGAGTGTTTCCAGCATTTTCTGTTTATAGTATTGAACATAACTTTGGTAGGAGACCATTTGTTGGTAACTTGTAACTGTGCATGGTGCCAGACCCTGTCAAAGGCTTACAACCCATTACCCAGCTGAGTTCTACCATCTTAGGTGCCAAGTGGAAGTCTGGAAGTCAAAGTCACAGTCACAGGTTATGTTTGTGCATTCACTCGCAGATGATTATGGAGCACCACGATGGGCGTAGTTAGTGATGAAAACATACAAATGGAAAATGAAGAAACAGTGAATACCTTTCAAATAATATTAAAATAAATATAAACCTCTTTTTAAATTATTTACAGATTGTTAACAGGCATATTTGAGGGAACCTGTCTCCCATTTGTGTCTTCAGTTTGTACCTTAGTGATACCCAGCGCGCCAATATTCTCGCTGTAGGAGGTGGTCCCATTGCCTGTGCCCCAAGCTCCAGCGATGAGACAACCGATTCCTTCAATGCCAATCCCTCGATTAATGGCATCTTTTGGAGGAGGAGGAGCACCACAAAGCCGAGCACAGGCATGATAGTCTCCGACAGACTCAATCATTGAAGAGATCACTGCAGCCAGAATTCCAAAAATACCGGCCAGACTGACTGTTGGTAATCCCCACTGCCCTGAGCACAAAAAGACACAGTCTATGATATTACAGTCTCCAGTATTGGACAGTGTGACACAGTCTATGATATTACAGTCTCCAGTATTGGACAGTGTGACACAGTCTATGATATTACAGTCTCCAGTATTGGACAGTGTGACACAGTCTATGATATTACAGTCTCCAGTATTGGACAGTGTGACACAGTCTATGATATTACAGTCTCCAGTATTGGACAGTGTGACACAGTCTATGATATTACAGTCTCCAGTATTGGACAGTGTGACACAGTCTATGATATTACAGTCTCCAGTATTGGACAGTGTGACACAGTCTATGATATTACAGTCTCCAGTATTGGACAGTGTGGTGTATGTAACCTGTTCCACCTTAAGAGAACTTAAGCCTGGTCCACCTTAAGAAAGGTACTACTTTCTTTGGCTGCTGTATACGTAATACCGGTGGTGACCACACCGGTATATAAGCACAGTGTAATAATATTGTATTCAGTATAGTCCGACCTCCAACCAGTAAAGACCTGTTTGAATTTACTCTTGTGGTCTGTGTAGTAATTCTCACTATAACACACAGACTTAACAGTGGCGACGAGTCCGCTTCTTACCCTGCTGCAGTAATTTCCACGGCGACTTCGTCCACAGACAGGACGTCAAAGAGAGGTTTCCACCCTCATCACCTACGGGAAGACACGTCGAGCGGCAGGCATCGAGCAACCGGAGTGCAGAAGACATCCTGACCTCGAAGCCTCCATCAGCGACTGTCAGCTTCTTCTACTACCTCGTGGTGGGTAAGCCGGGCAGCGACGCGACAGAAAGTCAACCGCGTTGGCTGTACAGACGGGGCTGGGAAGACGGAGGAATAAGGGCGGTGAGGTCGATCGCGACCAGAGATAAGGGCCGGGCTGCTTTCGAGCGAGAGGCGCAGCGCGGGACATCGATCGCGACCGGAGATAAGGGCCGCATTCGGGCTAAAGGCGCAGCGTCTGGGGAAACTGAAGGCGCGAGAGCCGCGGTGAAGCGGAGACAGCGTCGGGGGACGGGTGAAGACCGCCAAGCGCGGGAAAACCGCCATTTTGTGGGCGGAGGACGACGGCAAGAGCGGGAAGCCGCCATCTTAGATAACATTAAAAATACGATAAATTGCTACGATGCCTAAACATGGGAACATTAATGCCTTCGACAGTGATATAGAAGACTGGGCTATGTATGTAGAACGCATACAAAACTATTGTAAGGCAAATAAAATTCCTGAGACAGATAAAGCATTAACATTACTAAACTTAATGGGTGCGAAGACATACGGGCAATTGAAACACCTGTTATCACCAGATGAACCGGCGGATAAGACGTTCGAACAGATTGTTACTGTCCTAAAAAATCATCTTAGCCCCACGCCGCTGATGCTAGCGGAACGATTTAAATTTTACGATAGAAGACAGCGGCAAAATGAAAGCAATGCTGAATATTTGATGGAATTACGTAAGCTAGCAAAATATTGTCAGTTTGGAACGGGACTGACAGAGGCACTTCGAGATAGATTTGTGTGTGGTTTATTTAAACAGGATACACAAAGGCGACTGCTCGAGGAGAATGAGCTGTCTCTCGAGAAGGCGGTCACTATGGCAGCAGCACACGAGGCCGCAGCGAGAGGCACGGCAGTAATGCAGCTACGGCCACCGGAACTCGGTACAAACAAATTGGGTTTGAGTTCTGTCAAATGTTATTGTTGTGGAAAGACAACGCACGATCAGAACCAGTGTTGGTTTAAAAACCAAGAATGCAGAACGTGTGGCAGGTTTGGCCACATAGCTAAAGTATGCCGGTCAGGAAAGAAGACCAGCAATAAAAAGTCACCGCAAGGAAAATATGCAAAGGTACACAAGGTGACAAAGAACAGTTTGACTGAACAGAAGTCAGATTCAGACGCTAGCAGTAATGAACTGGATAGCTTAAGAATACACAACGTTGGTAAGGATACAGACCTCCAGACAATTTGGGTCACTCTTAAGATAGCAGGAGTCCAAGTAAAAATGGAATTGGACACTGGATCGGCATTGACGGTCATGAATAAGAAAGATTACAGAAGGTTATTCCAACATATTCCCTTACAGGATACGGAGATTATATTGAAAACGTACATGGGGCAAAGAGTGTACCCCATCGGAAAAATAGAGGTAGAAGTGGTCCACAAGGGCGAAGGAAGCCAAGTAATGGACTTATATGTGCTACCTGAAGGAGGTCCACCACTACTAGGACGGGAGTGGATTAGGAAAATGAATATGGACTGGCACTCCTTGAAAGCACTAACGGTAGATTCCGAGGAAACAGCTGTCAAACCTAAACGATTGTCCAGAATATTGGATGAGGCTAAAGAGGTGTTCCAGCCGGGACTGGGAACACTGAGAGGAATTACGGCAAACATCAAGATTGATGAACATGCACAACCAAAATTTTTTAAAGCCAGACCGGTACCCTATGCAATACGACCTGCGGTTGAAGCGGAGCTGGAAGCACTAGAACGTTCAGGGGTACTGTCTAAAGTAGATTGGAGTGAGTGGGCTACGCCCATTGTTCCCGTTATGAAACGTCCTGCGAACAATAAGCCAGGAGATCCAGGGAAGGTTCGCACCTGTGGAGATTTCAAGATCACCGTTAATCCGGTGCTTCACACGGTGCAGTATCCGCTTCCACGGATTGAGGATATTTTCGCTTCACTGTCTGGCGGGAAACACTTCACCAAGATAGACCTGGCGCAGGCGTACTTGCAGATGGAGGTTGAAGAAGAGTCACGCTAATACCTCACGATCAACACGCATCGAGGGTTGTACTGGTACAATAGGCTGGTTTTTGGTGTGGCATCGGCTCCAGCAATTTGGCAGAGGGCCATGGAGCAGGTATTACAGGGAATTCCAGGCACACAATGTTACCTGGACGACATTCTGATCACAGGTGATGGTGATGAACAGCATCTCGCTAACTTGGAACTGGTGCTCAACAGACTGAAAGAGTATGGACTTAGGGTAAATCGGCAGAAATGTGAGTTCTTCCAGAAGCGGATCTCGTACTGTGGTCATGTCATTGACCAGGAGGGGCTTCATAAGTCTCCTGACAAGATAGCGGCAGTTGTAAAGGCTCCCGCTCCGGAGAATGTCTCTCAGTTGAGGTCGTTTCTAGGATTAATTAACTACTACCATAAATTTCTGCCAAATCTATCCACGGTGCTGCATCCATTGAACGCTCTTTTACAGAAAGGGGTACCATGGGACTGGGGCGAAAACTGTAAGAAGGCATTTCGCAAAAGCAAAGAATTGATCACCTCAGAGGAAGTGTTGGCTCACTTCAACCCGACACTGCCTATTCGGTTGGCTTGTGATGCTTCTCCATATGGTATTGGGGCAGTACTCTCACATAAATTGCCAAATGGCACGGAAAGGCCAGTCGCGTTTGCATCCAGATCATTGACCTCCGCTGAGCGCAACTATGCGCAGATCGATAGGGAGGCCCTTAGCCTTGTATGGGGAGTGAAGAAGTTTAATCATTACCTACAGGGCCAAAAATTCACACTTCTGACGGACCATCAACCATTGGTGTCCATTTTTAACCCTAAGAAGGGTGTTTCGGTGATGACAGCACAGCGTCTCCAGAGATGGTCTCTTTTCTTAGGGGCACATCAATATCAGATAGAATTCAAAGGTACGAAACAGCATGGCAATGCTGATGGCCTGTTGCGCCTGCCACTACCTGAAGATGAAGACACGACGGAAGTTGACCCTGTTGAGTTATTTCATTCGACCATTATCGAGTGTTTACCTGTCACCAACGCAAGTATTGAAAGAGAAACCAGGAACGACCCGACACTGTCCAGAGTCTACGAGGTGACAGTGAAAGGATGGCCAACACGGGGTGATCCTCTGTTACCGGCATTCTCGGCAAGGCGAGACCAGCTGTCCGTCTGCCATGGTACTTTGATGTACGGGACAAGAGTGATTATTCCTCCCAAGTTAAGGGAAAGAGTTTTAAAAGAACTACATGAAGGTCATCTGGGGGGAGTTAAAATGAAAAGTCTTGCTAGGGCTTACGTATGGTGGCCGGGTATTGACCAACAGATTGAGGAGTTAACGAAAAGCTGCGCTGGGTGTCAAAAAGTGCAAAATGCACCTCCGATAGCACCGCTACACCCATGGGAATGGCCTTCAGCCCCATGGCAACGCGTACACATTGACTTTGCTGGTCCATTCATGGACTCCATGTTCCTAATCGCGGTGGACGCACATTCCAAATGGCCAGAAGTCATCAAGATGAATACCACTACTTCAGAAAAGACAATTGCGGTGTTAAGAACAATATTCGCAAGGAACGGATTGCCAGAACAGATCTGTTCGGACAACGGACCACAGTTTGTATCGGAAGAATTCCAACAATTCTTAAAAGAAGAATGGAGTTAAACATTATACAGGTAGACTATCCTTTATCCGAAAACCTCGGGACCAGCCGAGTTTCGGATAAAGGAGAATTTCGGATTTCGGAAGGTGGGTCGGCGGGGGTCCGCGGGGGGGTTGGCGGGGGGTCGTGCGCACGACTTACGCTGACGCTCAGCGTAAGTCAGTCGGGGTCGGCGGGGGTCGGGGCCGGCGGGGTACGCGGGGGGGGGTCGGCGGTTGTCGGGGCTGGCGGGGTCCGCGGGGGGGTCGGCGGTTGTCGGGGCTGGCGGGGTCGGCGGTTGTCGGGGCTGGCGGGGTCCGCGGGGGGGTCGGCGGGGGGTCGTGCGCACGACTTACCCTTTATCCGAACTTCCGCAACCGGAACCCTCTAAAAACCGAAGGTTTTTTCGTTCAGCGTAAGTCGTACGCACGACTTACGCTGAACGAAAAAACCGAAGGTTTTTAGAGGGTTTCGGTTTTCGGAAGTCCGGATAAAGGGTAGTCTACCTGTACCTCTGCCCCATATCATCCGGCGACAAACGGGTTGGCTGAAAGATTTGTCCAGACATTCAAAAAGGCTATTAAGGCCATGAATGATGATCAGATTCCGCTGCAACACAAGGTCGATAAGTTCCTGATGTCATATAGAAACGCCGATCATGCCGTGACTAACCAAAGTCCTGCTATGATGTTTTATAACAGGAGGTTGCGGTCCAAGTTGGACTTGTTAAAACCAAATGTGCGGAGGGAAGTGGAAAACAAACAGTTTCGGCATATTAACAGCAAGACCACTCGAACTTTCGACGTAGGACAACCAGTGATGGCAAGGGGCTATGGAAACGACAAATGGCAGTCCGGAACAATCCGGGCCAGACAAGGACCTCTGATGTACACCGTAGATATTGGTCATAATGTGATAAGGCGTCATGCGGATCAACTGGTAGAGTCGAGAGCAAGGGTCGAACCCATGGTTGTGACAGAGACAGCTGTGGAAGACGTTCATGAACCTGAAGCATCTACCTCGGCCGAGAATGTACTTGATGATGATGACACCCAATACATTGGCAACCAACTAGAGGAGGCACCTCAACAACAAGAATCAGAGACCACTGAAAGGCGTTATCCAAGCCGAATCAGAAAGCCTCCTGAGAGACTGAACCTTTGAACTGTTATACCTGAAGTTATATATGTATATATGTTATGTTTATTTGGGGATATGACTGTTAAGCTAAAAAGGGAGGATTGTGGTGTATGTAACCTGTTCCACCTTAAGAGAACTTAAGCCTGGTCCACCTTAAGAAAGGTACTACTTTCTTTGGCTGCTGTATACGTAATACCGGTGGTGACCACACCGGTAAATAAGCACAGTGTAATAATATTGTATTCAGTATAGTCCGACCTCCAACCAGTAAAGACCTGTTGAATTTACTCTTGTGGTCTGTGTAGTAATTCTCACTATAACACACAGACTTAACAGACACTGTGACACAGTCTATGATATTACAGTCTCCAGTATTAGACAGTGTGACATTTCGTTGTGAGATCTCACAATTTGTGCAGCCCGAAGTTGTGTACCTTGGTCTGAAAGTTGATGCAAATGGCTTGCAACTAGTGAAGGAAAAGTTTGGGATACGTAGGACCATAGTTTTGTTGTATTTGAGAGGGGAATATGTACATTTTATTTTAAGGGGAAAGTAGTGTAATATATTATCATGTGGCAGAGCCACCAAGGGACTCTTATATCGATGTACATAATTATCTGTAACAGAATGAATCTGTACCTGTATTCGTTTTACTACATGTAAATAGCGCGGTCTCTAAAGGGTTAAGACCAAACGCGATAACGTCACCACGTGGGTCACGTGATGTTCCCAACGGCGGGAAACGTGATGACGTCATGACGTCAGAGGGAGGAGCCCTCTCTCTCAGTCCTCGTGGAGCCAGCATTGAGCATAGACCTGTTTGTTAGTTCTCCTGCGTTTGATTGTTACTTCTGCAAAACAGTATTAAACTTAGCTTAGTTAACAGACTGACTCGATCTCAGTCTTTTGATTAGGAACCTGACAATTCCTACAGTGGTGACCCCGAACTTTCGCGAGCGATCTTCGCGGAGGAAGCGACGCGCAATGAGATGATGGAAGCGAACGCGGTGGCTTTGAAGCTCCCTCAGTTCTGGGAACAACAGGCGGCCTCCTGGTTTGTGCAAGCGGAAGCTCAGTTTGAACTGCGAAACATCGTGGCGGATCAGACCCGTTACCTCTACGTGGTCTCCGCACTCGGCGGCTCCACGGCTTCAAGGATCATCAGCCTGCTTGAAAACCTCCTGGTCGACGGCAAGTACGAAATGCTAAAAGCATGGTTAATTCAGGTTTTCGGCCTCACGAAGGCGGAACGCGCACGCCGTTTACTTACGCTGCCCGGGTTAGGCGACTCCAAGCCATCGGAGTTGATGTGCCAGATGCTCACACTCCTTGGCTCCGAACCGCAATGCTTCCTCTTTCGGGAGTTGTTTTTGAGCCAATTGCCCGAGCAGGTACAGGCAGCCCTCACAAGATCGGATGCTACAGATTGCGTCGCACTTGCCGCTGAGGCGGACGCCATTTATGCGGTCACGCAGTAGTACTGCACCGCCACGAGGCGACCCCCCCTCGCGGATTCCGCCCCGACGCCTCCATCGCCCGGCTTGTGCTTTTACCACGCTCGCTTCGGCACGAGAGCCAGATGCTGCCGGCCTCCCTGCAGTTTCACGCCTCAACCAAAGAAAAGACACCAGCGCCAAGTCCGGGAAAGGCAGCCCGAGCCTGAGGGATGTCCCATGGCCACGATGGCGATCGGCGATTCCGGGAAGCTCCTTTATATTACTGATTCCATCTCCGGCCGACGGTTTCTATGCGACACAGGGGCGCAGTGTAGCATCCTGCCCGCCTCCGTCCTCGACATCCGGACTGGGAGGCGTGGTTTTCCCCTCCAGGCCGCCAACGGCGGTGCTATCCGTACTTTCGGTAAACGGCGAGCCCAGGTGTGTTTCAGTGGACAGCGTTTTCAATGGGATTTCATCACCGCCAAAATCTCGCAAGCCATCCTCGGCGCAGATTTCTTGTGCGCCAACAGCCTTTTGGTGGACGTGAGAAATCGCCGTCTGATTAATGCGGCCACCTTCAGCTCCATCGCACCACGGCCTACCACCTGCAGGCGAACGGGTTGTGTGAGCGGTTCCATTGGTCGCTAAAAGCGTCGCTAAGGGCCACCCTTCAGGGCACGGCATGGGTGGATCGGCTTCCGTGGGTTCTGCTTGGTTTGCGCACAGCGCCTAAAGAAGACCTGCAGTCATCTTCCGCAGAACTGGTGTACAGCCAACCACTCCGGGTGCCGGGCGATTTCTTGCCATCGCCAACTAAGCCGTGGTCCGCGGCTGATCAACTCAGCACCCACCGAGAAACGGCCGAGTCCTTTAAGCCGATTCCGACGTCGCACCACGGCCTTCCTTCCTCTCATATTCCAACGGAGTTAAGGCAGGCCGAGTTTGTCTTCGTTCGCTATGATGTCCATCGCGGTCCACTCCAGCCTCCTTATACGGGCCCCTTCCGGGTGCGGGAGGCAGGCGACAAGAGTTTTTTGGTCGACATCGGGGGCAAACCCGACTACATTTCGATTGACCGACTCAAGCCCGCGCACCTGGACCTCGACCGGCCGGTCGAAACTGCACAGCCACCATGCTGTGGTCGACCACCTGCTGCTACTACGTCCGAACGGATCTTTCCACCTGTCAGCCCATCTATCGCTCAACAAATTCCTCTCCGGGAATATAGGAGTCGTTCGAACAGACTTGTCCGCCCTCCTCTTCGATTGACTTTCACTGTTAAAGACAATTCTGGGGGGGCGCATGTGGCAGAGCCACCAAGGGACTCTTATATCGATGTACATAATTATCTGTAACAGAATTAATCTGTACCTGTATTCGTTTTACTACATGTAAATAGCGCGGTCTCTAAAGGGTTAAGACCAAACGCGATGACATCACCACGTGGGTCACGTGACGTTCCCAACGGCGGGAAACGTGATGATGTCATGATGTCAGAGGGAGGAGCCCTCTCAGTCCTCGTGGAGCCAGCATTGAGCATAGACCTGTTTGTTAGTTCTCCTGCGTTTGATTGTTACTTCTGCAAAACAGTATTAAACTTAGTTTAGTTAACAGACTGACTCGATCTCAGTCTTTTGATTAGGAACCTGACAATTCCTACAATCACATGATTTGTCACATGGTTTAATATGCGCATGTTCAGTTCACTCTGGCCTTGTAAACAAGCACCTTGACTAGCAACTCATCGTGTCTCTGTGCTTCATTTGTTCTACTCACATATATTACACCTACCTAATAGCACTGTGGGAGCACCTTCACCACAAGGACTGCAGCAGCTCAAGAAGAAGGCAGCCCACCATGACCTTCTCAAGGTCAACTAAGGAAGGGCAATAAATGCTAGCGATGCTCATATCCCAAGAATGAATTTTTAAAAGTAATTTTGAAAGATGAATAACAGTACAACATGAACCTTTTATGTTTCACTTACCAGGGTATGGAATACGAAACCAATTAGCACGCATGATAACGTCACTCTTTACATCTGTTCTTGCATAATATCCATAAGCATCAGGATCATCAGGAAAGACGTTAAAATGTGTCAGTAGAAAACTAATGATCCACGAAACAGCAATTCCAAGAAGCACCTGCATATAAAATAAAATAAAAATACACACTTAGAATAATTAGGCTGTTTCCAAATAGTTGCAAACCCCTGATTACTGGCAAACAGACAATGGTAAGAGAACCATCCCTGCTTAAATCTCTATGAGAAGTTCTCACCACTTTCACTAGACAATATATGACGGGAACCTAAGAACAAGAAAAGCCAATTCAACCAGTTATGATTTGGGCGTTGGGTTTTCAACCAGCATTTTTATATTTTGTCTCATAGGAAAGAGACAGGCCTAGAAATTGGATCGCGTCCGAATCGGAGCTCGATCCAAGTACATCGCGCGCTGCCCGTGCCTAAAGAGTCCGGTGACAGGACCCACGGCAAGTTAGTCCGGACAGTCCAGACGGTCTTTAGGACAGTGCCAGTGAGCTGTGGGTGCCAGTCGCAGCCCCACCCTTCACCCCACCCACTCAGAGGCAGCTCACTGGTCACGGGGGGGTTGCAAGATCGGCCTGCTGGGAAGGTGTCTAAGGACCTAAGGTAAGTGGGAGGGAGGGGGGTGCGGGAGGGAGAGGATGGGGGAGGGTGGGGGCGGGAGGGATGGGGTGGGGGCGGGAAGGAGGGGGGAGGCGGGAGAGTGGGGAGGGAGAGTGGGGGGAGTGGGAGGGGAGAGGGAGGGAGAGTAGGGAGGGAGAGTGGGGAGAGGGAGGGGGAGAGGGAGGGGGAGAGGGGAGGGGGAGAGGGAGGGGGAGAGGGAGGGGGGAGGGAGGGAGAGTGGGGGGAGGTGGGGGGAGGGAGAGGGGAGGGGGAGAGTGAGGAGGGAGGGGGAGAGGGAGGGGGAGAGGGGGAGAGGGAGGGGGAGAGGGAGGGGGAGGGGGGGAAGGGGGAGAGGGAGGGGGGAGAGGGGAGGGGGGAGAGGGGAGTGGGGCGGGGGGAGAGGGGGAGAAGGAGGGGGAGAAGGGAGAGGGGAGAGGGAGGGGGAGAGGGAGGAGGAGGGGGGAGAGGGTGAGGGGGAGAGGGAGGAGGAGGGGGGAGAGGGTGAGGGGGAGAGGGGAGGGGGAAGAGGGGGAGAGGGAGTGGGAGAGGGGAGGGGGGAGAGGAAGGGGAAGGGGAAGGGGAGAGGGAGGGGGAGGGGGAAGAGGGAGGGGGAGGGGGGAGAGGGGGGAGAGGGGGAGGGGTGGTGAGCGCAGGCCAGCAGTGGCCCACAGTTTTAATACGGAGCCAAGAGGAGCACTGCTGCTCCTGCTCCTGCTCCTGCTCGCTCTACAGTCAGGTAAGCAAAATGTATTACTTACCTTTTAGCTCACAGCCTCCAGCAGCCCCTTTAAAGACCGCTGGTTTGGATTCTTTTCACCTGAGAAAACTGACTGCAGCACATGCATAGCGCATGCTGCAGTTAGTAAGGGGACATTTTCGCAAAGGGGCCTGAAATAGCCGTTAGATCCCTGATTTGCGTAGGCAATGGTTGTAATGCCAGGTTCAGTCGGGCGCCCTGGGTGCGGAGTGTTTTAACCAATATGTTGTGCAGCGCATACCTGCTGTGGAATGAGCGCGCACATGTCACACGCCATATTGGACCTTTCATCGCCTGCTTTTTGCCTGAAGAACTGGCTCTGCACAATCCAATTTGTAGGCCACAGTTTCCATAAACAGACTAATTTTCTTTTGAACAACAACTTCTATCCTGTGAGTACCATGAGTGAGATAATGGACTAGAAATTGGTTTGCCGCAAAAAACGGGGATCGTGATGCGTGATCAACCCACGCCCGTTCAGAAGACTGCAGGCAGCACGAGAACTTCGTGCTGCCTGCTCATTTCCATGAGTGCAGTGTTCAGCCCAGCACTGAACACACTGCTGAGTGGCTGAACGCTCAGCCGGGTGCCCAAGTTTGTGCGAGGCTAGCTCTAATTAAAGCTAGCCTGCACTAATTAAAGGCAGTCTGTATGTCCTTAAAGGGGAGGTGCATTCTTCCTGCAGCAGATCATCAAACTGACTGGGGAAGACAGTGGAAAAGAACAATTAATGATGGCCCAACAGGGGAGAGAGCGTGCACCAAGGTTCTCCGATGCAGCATTGAAGGCCTTGGTACAGGAGGTCAATAGAAGGAGAGAGGTCCTCTGTCCACAGGGGGCTGGGAGGCTCTCCAGGCAACAGAGCAAAGTGCATTAGGAGCAGATAGCCACTGTGGTGATTGCCAGTAGTGTAGCCCTGAGGACGTGGACGCAGTGCAGGAAGAAGTTTAATGATCTCACACGAGTGGTCAAGGTCAGTGACTTCATATTCAAATGCCATATCCCACCATCTGCACCACTAGCCTCACACACTGCTTAATGCACCACACCCCCATCACCACCTACCAACAATCTCTACAAAACACGACTCATACTTCACATTCATAGCTTCACCTCACCCTCACACACTTACCACTGCTGCAAGCCTCACACCCACATCTCAAAGCTTGCACACACTGTCAGCCATTCAACCATGACAGGCACATCATCCAAACACATTGCACCACACTCACTGACACACTTCCCTTTCTCTTGCAGGAAAAGGTGGCGCATAATTGGTGCCAGCAGAACCTAACCGGCAGGGGACAGGCTTGCCTGCATCATCTCACTCCCATGGAGGAGACGGTGCTGGCCATTCTTGGGAGGGGCATCGCTGCGCCTGTGGCTGGTGGCGGGGCTGAAAGAATACAAGATGTCAGTATCCTCATACGTTATCCTTCTTCTCACATCCCACAATCTCTTCTGATTTAGAAGCTGCACATGGTGTAAGCATGCACCTCTTGCTTCCCCCCCATCCTCTCAACAACCCTACTCTTGTGCCTTTCTCATTTCAGAGACCACAGAAATCCAACCTGCCCAGCCAATGGTTCAAGAAGAAGAGGGGGAGGAGAGTGATGAAGAAGAATAAACACCATCACTCGATCTGACACTCGCAGACACCAGCTCAGATACTGGTACTGCGCGGAATTTAGAGGGTAGCTTAGAGGCAGGGTCTTCACATGGTGAGTCACCAGGCATGAGTGGGCTGCAGTCAGGGCAGGGGGAAGGGTAGCACAGGTGCCAGCTCCCCGGAAGGCGAGGTCGCACACAAATTCTGCTATAGAGGATCAGATGAGGACTTTGATGGGGCGGCCTATGGAAGATCACTGACTGGGTATGCACAATGAAATGCTTGGTGGATTGGCAGGCCTTCCAGAAGACCTGAGCACACCAACCTTGCACAGGGCTTTGCGCAGAGCTTGGAGCCCATGATTTCCAGCATGAAAGGGGTGGGCAGGTCCATTAGTGCACTTGTGGACCAAGCCATCATGCAGTGTCTGATGGGTGATGTCTCAGCTTCCGTTGCAGCACAAGCAGAAGCCACCCAACGTCTGAGTGCTGCAGTGGAAGTTCGGACTTCTGTCATGCAGGCTCAGACTGCTGTCACGCAAGCTCAGAATGCTGCCATCGTGGGTGGGTTTACCAGTGTGGAAAAGGGCTTGCAGGTTGTCACAGCAGTCCAGCAATCTGTCCTCCAACAGATGGCTAGGAATGCTGAGGCGCCACCCCGCAGGAGTGGCAGTGGCTCCATGGAGCAAGAACTGCTGTTCTCTCTCAGGATGACAGCAATCATCCTCCCGCCGCTGCCACTCCACCAGTGCCCTTGTCAGCCAGCCAGCCCAGACTGCTGCCGCCCATGCCGAGGTGGTGCAGTCTAAAGCCGGGCCTTCTAGACCCAGAGGTGCTCAAGGTCATCCTGCAAGGCCATCTGCAGTCTCCTCCACTGAAAGTCAGCAGCCTTCCACCAGCCATGCTACAGCCACTGGGGTAGCACTTCATAGGAGCACAAGGACAGGCAAAGGCACACTGAAGACAGGCAATAAGGGAATGCACAAGGGTGATCAGTTGACTTTGTTATGTAATATTGGATGCATTGAAGGATAATTTTGGATCAGAATGTTTCTTTTGTGGTGGCTTTTATTTCAGCATTGTGGCCAAGAGGACCCAAGGTGGTGTCCGGAGCAGCCTGCACCAGAAGTGTCCGTGCACGGCTCGGACGCCATTTTCGACCCAAAGAGGCACCCGTAGTGTCCAAACACCAGGCGCGACACAATCGAATTTTAGCCGAGCGTGTCTTGGATTAACAATTATTCCTTAACTACAGTATATTGTGGCAGAAACCATGTGGAATATACCGCAGTTAAGGAGTCATTTATAATCAATTTCACATTGACCTCTCTACTTCAAAAGACAGTAACTACTATACTGTTAGCTTTAGGCTGAATGTAATAGTCTAACTGATTTACTTACACACAGACGCAGAACGGCACAGCAAGAAACCTCCAGTACAATACTCGACTTGCACGATATATAAAACAATTTCAAAACAAGAGTCCAAATCTTCGTAGTTCCTTTCAGTTACTTTTGACTGGGTCTCTGATGGAAAATTACTTGGGACAAAACTCCACAGAGCCCATCTCAGGTGATCTACATACCACAGGGTGGCCCAGGAATTATATTGGGTGTGCTTTCATTGAAGTAAAGGCATTAAAATTTGTTTGCTGTTGACACTGGCTGACCATTAAAATCCCATTTTGTCCAGTTTCTTGAATAGCTATCATTGCTTTCCACAATATATCCAAACTCCACTTACAACAAAGCTCCCTTGAAAGCAAATGGCAAAAATAGCAATGGGCTCTCTTAGGAGAATTAAAAAATGTCTCAGGTCTGCTGTCGGAGTGACACAATGCTGCTCTGATTTTCCGGGCTGCTGTTGAGGTGAGCACCCCTGATGTGCACTTACAGGTGCAGGCTGCTTGCCTTGAGCATTTAAGTGTCTGAGTCCTTGTCAATAAGGGGCCGGGTGTTCTGCTTCACCAGGCCTCAACTAACAGAACAGGACTCCTGGAATTTCGGGCTCTAGATACAAGATATCTATTGCCCTGGTTATTATGTCCGTGTGTAATTGAGACACGGACTGCAGGAGTTGGCTATAACAGGTCTTTACTGAGTGGAGACAAACTGGAACTAACTATGCAAAGTTACTACACAGGCTTATATACAGGGGTGGTCACTACTGGTACTGCAGTATACAGGGGCTGCAGAATATAGTTCCTTCTGCAAAGTACATACACTACAATTCCTCCCCTTTTAGCTAAACAGTAAATAACATTCGATTAATAATTAAATAACATATTTACAATTGCAGTTGTCATATACATTAGCTGAAGTTAAGCAATTATAAGTTCAGTCTTTGAGGAGGCTTCCTGATTCTGTCTGGATAACGCCTCTTTGGGGTATCAGGTTCTTCTGGCAGAGTTAATTCGGAATCAACGTCGTTGTTGGGTTCGTCTGCTTCCAATATTCCCGATTCTGAGGTAGATGCAATTGGTACTTCGGTTTCATCACCAGGTGTATTGGATCGTGGTGTGGAATTGACGTTTTCCAGTGACTCTAGAATCTGGTCAGCATGGCGTCTTACAATGCTCTCTCCAACGTCCACGGTATACATTAGAGGTCCTTGCCGTGTACAGATCGTTCCTGGCTGCCATTTCTCTGTGCGGTAGTCCCGGGCCAAAACTGGTTGACCTATCTTAAAACTCCTGGTCGGCCTTTCATTCATGTTCTGAAACTGCCTGTTCTCCACATCTCTTCTGATGTTTGGCTTAACCAAATCCAAGCGGCATCGTAGTCTTCGATTGAAGAACATCATGGCTGGAGTTTGGTTGGTAACCGCATGTGTCGCATTCCGGTAGGCAAACAAGAAGTTATCCACCTTGTGTTGTAGGGGTATGTCTTCATTACACATTGCCTTGATAGCCTTCTTGAATGTTTGAATGAACCTCTCGGCTAATCCATTGGTGGCTGGATGATATGGGGCGGATGTGTAATGCTTAACACCATTGTTCTTTAAGAACCTCCGGAACTCTTCAGACACAAACTGTGGTCCATTGTCGGAGCAAATTTGTTCAGGCAGCCCATTTCTGGCGAATATGGTTCGTAAGACTGTGATAGTTTTTTCTGTGGTGGTTGAGGACATTTTTATTACCTCTGGCCACTTTGAATGTGCATCTACCGCAATTAAAAACATCGAGTCCATAAATGGACCAGCAAAATCAATGTGCACCCTTTGCCATGGAGATGAGGGCCACTCCCATGGATGTAGAGGGGCTTGTGGTGGGGCGTTTTGGACCTTCTGGCATCCTGTACAGCTCTTGGTCATCTCTTCGATTTCTCTATCGATTCCCGGCCACCACGCAAACGCTCTGGCTAAGTTCTTCATTTTTACCCCTCCCAGCTGGCCCTCATGAAGCTCATTGAGCACTCTATCCTTCAATTTGGGTGGAATTACTACTCTGGGTCCACACATCAAGGTTCCTCTGCACACTGACAGCTGTTCTCTTCTCGGCGAGAATGCTGGCAACAGTGGTTCGCCATGTGCTGGCCATCCCTTCACCGTTAAATCATAGACCCAGGAGAGTGTCGGGTCATTTCGTGTTTCCTTTTCTATGTTTGCATTTGTCACAGGGAGACATTCGACTATGGTCGAGTGGAATATCTCCACTGGATCCACTGCAGGTGCTTCTTCCACCGGCGGCAACGGTAGGCGCGACAATCCATCAGCATTCCCATGCTGTTTAGTTCCTTTGTACTCGATGTCATATTGGTGTGCCCCTAGGAAAAGGGACCACCTCTGTAGCCGTTGTGCTGTCATTATCGGGACGCCCTTCTGAGGGTTGAAGATGGAGACAAGAGGTTGATGATCAGTTGGTAGAGTAAATTTCTGACCATGCAGGTAGTGATTGAACTTCTTCACCCCCCACACCAGGCTGACGGCCTCTCTGTCAATCTGGGCGTAGTTACGCTTGGCTGAAGTTAACGAGCGTGACGCAAAAGCTATCGGCCTCTCTGAACCATCAAGGAATTTATGTGACAGTACCGCTCCAATGCCGTAGGGAGACGCATCACACGCCAGTCTTATCGGTAGTGATGGGTTGTAGTGAGCCAATATTTCTCTTGAAGTGATTAGGTCTTTACTCTTCTGAAAGGCCTGCTTACATTCATCGCTCCATTTCCATGCTACTCCAGTTTGTAGTAGGGCGTTCAGTGGGTGCAGAATTGTGGACAAATTCGGCAAAAACTTATGGTAGTAATTCACCAATCCGAGGAATGACCTCAGTTGCGACACATTTTCAGGCGCTGGAGCCTTAACTACCACTTCAATTTTGTCAGGGGACTTATGTAACCCCTCTTCATCAATCACGTGGCCACAATACGATATCTGTTTCTTAAAAAACTCGCACTTGGGGCGGTTGGCTCGTAGCCCATGTTCTCTTAGTCTAGTGAGCACCTGCTCTAGGTTGGCAAGGTGTTCACTGTCATCTTCACCTGTCACTAGGATGTCGTCCAAGTAACACTGAGTCCCCGGAATCCCTTGCAGGACTTGTTCCATCGCTCTTTGCCATATCACCGGAGCTGATGCAACTCCGAATACCAGTCGATTATATTGGTAAAGACCTTTCTGAGTGTTTATCGTGAGATACTTCCTAGAGGATTCTTCAACCTCCATCTGCAAATATGCTTGTGGTAGGTCAATTTTTGTAAAACGCTTCCCTCCAGATAGTGAGGCGAAAATATCTTCTATCCTCGGAAGAGGATATTGTACTGTGTGAAGGATTGGGTTCACCGTCACCTTGAAGTCCCCACAGATGCGAACCTTCCTTGGCTCCTCAGACTTATTGTTTAACGTTTTCTTCATGACAGGAACGATGGGTGTCGCCCACTCTCTCCAGTCTACCTTAGATAACACGCCTGCATCCTCTGATGATGTGGAATCTGTATGGGTAGAACTGAGAAATACCAAGGGGCAGAAAACGTTAGTGGGAGTGGTATATGGACCTCCAAACAGTAATGCGAAGGTTGGGGATGGCATTAAAAGGGAAATTAGAGAAGCATGCAAAAAGGGCACAGCAGTCATCATGGCTGACTTTAATCTACATATAGATTGGGCTAACCAAATTAGTAACAATACTGTGGAGGAGGATTTCCTGGAGTGTTTACGGGATGGTTTCCTGGACCAATATGTCGAGGAACCAACCAGAGATCAGGCCATCTTAGACTGGGTATTATGTAACGAGGAAGGATTAATTAGCAATCTTGTTGTACGAGACCCCTTGGGTCGGAGCGATCATAATATGATCGAATTCTTCATTAAGATGAAGAATGAGGTAGTTGACTCAGAGACTAGGGTCCTGAATTTAAATAAAGGAATCTTCGATGGTATGAGATGCAAATTAGAACTACAGAATTCGTTCATCCCAGTTTGGCATAAAAATAAACCAAAAAAGGTGACTCAACTGTGGCTAAAGAGGGAAATTAGGGATAGCATAAGATCCATGGAGAGGACATATAAATTGGCCAGAAAAAGCAGTAATCCAGAGGATTGGGAGCAGTTTAGGATTCAACAAAGTAGGACAAAGGGATTAATTAAGAAAGGGAAAATAGAATATGAGAGTAAGCTTGCAGGGAACATAAAAACTGACTGTAAAAGCTTTTATAGATATGTGAAGAGAAAAAGATTGGTGAAGTCAAGCGTAGGTCCCTTGCAGTCAGAATCAGGGGAATTTATAATGAGGAACAAAGAAATGGCAGACCAACTAAATACATATTTTGGTTCTGTCTTCACAAAGGAGGACACAAATAACCTCCCAGAAATGTCGGGGAATATAGGGTCTGATGAAAGGGAGGAACTGAAAGAAATCAGTATTTGTAGGGAAATGGTGTTAGGAAATTGATGGGATTGAAGGCCGATAAATCCCCAGGGCCTGATAATCTACATCCTAGGGTACTTAAGGAAGTGGCCCTAGAAATAGTAGATGCATTGCTGGTCATCTTCCAACATTCGATGGAATCTGGAACAGTACCCATGGATTGGAGGGTGGCTAATGTTACCCCACTATTCAAAAAAGGTGGTAGAGAGAAAACGGGGAATTACAGACCGGTAAGCCTGACATCGGTAGTGGGGAAAATGCTAGAGTCCATTATAAAGGATGTAATAGCAGATCACTTGGAAAACAGTGACAGGATCGGACAAAATCAACATGGATTTACAAAAGGTAAATCGTGCTTGACTAATCTACTGGAATTTTTTGAGGATGTAACTAGTAAAATAGATAAGGCAAGTATCCCATATGCCTTTTTAACCACCTTATCCACCTGTTCTGCTGCCTTCAGGGATCTATGTACATGCACACCAAGGTCCCTCTGATCCTCTGTCTTTCCTAGGGTCTTACCATTCATTGTGTATTCCCTTGCCTTGTTAGTCCCTCCAAAATGCATCACCTCACACTTTTCAGGGTTAAATTCCATTTGCCACTGTTCCGTCCATCTGACCAACACATCTATATTGTCCTGCAGACTGAGGCTACCCTCCTCGCTATTTACCACCCTACCAATTTTCATGTCATCTGTGAACTTACTGATCAGACCTTTTACATTCACATCCAAATCATTAATGTAGACCACAAACAGCAAGGGACCCAGCACCGATCCCTGCGGTACCCCACTGGACACAGGCTTCCAGTCACAAAAACAACCTTCGACCATCACCCTCTGCCTTCTGCCACTAAGCCAGTTTTGGATCCAATGTGCCAAGGCACCCTGGATCCCATGGGCTCTTACCTTCTTGACCAGGAGATGGTGGTCGGGGGGGGAGATGGTGGTCGGGGGGGGAGATGGTGGTCGGGGGGGGAGATGGTGGTCGGGGGAGATGGTGGTCATGGGGGGAGATGGTGGTCGGGGGGGGAGATGGTGGTCGGGGGGGGAGATGGTGGTCGGGGGGGGAGATGGTGGTCATGGGGGGAGATGGTGGTCGGGGGGGGATGGTGGTCGGGGGGGAGATGGTGGTCATGGGGGGAGATGGTGGTCGGGGGGGGAGATGGTGGTCGGGGGAGATGGTGGTCATGGGGGGAGATGGTGGTCGGGGGGGGAGATGGTGGTCGGGGGGGGAGATGGTGGTCGGGGGGGGATGGTGGTCGGGGGGAGAGATGGTGGTCGGGGGGGAGATGGTGGTCGGGGGGGGAGATGGTGGTCGGGGGGGAGATGGTGGTCGGGGGGGGAGATGGTGGTCGGGGGAGATGGTGGTCATGGGGGGAGATGGTGGTCGGGGGGGGAGATGGTGGTCGGGGGGGGAGATGGTGGTCGGGGGGGGATGGTGGTCGGGGGGAGATGGTGGTCGGAGGGGGGGAGATGGTGGTCGGGGGGGAGATGGTGGTCGGAGGGGGGGAGATGGTGGTGGTCGGGGGGGGAGATGGTGGTCGGGGGGGAGATGGTGGTCGGAGGGGGGGAGATGGTGGTGGTCGGGGGGGGAGATGGTGGTCGGGGGGGAGATGGTGGTCGGGGGGGAGATGGTGGTCGGGGGGGAGATGGTGGTCGGGGGGATGGTGGTCGGGGGGGAGATGGTGGTCGGGGGGGGAGACGGTGGTCGGGGGGAGATGGTGGTCGGGGGAGAGATGGTGGTCGGGGGAGATGGTGGTCGGGGGAGATGGTGGTCGGGGGAGATGGTGGTCGGGGGGGAGATGGTGGTCGGGGGGGAGATGGTGGTCGGGGGGGAGATGGTGGTCGGGGGGGGGCTTTGGTGGTCGGGGGGGAGATGGTGGTCGGGGGGAGATGGTGTTCGGGGGGGAGATGGTGGTCGGGGGGAGATAGTGATCGGGGGGAGATGGTGGTCGGGGGGGAGATGTGGTCGGGGGGGAGATGGTGGTCGGGGGAGATGGTGGTCGGGGGAGTTGGTGGTCGGGGGAGATGGTGGTTGGGGGGAGATGGTGGTCGGGGGAGTTGGTGGTTGGGGGAGGAAATGGTGGTCGGGGGGGGAGATGGTGGTCAGGGGAGATGGTGGTCGGGGGAGTTGGTGGTCGGGGGAGTTGGTGGTCGGGGGAGTTGGTGGTCGGGGGGAGATGGTGGTCGGGGGCAGATGGTGGTCAGGGGAGATGGTGGTCGGGGGAGTTGGTGGTCGGGGGAGTTGGTGGTCGGGGGAGTTGGTGGTCGGGGGGAGATGGTGGTCGGGGGGAGATGGTGGTCGGGGGCAGATGGTGGTCGGGGGCAGATGGTGGTCGGGGGCAGATGGTGGTCGGGGGCAGATGGTGGTCGGGGGGGAGATGGTGGTCGGGGGGGAGATGGTGGTTGGGGGGAGATGGTGGTCGGGGGAGATGGTGGTCGGGGGGGGAGATGGTGGTCGGGGGGCAGATGGTGATCGGGGGGCAGATGGTGGTCGTGGGGCAGATGGTGGTCGGGGGGAGATGGTGGTCGGGGGGAGATGGTGGTCGGGGGGGAGATGGTGGTCGGGGGGAGATGGTGGTCGGGGGGAGATGGTGGTCGGGGGGGGAGATTGTGGTCGGGGGGAGATGGTGGTTGGGGGGGGGAGATGGTGGTTCGTGGGGGGGGGAGATGGTGGTCAGGGGGGAGATGTTGGTCAGGGGATGGGGTCCGATTGTGGGGGGAGGGGGAGCCAACACTCCTGCTCCTCCTAGCCCACAAGCAGTACTGTAAAGGCACTTTACCTTATGGATCCAGCACTTCTCGCCTCCTTTTACCTGAGGCCCGGGAAATCCCCCGGCCAGCATGGTTTTAAAATAGAAACACTGTTAAAATAAATGCCAGACCCGCCTCCTGCGAGCGGATTGGTTGCCCGCCTCTCGCCCCGTCTCCGTTAAAACTGGAAGTGGTGGGGCGGCGGGGCGGGGGTTCGAGGTGGGATATGTTCCTGTTTCAGATTTTTAACTTTTTAACTTCCCACCTGACCCAAACCCATCCGTTTTTGTGGGTTAAAATTACCCCTCTGTTTCCAGTTTCCCTTCTGAAGTCCATCAAAGAAACATAGCTTCCATCAAAACAGCATAACAGAGCACACATAAATTTTCCCTATTTGACACCAGACAAATATTCTGCCTTCAGTACACAGTCCAATACGGTTTGCTCTACCAACCACCAATTTCAACACTTTCTTTTTCCAAGTCCACATTCCTCTATTCTAGAACCTGTTTCTCGTGACCCTTCTTTTGAAATTAATTTAACAGGCTTCTCATGCTGCTCAGAATGCCAGGTTCATCAGATTCAACCATGTTGGCATGATATGTCAAGGTTGACATGGAAGGATCAGTGCTGGACCATATCAAGCATGAAGGAATCTCTGCAGGGGGCCATTTCAGGTTATTATCACTGATTGTCCTTATTGCTATGATATTTTTCATTTCCAGCAAAATGGACCTGATTAAATACAAAATTCGCTGAAAGTGCAAGTAGATAAAGCCACAAAAAAGGGCCAATAGCACTTTGGGTTTTATAAATAGGCGCATTGTGGACAAGATTAAAGAAGCAATGATAAAATTATACAAACCGTCGTTAGGAGATAGTTAGAATGCAGTTTTGGGTGCCCCTTTATAGAAAAGTCATTAAAGCCACTGAGAGCATTCAGTTTAGATTCACCAGCATAATGTTAGCGATTGGAATCTATTGTACTGAGGAAACACTTGAAATATTTCCACTGGAGCAGAGAAGACTAAGAGGAGATTTAATTGAGATTTTTAAAATGATGAGGATTTTAATAGAGTAAATAGGGAAAGACTTAAAGGGTGAAAAATTCAGTTGGTTTGCGCCTCCCGTTAGCGCCTTAAGAGGTTGCAGGTTCATTTTGATTTGACCTTCCTTGCATCAATTTAGAAGAGACTATGGGGGCTGCACTCTGGCATCTTTCCCTGGACCTCTCCGTTGTTCTTTCCAGCATAATTGATGTACAGGTCTCTCCAGGCCGAGATTCAAGGCTGCAATGAACAGGGTGTGGATGGAGAGTAAGATCGACCCTCCCCTTTAAGAACTGGCCGGCGCCAGTGGGTCTGTGTTCCATTGCTGACTGACATCACATGAGCTTCACCAGCGCTCTGAGGTAGCGCCTCGCTCCTCGGCGTTAACGTCTTAAAAGAGGTGTATAGCGCCTGATTTAGCACTCCAATCACCTCAAGGGGCGATAGAAGCCAAGTTTGCAGTCAGAAGTGATAATCAGCGCCAGGTGCCCGGCCAATAATTGCGCCCCAAACAGGGCGATACCGAATTTCTCCCCCTAAATTCCTCTGATTGGGGAATCAGTGATAAGACATCGTCAATTTAAAATTGCCACTAAGAAAATGAGGAAAGAATTTAGGAGAAGTTTCATTATGCAACGGGTTGTTGGAGCATAGCGTGGTTTGCCAAAGGCAGAGGTCATTGCATCTTTTAAGGGAAACTTGGATAAACATTTGAAGCAGAGGAAGATACAAGGCAATGGGGAGAGCACAATCTTGTGTCTCTGTTAGCTGTAAGACTCCTGTGTGAAATGAGTTGGACTAGTATCAATTTAATTCCTAGTGGAATTGGGCCCACAGTATTCAATTGCCACAATGTAATACTAAGAGACACTGAACTGCGAATCTCACTCAGAGAAGCCACAGGATTCCCATTGAGGGAAATGGAAGATTATCACACTGGCGAAGTAGGGGATGCTTTTCTGAGGTTGAAGCTGAGCGACATTATTTGGTCAGAGTATAAGGAGCCTTGATTTGCATCTAACTGTGCTATACCTGATCTGGAAGTGCTTATTGTTGATACGGATGCCTGAATAGGAAAGTATTCCATTTCCCAGTACCAATATCCCTCACTTATGAGCACAAAATTTCTCAAAAAAGTAAGGACAATGATGGAGTTCCTTACATAGTTTATCTGTTGCAGGATGTTCATGGCGATGGTATTTGTTGTTCTTTTTTAACATTTATAAGACTAAAATTATAATTGTAAATAATATTGATACATACCGGGAATATCTGGAATATGTTCATCCAATAAATATGGCACTTCTTGCTCCTACTAAAGGCAGGAAAAGGTACTGGCACAATCCGCAGATATTGGGAGAACAGTATAATGAAGCCTGCAGTCCTGAAACACAATTTAAGTAACAAGGAATGTTAGAATTCGAATGGATTTGGAAAATTTCTTAAAGCAGCTCTATTAATCCTGGTCTGAGTAACAGAAAATTAGTTGTTCGAGTTTGACAGGAGGTTGCTCAATGCCCAGCATTCAGTCTAGGGTGGACATTGCCACACTGAAGCCCTCATAAATGACAGATTCAACACTCAGTTATCTAGCTTAGTTGAGTTACAGCCCCTCGATTGAGTATTGATTTTGATGAGTTGCAGACTTCCTACATAGCGTTAAATGTAAGTACTTAGTTACAGCCCTTCTATTTAGTATTAGTTTTGAATACTTACATGCCTGAAATACCCCAGTGACTCCCTGCATCATTCCCAGCTGAATCAAACAAAGCCAGTCCAATCAGGGAAATGGTCGGAGCAATGGTTAAAGGGCCAATGTACCGCATTAAAAATCCAATCAAACCAGAAAATCCCACAACTATTTGGAAACTGGATGCCACCATAATTGCTCCCTGGATCTGCAAACAATGAGATTATCCAGTTACCATGGCTAGATTTATTTTGTGCCATGAAAGCAAAAAGGAAAATACAGCAAAAAATAGAATTCCAGCATTCTGAGAATCGTTCATTAACTCTTCATTAACTGCAAAAATGGAAATGGGAAATATGCTTTCTGCTCTACACTTCACATTTCCAGGCTTCGAATGGAAAAGAGTATGGATTGCATCATGAAATGAATCACTTTCAGCAGGGATTCAGGGAAAAATGTAATGCTTTAGAGATATATCAACCAAGCCATTGCATTCTTCAGTCATTGTAAAAATATGATGCACAATAGGTGAACATTTTCACAAGTGGAAATTCATGGGGTAAATGAATATAAGCATATGGGTTGGGTCCCTGTGTAAAATGAGAGAACAGTATGTCATTCCATTGTGTCACAAGCTCCTTCTCTCCCCCATCAGCATCACAGAATCCTACAGCACAGAAGGAGGCCATTCGGCCCATCGTGTCTGTGCCAGTTCTTTGAAAGAGTACTAAATAAAAGTAAGTTTCTTCTAATATTTTTGCTGAAATATTTGCTGAGTGATGTCAATTGAACTTTTTCTCGTTTCAGGCACCCAGCGTTGAATGAGGTGCTCCCAGATCAAGTATGGCATGGATTAGATGCAGGGTAAAGCTGCCTTTACACTACCCCAACAATATGCCTTAGCCATAACCTCAGTAGAATATCTTCTTTCTACATTAACATGACATCATGTTTCCCACAGCAGCCAGTGAGTGAAATTACCAATTTAATGTCATATTAGAAGCTAAGACCCATTAGGAACTAGGTTAAATCTGCCAAACTCCTTGCACACAGCAACCATACAGAGGAAGCTTTCAGCTCACCAGTCTGGACTAGATTCAAGCCCAGGCTCTAGAGTTGAAAGGTTACTAATGCACAGTGCCAGCCAGTCTCCCAAAAAATAGGTATTTTTCTGAAGTACCTCTCGTATGCGTGTCTGCCAGACTTCAATGAAGATAGGATCATTGGCATCGACTAGTGTCTTGTTGTATGTCCATTCTGGGCATTTATATTTGGGCAAGGACAGCATTGCCATGGTAGGAGTTAGGAAAGCAAATGTCCCTCCTTGAAGAATCGGCAACCTGAAACAAACAGCAGATTGGTCAACTCTCCTTGTTACAGCAGTTAATACATTTTTGGGAGAATTTTATTTTATACAGAGGCCCGAAACGTTTTGATCCTGGCATACTCTCAGGCGACCTCCGCTGCTGACACCATCAGACTATCCCAGATTGGGAAAGGTTCCCTATTTTATTTAAAGTTAGCGAGCGCATCCAACGCTATTGGCACATCTTCTGTGCCCACCAGAATTGGGGCGGGGGCGGGGGCGGGTGGGTGTCGCAAGTATTGAGAGGCCCTCTAATGTAACAGAGGCCCGCTGCATTAATAGGTCCCGGCAGTCCCAACCAACCCCAGTAGTCTTTTGGTGGGGCCATTCAGTCACCTGATAATGGGGGTTGATTTCTAAATTCTGCCTGCCTTTTATCTTTGTGGGTGTCTAGGCTAAGACTCAGGCCTGCACTCCCATGTGGGTCCCAATTCCACCAGCCGGGGGGCTGGTGTGCCTGCTTTTACTTGGCTGCCCAATGGATCCCAGGCCAACTAAATCCTGTTCTGGGAGTTCCCTTCTATGGGCATAACCCCTTTGATCACCTTTGGAGCATATTTGGGTGAGTAGGGGTAAAATCCCAAAAAGAGGGAACCATATACAAAGTCAGATACTGACCCCATTTTGAAGCTGATACCACCCTGTTAATGCCAGACGAAGGCAATCAAAATTGACCCTGAGACGCCAAATCAGATAGGTCTGGGAATGACACCACTGGTCGGAGAGGCAAATTGTCCATGTCAAATTTAAATGGATGGGAACAATTAAAGGGTGGGGGGACAAACAGCCGGAGAGCGTTAAAAGGCCTTTTAACGCATCAGCAGCCTTTACCAATGCTGAAAGGCGCAGGGGATTAAGAAGGGGCAGGTCAAGATAAAGGGAAAGGACCTGTAGAGAACTGACAGAGCAATCTCCTCTCTGCTGGCTCCTGAAGTCAAAGTAGTGCTGCATGAGGTTTTCCTCTTTGCCATACCACAGCACCATCCCATAGATCAGCACTGCAGCATAACCGCAAGAGGCAGCCAAGTTTGAGGTTGCGGCTGATCATTACTGTCACCGTATATGTGCAAATTCTATGCTGAATGATAGTCACATGTGTCCTTACAGCAAATGGCATTGCTCGGCATCTGCCCCTCTGCTGGCCCAGACCCTGAGAAGCAGGTTCCCCTGCTCATAACCAAGTAGGTATACCAGGTCCTGCAGAAGTGGTTAGTGGCATCTTGGCAGATGCGGCCAAACAGGCAATGTTGTCTCCTGAGTACACTGGCCTGGCTTCTTTCATGCAGTACCATGATACGCTGTGATTGTGGTGCTTCTGAAGAACCATCCAGCAGAAGGGTTAGTCAGGCATCACATCTCAAGGTGATGCCAGCAGGGGTCTCCTGGTGCAGCCTGCATTGGGAAGACAAGTGTACACCAGCACAATGACTGCCAAGGCAAGTTTTTTTGTGTGTTTGTTCTCAGGATGAGGGCAATGCTGGCAAGGCTACATTTATTGCCCATCCGTAGTTGCCTTGAGAAGGTGGCGATAGGCCTTCTCTAACACAGTTAAAGATCAACTGTTATTGAACCTCCTTTGTTCTATGGTTCACAACAATGTGCTTCGAGTAAGCACGAGACACTTGATGTAGAGTATACGGAACAGACTTTATTCATATACAGCATTGATGATCAATTTATCTGTACACAGAGAGTGGCTCTCGGTTTCTGGTTCTATCTTTCGAGCCCTTCGAAGAACTGTTGAAAACCATGCTCCTTTATACACCTTATTTTGCCTACATCAAAGGTACATGTCAGAGATAAGATCTTATGATGTATCTGTTCCTGAATCCTTTGAAAACAGTCTATTCGCGTAAACAGACATAGTTATTTATTTCAAAGATACTTTTCTCAAACAAGTCTTCCTGACTTAACTGTTCTTGAATCCTTTGAAGAGTAGATTTATTAACCATTACTTTTCTATGTCATAGTTAATGGATCCCACTACCTACGTTTATTAAACTAGCCACTAAAGTTATACTTTAATGTTGTCATTACTGTCACTTACTTCCTTGCACAGCACTTCTCGTATTTAATACTCAATGATGTTAGGTGGGGAATTTCAGGATATTAACCGAGCGACAATGAAAAATTAGCAATTGTTCAAGTCAGGATGGTTTGTGACTTGGAGGGAAATTTGGAGGTGATGGTGTTCCCATGGTATTGGTGCTCTTGTCATCTCTCTGTAGATGTGGGTGCTGGCGGGAGGGCACAGAGCACATCTTAAGCAGCCCAACTTACTTAGCATCATTCCGCAGGTAATCTTCCTCTGAACACATTGGCCCAGAAATTCAGGTCTCCACGGGTGAGTACGCACGGGGTACTCACGCGTGGGCCCGATGGAAGTGCCAGTTTCCTGCATGCATTCCGCATGCGCGGGAAATGGGCACTTCCGTTCCTCTGAAAGCAGGGGTTCAGAGTTCGAACGCGTGCGCGGGGGAGTCTGCGCGTGCGCTTTGAACTTACGTTTTTTTTTACAGGTTTCTCCGGGAGGGTAAGTCTTTAGAATTTAGAAATGTAAAAAGCAGGCATAAGGCCTGCTTTTTACAAGGTAAGTGGTCAATTAATTAAAATTAAAACATTTTTTCCACAGGTTTATTATTTTTAAATACTTTAAAGCAAGGTAAGTTTATTTTTAGCCCCGTTAGAATATAAAATTACTTTTTTTCAAAAATTTAAATTATTGTTTAAAATAGTTATTTTGTTGGAGTCGCTAGAAATCAACAGGCTCCGAGACTTTTGTTGCAGCAAAGGCAAAACGCGTGTTACTTTATTCACTCTCCACGAGGACTGAGATTCTCAGCCTCGTTGCAGGGCTATGACATCATCACGCTACCGACGCATGACGTCATCACGCTACCGACACTCTTAAAGGGACCCTGCCCCGATAACCCAACCCAATACGTACATATAACAACATTAGCTATACATAGTGAATTGTGTTTAGGTACATATAACAACATTGGCTATACATTGTGAATTGTGTTATTGTCCCTATGTGGTCTCCGCCACATAAGTCCCCCCAGAATTCACTAGCACTGGCAATGTCAGTCGTTGGGGGGGCCGGATCACACGGTTGGAACGGCTCCTCAATTCCGGGGCGGGGACCGGGGGGTTCATCGGAGGGACCTCGGGCGCTCGGTGGTGGACTGAGGGTGCAGAAACCGGAGGGCGGCCCCGCCTCGAGGGCTGTGCCAACTCAACGGGTCGGTCCAGATCCAGTTGGGCCGGCTTATGACGGTCCACGGAAATGCAGTCCGGCTTACCGCCGACATCCACTACGAAGGTCTTGTCCCCAGTTTCCAGGATGCGGAATGGTCCATCGTAGGGTGGCTGAAGAGGCCCCCGGTGGGCGTCGTGGCGGACGAAAACGTACTCCGCCGCACGAAGGTCGAGCGGAACGTGGGACTGCGGGAGGCCGTGCTGCGATGTGCGCACCGGCGCAAAAACCTTGGCATTGTCCAGAAGGTCGGACTGCTGACGGGCTGCAGACCAAGGTTCCGTTGCGTTGGGGACGAAATCCCCGGGAACCCGCAGCAGCTGTCCGTAGACGAGCTCGGCGGACGATTACTGGAGGTCCTCCTTGAGGGCGGTCCTGAGTCCCAGCATGACCCACGGGAGTCTGTCGATCCAACTGTCGTCCCGGAGGCTGGCCCGGAGCGCGGCCTTCATGGAGCGATGAAACCATTCGCACAGTCCGTTAGCCTGAGGGTGGTATGCTGTGGTGCGGTGGAGTCTCAACCCGAGGCCTCGGGCGACGGCGTTCCAGAGCTCCGACATGAACTGGAGCCCCCGGTCGGAGGAAATGTCAGATGAGGCGCCGAACCGGGCGACCCAAGTGCTGATGAACGCCCGAGCCACATCGGCGGACGTCGTTGAAGACAGCGGGATGGCTTCCGGCCATCGGGTGGTTCTGTCGTCCATTATGAGGAGGTGGGTGAACCTGCGGGAGGGCTGCAGGGGCCCCACCAGGTCCACGTTAACATGGTCGAACCGCCTCTCGGGCACCGTGAAAGGCGCCAACGGGGCCTTAGTATGGCGATGTACTTTCGAGCATTGGCATACCACGCAGGTGCTGGCCCAGTTGTAAACGTCTTTCCTGAGCCCGTGCCAGATGAACTTAGCCGCCACCAGCTTCTGTGGCAGCTTCCTGCCCGGGTGGGAAAGATTATGGACGGCGTTGAAAGCTTGCCGTCTCCACCCGTCGGGCACGACGGGACGTGGCTGCCCAACAGAGACGTCGCACAGGAGTGTGGTGCCGGCATCGTCGAACGCGGCGTCCGCTAGTTGAAGGCCCGTGACCGCCGTCTTGTAGGCCTGGACGTCCGGGTTGGAGGCCTGGTCGGCCGCCGTGCGGGTGCAGTTGATGCCGAGGTGCACGGTGCTGGCGACGGCTCGGGAGAGACAATCGGCGACAGGGTTGTCTTTCCCAGCCACATGCTGGATGTCCATTGTAAACTCTGAGATGAAGGCCAGCTGGTGTTGCTGACGGGCCGACCACGGCTCGGAAGCTTTGGCCATGGTGAAGGTCAACGGTTTGTGGTCCACGAACGCTGTGAATGAGCGAGCCTCCAGTAGGAAACGGAAGTGTCGGACGGCGAGGTAGAGGCCGAGAAGCTCGCGATCGAAGGTGCTGTACTTCCGCTCGTTGGGGCGGAGCTGCCGGCTGAAGAAGGCGAGCGGCTGCCAGGAGCCTTTGACCCACTGTTCATGGACGGCGCCGACCGCATAGTCCGAGGCGTCGGTGGTGAGAGCGATCAGCGCATCAGGTAACGGATGCGCCAGCATGGTCGTGTTAGCCAGGGCCCTTTTCATGTCCGTGAAAGAATTGGCCATCTCCTCGGACCAGTCAACGGCAAGCTTGTCAGGCTTGCCTTTGAGGGCCTCGTAAAGGGGCCGCATAAGCTGGGCTGCTCGGGGGACGAAGCGATGGTAAAAGTTCACCATGCCCAAAAACTCCTGCAGGGCCTTCACGGTGAGGTGTCGCGGGATGTCCATTACAGCCTCCACTTTCGATGGCAGTGGCACCGCCCCGTCCTTCGTGATGTGGTGCCCGAGAAAGTCGATCGAGGACAGCCCGAACTGGCACTTGGCCGGGTTGACGATTAGGCTGTGCTGGCTGAGGCGTTAGAAGAGAGTCCAAAGGTGCGACACATGCTCCGTCCTGGAGGCGCTGGCGATGAGGATGTCGTCCAGGTATACGAACAGGTATGTCAGGTCCTGTAACACAGTGTCCATTAGGCATTGAAAAGCCTGGGCGGCGTTTTTGAGGCCAAATGGCATGCGGAGGATTTCGAACAGCCCAAACGGGGTGATCACCGCGGTTTTCGGGACGTCCTGCGGCCGGACAGGGACCTGATGGTAACCCCGGACGAGGTCCACTTTCGAGAATACCACTTTCCCGGCCAGGCGGGTGGAGAAGTCCTTGATGTGTGGGATCGGGTAGCGGTCGGGGGTCGTAGCGTCGTTGAGGCGCCGGTAATCGCCGCATGGGCACCACCCGCCGCCTGGCTTCGGAGCGATGTGGAGGGGTGAGGCCCACAGACTGTTCGACCGGCGGATGATGCCGAGGCGCTCCATGGTGTCGAACTTGGCTTTAGCGATGGCGAGTTTCTCCGGGTCGAGGCGCCGAGCGCGGGCGTAGATGGGCGGACCGGTGGTTGAGATGTGGTGTTCTACCCCATGTTTGATGGCGGCGGACGAGAACGTGGACTTCGTGAGGTCCGGGAACTCGGCGAGGAGGCGGGGAAACTCGTCGGAGGTCGAGAGTGCGCTGGACAACTTCGTTGTGCTGGACCCGCTGAGGGAACACGGGAGCGAGCTGAAGGTTTCCGCGCTGATAAGATATCGGTTCTTGACGTCCACCAAAAGGCCATTGGTGCAGAGGAAGTCAGCGCCGAGAAGGGGGGTGGACACTTTTGCCATGACAAAGTCCCAGGTGAGCCGCTGCCCGCCAAAACAAAGCGCCACGCTCTGTTTCCCGAAGGTGCGAATGGAACTGCCGTTGGCGGCTTCGAGAACGGGGCCGTGGTTCCCCCCTTGCATGTCTATGGTTGACGCGGGCAGGACGCTCACCTGGGCACCCGTGTCGCAAAGAAAACGACGTCTGGAGTTGGTGTCCGTAATAAATAACAAACTGCCTGAACGGCTGACAGCCATAGCAGCCGACAAGTGGTCTTTCGTTTGTTTCGACGCGGGAAAACTGCACGGGGGCCGGCACTTCCTGGCTTTGGGGCCGAACTGCGCGTGGTAGAAGCAGAGGCTTGGGGGCTGCCGCCGTTGAGCTATATCGGTGGGGGCAGGGATCCGCGTGGCCGCGCAGTACTGTTGCCCGGCGGAGAAAAATTTGTCGGCCTCCTTGGCCAGGTCGCGGAAATCGGTACTGGAAGAGTTGGCTAAAGCCGACCGTACCTGACCTGGCAGCTGTTGAAGGAACAGTTCCTTGAAGAGGAAGCACGGCCTGTGTGTGCCCAGGAGGGCCAGCATGTGGTCCATCAGCTCCGAGGGCTTGGAGTCGCCAAGCATGGGTAGAGAGAGAAACCGGCGTGCGCGCTTGGCTTCGGTGAGTCCAAAAGTTTCTAAGAGGTGCGTTTTCAGCGTTTCGAATTTGTTGAGCTCCGGGGGGTTCTCGAGCAGGCTCGCGACTCTGGCTGCAGTGGAGCTGCCGAGAGCAGAGACGACATAGTAGTACCTCGTGTCGTCCGCAGTGATGTCCCGGAGTGCAAATTGAGCCTCGGCCTGGGCGAACCAAGCGGCAGCCTGTCGTTCCCAAAACTTGGGTAATTTGATGGAAACGGCATTCGTCGCCATTTCGGATGAGGTCTTTGAAATCGTCCAAAAGAGCAGCGGGGTCACCAATGTTGGAGTCGCTAGAAATCAACAGGCTCTGAGACTTTTGTTGCAGCAAAGGCAAAACGCATGTTACTTTATTCACTCTCCACGAGGACTGAGATTCTCAGCCTCATTGCAGGGCTATGACGTCATCACGCTACCAACGCATGACGTCATCATGCAACCGACGCTCTTAAAGGGACCCTGCCCCGATAACACAACCCAGTACGTACATATAACAACATTGGCTATATATAATGAATTGTGTTTAGGTACATATAACCACATTGGCTATGCATTGTGAATTGTGTTATTGTCCCTATGTGGTCTCCGCCACAATTTAATGTAATTTATAGTTTATTTAAAAAGTGTGATTTAAAAAAAAAATTATTTGAAGGTTTACTGCTATTTTGGGGCCGTAGTATTTATAAGTCTTGACAGGTCTTCCTGTCAAGGCTTATGAATGGGCTTTTCCCTCCTCCGATTGGCTGCCCATGGCCCACATGATCCCAGGGGATGCATCGAACTAACTGCGCCCCTGGGACACGCAAGCACTGCGCGCCGGCAGCTGGACCAGGCCCCGGATCGGAATTCCACGGGGCCCTACAGCTCAACGGCTGGCGCGCAAGGTTAGTGCAGGTCGGGGGCTTACACCCGCGGGAAGCCCCCGACCCGAATTTCTGGGCCATTAGCTTTAGGATCTCAAATGGTAATCTCTCTGGTAAAAGAGAGAAGAAAGCCAAAAAGTAGATAATTAAGAACAACTGGCATTGATTTTGAACCAGAAGGCTCCGGAACACCGAAGTGCCAGATAATTTTTTTTTTAAATCAATTACAAGAAGGGCCCTTAAATGGCCTGAAACACTTTCCGAGAACGCCTGCAGGCTTTTTAAAGTCTGCCCGAGACCTACTTGCTGTCGTGGGCATATGGGGAATGCCTGTAGGCCAGAAAATGGCAGGGTGTCCTTCCCTACCTCCTTTTAAATATGTAAAGGCAGCTCCCACCTGCATTGGATGGGAGCTCTGTGCACCAACAACCACCCCCCTCCCTCCAGAAAATTGGGTGGCCTCTGAAATCAGCGTAAAGTGGATAGGATGAAATTCTGCTTAATTTCCTAATCACTACTTCCCCATTTTCCAACGCAAATAATAATAATAATAATTCAACTTTATTGTCATTGTACAATGCACAAGTACATGAACAACGAAATGTGATCTTGCAAGCTCCCATGAGTCCAGTACAAATAACATTAACATTAACGTAAATAGCACCGTCCTGGGAGAAGCAAAGCCGCTGCGTCTGTGCGCGCCGCCATTCCATTTCCACCATTCCCGCTGTCCGACAATCTTCAGCCCAACGCCTGGGCCTGCTCACCAGCCACCCCTCCCGGGGCTCCTTCCGTGACCTTCTCACCAACCGCCCCTCCTCGGGGCTCCTTCCATGACCTTCTGCACCTGGTCTTCCCTGATGGTCACCCCTACCAGGTATTAACCAGGCTTGGCTCTAGCTTAGCTTCCAAGCACTTGCCAGTGACCCTGTCCCTAGTCCCAGGAATGGGGTGGTGAGGAGACCAAAATCAGCCCCATTGCATCTTACAGCACCACATTCTCTGACTTACCATTAGCATCTACCACAAGAGATTCATAAATTTCAAAATCAATGCCAAGCAGCAATAAAATTCCCAAAGTCAAGCATATCAAGCACTCCCACTGCAATTTCAGCACAGATTAGATGTATAGTAACCATTCCCAGTTCAGATATAGATTGGGTTAGGTGCAAAGTAAAGCTCCCTCCGTATCTTGTTGGTACTGTACCTGATGTCTGACTGGAAATCATGGATGTTGATATTGTGAGCCAAGAGGGGAAAAAATGTTTCGTGCCTCAGCACTGACAGAAAAAATGATAAATTGCTTGGCACTGTATATTTTAAAAAGTGTTCTCAACCAATCTTGATTAGCAATATAGGAACATAGGAACAGGAGTAGGCCATTCAGCCCCTCGAGCCTGTTCCGCCATTCAATGAGATCATGGCTGATCAGTATCTTAACTCCATCCACCTGCCTTGGCTCCATATCCTTTTATACTCTTGTCTAGCAAAAATCTATCGTGCTCAGATTTAAAATTATTAAGCTAGCATGTAGCATCTACTGCTTTTTGTGCAAGAGAGTTCCACACTTCTACCACCCTTTACATGAGGTAGTGTTTCCTAACTTCTCTCCTGAATGGCCTGGCTCTGATTTTAAGGTTATGTCCCCTTGTTCCAGACTCCCCCACCAGCGGAAAAAGTTTGTATCTCTCTACCCTATCAATTCCTTTCAAAATCGTAAAATCCTCAATCAGATCACCCTTTAACCTTCTATATTCAAGGGAATACAAACCTAGTTTATGTAATCCCTCCTCATAATCTAACCCTTGGAGCCCTGGTATCATTCTGGTGAATCTGTGTTGTACTCCTTCCAAGACCAATATATTCTTTCTAAGGTGTGGTGCCCAGAACTGTACACAGTACTCCAGCTGTGGTCTAACCAGGGCTTTGTATAGCTGCAGCAAAACCTCCTCCCCTTTATATTCTTGCCCTCTAGTTCTAAAGGTTAACATTCCTATATTCTGAAAGTCCAGGTCTGATTGTCACTCTGCCATGTATTCTGGAAGCTGTGCTGAGGAATTAGACATGGGTTATTTTTGATTATTTGGCACAGGTTGAAGATTAAAATATATTGCTGTCTTACCTGACCCCAAAAAGAACTTGAAGTAGCGTGCAGATTCCCGACACAAAGAATATGGTGCTGATAAGGTAGCTTTGGGTGAGGTGGTCATGTTGTAAGCAGAGCTCCCGAGACAGAAGGAGGGGGATGGCTACAGTCCCACCTAAAGCAGTCAGATAATGCTGGAGAAAATGTCATTACAAACAGAATTTTAATCAGGCTCGTTCATGAGTTTCTTAAAAATTGCTAATGATGTGTGATTTGTTGCTCTTTCCTTCCTTCTTATACTTTTCTCTTTCTAGTATTGGAGGAGCATTGTTGCCTGTAAGGTTTGTAAGGCAAACCTTTATTTCCTCTTTTTGTCATTACATATTGTAAAATGTCACTGCGTCACTTGTGGACATACGGCTCTTCTTTCCTTCTGTCCCTTCTCCAAAATGCCAGCATAGAGAGGGGAAATTTAGCACACGTAGCTGCTCCTGATCACTATCCAGTAACCTCTGGTGCAAAATTTGTTTGCAGGAGAATTTCCATGAGGTTTTCCTAACGTCCAACCATAACTTCCATGAATGATTGGGGGAAACCTTGGGGAAACAGCTGTTTATGGTATTTTTGCAGTTTCCACTAGTATTCCGCCAAAGTTATGGCATGAGATTGGGAGAAGCCTCGTAGAAATTCTAGATGTGTGTGTTTAAATATTTAGTGAGGGTAGACTAGACTTGGCTGTGATGCCCCTATGATTGAACAGCTGGCTGATAGTGCCTCTCCTCTGCATTTTTCTTTCCTTTTCCCTTTCTTTATTTTCCTCTGTCTGTTTTATTCTCTTTCAGTGTCCCACCATGGACTTGAGCACATAATTAAGGCTAGCACTTCAGTGCAGCACTGAGGGAGTGCTGCATTAATTGGAGGATGTTTAAATGGGTGTAAAAGATCCCGTGACATTACTCAAAGAGCAGAGGAGTTCTTTGGGTTCCTAGCCAACACTTATTCATTAACGAAAAACACAAAAAACATTAGCTGATCATTATCCAATATGCAGTTTCTTGGATTTCGATGTGCGTAAATAGGCTGCCACATTTATCTTCATAACAACAGTGACTATACTTCAAAAGTAATTCAAAAGCAAAATACTGTGGATGCTGGAAATCTGAAATAAAAACAGAAAATGCTGGAAATACTCAGCAGGTCAGGCAGCATCTGTAGCGAGAGAAACAGAGTTAACGTTTCAGGGCGATGACCCTTCGTCAGAACTGGAAAACGTTGGAGATGTAAAAGGTTTTTAAGCAAGTGTAGGGGCAGGGAGAGGTGGAGGAGAGGAAAGAACAAAAGGGAAGGTCTGTGATAGGATGGAAGGCAGGAGAGATTAAGAGACAAAAGGGATGATGGTGCAAGGCAAAAGGAGATGGTAATGGGACAAGTTAAGAAACAAAAGATGAGTCTAGTAGAAGGGTAAATGGCAATGGCAGAATCATCAACAGCTGTCATGCGAAAAGAAAATAGGGGCTGAGGTTATGGTCTGAAATTGTTCAACTCGATGTTGAGTCCAGAAGGCTGTAAAGTGCCTTATCGAAAGATGAGGTGCTGTTCCTCGTGCTTACGTTGAGCTTCATTGGAATAGTGTAAGAGGTCAAGGACGGAGAGGTCAGAGTGGGAGTGGAGCGGAGAATTAAAGTGACAGGCGACCGGAAGCTCGGGGTCACCCTTACGGACCGAACGGAGGTGTTCTGCAATCTGCGTTTGGTCTCCCCAATGTAAAGGAGACTGCATCATGAGCAGCGAATACAGTATACTAAATTGCAAGAAGTACATGTAAATCGCTGTTTCACCTGGAAGGAGTGTTTCGGGCCCTGGACAGTGGGAAGGGAGGAGGTAAAAAGGCAGGTATTGCATCTCCTGCGCTTGCACGGGAAGTTTGGAAATTGGAAGCAAAGTGAATGAAATTTTCTAGCTCAGGGTGAGAGCAGGAAACAACACCGATACAGTCATCAATGTACTGGAAAAAGAGGTGAGGGAGGGGACCTTGCTTTCAATTTCCACCCTTCCCTCACCTTCACATGGTTCATCTCCAACTCTTCCCTTCCCTTCCCTTCCCTTCCTCGACTTCTCTGTCTCCATCTCTGGCAATAGGCTATTGACAAACATTCACTATAAGCCCACTGACTCCCACAGCTACCTGGGCTACACTTACTCCCACCCCGCTTCCTGTAAGGACTCTATTCCATTCTCCCAGTTTCTCCGTCTCCGCCACATCTGCTCTGATGATGCCACCTTCCATACTAGTGTTTCCGACATGTCTTCCTTTTTCCTCAACCGAGGATTCCCCTCTACTGTGGTTGACACAGCCCTTGACCGTGTCCGTTCTATTTCCCGCACTTCTGCTCTCACCCCTTCCCCTCCCTCCCGGAACCACGATAGGGTTCCCCTTGTCCTCACCTTTCACCCCACCAGCCTCCACATTCAACGGCTCATCCTCCACCATTTCCGCCACCTCCAGCGTGATCCCACCACCAAACACATCTTCCCCTCACCTCCCCTTTCAGCATTCCAAAGGGACCACTCCCTCCGCGACACCCTGGTCCACTCTTCAATCACCCCTAACAGCCCTTCCCTTTCGCCCGGCACCTTCCCGTGCAAGCGCAGGAGATGCAACACATGCCCTTTTACCTCCTCCCTTCCCACTGTTCAGGGCCCGAAACACTCCTTCCAGGTGAAACAGCGATTTACTTGTACTTCTTGCAATTTAGTATATTGTATTCGCTGCTCACAATGCGGTCTCCTCTACATTGGGGAGACCAAACGCAGATTGGGTGACCGCTTTGTGGAACACCTCCGTTCAGTCCGTAAGGGTGACCCCTGAGCTTCCGGTCGCCTGTCACTTTAATTCTCCGCTCCACTCCCACTCTGACCGCTCTATCCTCAGCCTCTTACACTGTTCCAATGAAGCTCAACGTAAGCTCGAGGAACAGCACCTCATCTTTCGATTAGGCACTTTACAGCCTTCTGGACTCATCAGTGAGTTTAACAATTTCAGACCATAAGCTCGGCCCCTATTTTCTTTTCACATGGCAGCTGTTGATGATTCTGCCATTGCCATTTACACCTCATCTAGACTCATCTTTTGTTTCTTAACCTGTCCCATTACCATCTCCTTTTGCCTTGCACCATCAGCTCTTTTGTCTCTTAATCTCTCCTGCCTTCCATCCTATCACAGACCTTCCCTTTTGTTCTTTCCTCTCCTCCACCCTCTCCCTGCCCCTACACTTGCTTAAAAACCTTTTACATCACCAACTTTTTCCAGTTCTGATGAATGGTCATCGACCTGAAATGTTAATTCTGTTTCTTTCTCTACAGGTGCTGCCTGATCTGCTGAGTATTTCCAGCACTTTCTGTTTTTACTTCAAAAGTATTGGTTTTGAAGTACTTTGGGACATCCTTTTTTTAAATTAATTCTTGGGATGTGGACGTTGCTGGCAAGGCTGGCATTTACTGCTGATCCCTGATTGCCATGAGAAGGTGGTGATGGACCTTCTTCTTGAACCACTGCAGTCCGTGTGCTGAAGATAGTTCCACAATGCTGTTGGGGACGGAGTTCCAGGATTTTGACCAAGTGACAATGATGGAACGGTGATATATGCCCAAGTCAGGATGATGTGTGACTTGGAGGGGAACTTGGAGGTGATGGTGTTCCCATGCATCTGCTGCCCTTATCCTTCCAGATGACAGAGGTCGCAGGTTTGGGAGATGCTGCTAGAGAAGCCTTGGTGAGTTGCTGCAGTGCATCCTATAGATGGTACACACTGCAGCCACGGTACACCTAAGGACATGGAAGGTACTATATAAATGCACATGCTTTTTCTTTGGTTTGTCTCTCTCTCGTTGTCTCTCTGTCTCTTACCTGAGTGCCAAGAAGTATACATAAGTACCAGGGGGGAACATCAGTGATACAGTATGCCATCTTGTTTACATTTTTCTTAGGTGAAGAAAGTCTGCTGTCCTCCTTCTTCTCTGGTGTGCTAGTGTACTGAATGCTTCCATCTTCATTCTAAATAATAAAAAAAAATGAATGTCCTTGCTGAGCAACTGAATTATTTTAAGAGTGCTCTATGTTAGGTTTTTGGACACTAAGGGATTTGGGATATGGCGGGAAAGTGGAGTTGAGGCAGAAGGTCAGCCATGATCTTATTGAATGGCGGAGCAGGCTCAAAGGGCCGTATGGCCTACTCCTGCTCCTATTTCTTATGTTCTTATGTTATAACTACTTGCCTCACTTTCTTTTTGATTAGTATTAAATCTGTTGCTATTTATTTTTGGCAGAAAAGAAATTGAACAACATGCAGAAGATTTAATCAGGGGAGTAAGATCATTACGATAGCAAAATACTGCAGATGCTGGAAATCTAAAACAACAACAGAAAATGCTGGAAAAACTCAGCAGGCCAGGCAACATCCGTGGAGAGAAATTAAAGTCGACGATTCGGGTCTAACCCTTTTTCAAAACTGGAAAGGAAATGAAATAGATCGAAAGGCAGGGCTGGGAAAGAACAAAAGAAGTGAAGAGACGTTAAGAGGTATTCAAAACGAGACGAGATGGTGATAGGACTAGTGGAGACAAAAGACGGCTCAGATTAGGTGTGAAATGTTCTGGCAGAATGAGAGACAGCTGCCATGTGGGAGAGAGGAAAAAAAGGAAGGGGGGGGGAACGGAGAAACCGCAACGGGGTGGATAAAAAATATAAGTAAAAATGTAATAGGGGCCAAGGTTATGATCTGAAATTGTTGAACTCGATCTTGAGTCCAGAAGGTTGCAAAGTGCCTGATCGGAAGATAAGGTGCTGTTCCTCAAGTTTATGGTGAGCTTCCGTGGAACAATGCAAGAGGCCAAGGCCGGTGAGGTCCGAGTGGGAATGGAGCGGTGAATTAAAATGACAGGCGACCGGAAGCTCGGGGTCACCCTTACGGACTGAACGGAGGTGTTCCGCAAAGCGGTCACCCAATCTGCGTTTGGTCTCCCCAATGTAGAGGAGACCGCATCGTGAGCAGCGAATACAGTATACTAGATTGCAAGAAGTACAAGTAAACCACTGTTTCACCTGGAAGGGGTGTTTGGGGCCCTGGACAGTGGGAAGGGGGGAGGTATAGGGGCAGGTGTTACATCTCCTGCGCTTGCACGGGAAGGTGCCGGGCGAAGGGGAAGGGGTGCTGGGGGTGATAGAGGAGTGGACTAGGGTGTCTCGGAGGGAGCGGTCCCTACGGAATGCTGAAAGGGGAGGGGAGGGGAAGATGCGTTTGGTGGTGGGATCACTTTGGAGGTAGCGGAAATGGCGGAGGATGATCCGTTGAATGTGGAGGCTGGTGGGGTGAAAGGTGAGGACAAGGGGAACCCTATCGTGGTTCCGGGAGGGAGGGGCAGGGGTGAGGGCCGAAGTGCGGAAGATAGAACAGACACGGTCGAGGGCCGTGTCAACCATGGTAGAGGGGAATCCTCAGTTGAGGAAAAAGGAAAACATGTCAGAAGCACTGGTGTGGAAGGTGGCATCGTCGGAGCAGATGCGCCGGAGACGGAGAAACTGAGAGAATGGAATAGAGTCCTTACAGGAAGCGGGGTGGGAGGAAGTGTAGTCCAGGTAGCTGTGGGAGTCAGTGGGCTTGTAGTGAATGTTGGTCAATAACCTATCCCCAGAGATGGAGACGGAGAAGTCGAGGAAGGGAAGGGAAGAGTCAGAGATGGACCATGTGAAGGTGAGGGAAGGGTGGAAATTGGAGGCAAAGTGAATGAAATTTTCAAGTTCAGGGCGAGAGCAGGAAACGGCACCGATACAGTCATCAATGTATCGGAAAAAGAGGTGAGGGAGGGGTCCTGAGTAGGACTGGAACAAAGAGTGTTCCACATATCCCACGAAAAGGCAGGCATAGCTAGGACCCATGCGGGTACCCATAGCAACACCTTTGATTTGGAGGAAATGAGTGGAGTTAAAGGAGAAGTTGTTCAATGTGAGAACAAGTTCAGCCAGGTGGAGGAGGGTAGTGGTGGATGGGGACTGGTCGGGCCTCTGTTCAAGGAAGAAGTGGAGCACCCTCAGGCCACCCTGGTGGGGGATGGAGGTGTAGAGGGATTGTACGTCCATGGTGAAAAGGAAGCGGTTGGGGCCAGGAAACTGGAAACTGTTAAAGTGGCGGAGGGCGTCCGAAGAGTCGCGGATGTAGGTGGGAAGAGACTGGACAAGGGGAGAAAAGATAGAGTCGAGATAGGAAGAGATAAGTTCCATGGGGCAAGAACAGGCTGAAACAATGGGTCCACCAGGGCAGTCCTGTTTGTGGATCTTGGGAAGGAGGTAGAAGCAGGCTGTGCGGGGTTTGGGAACTATGAGGTTGGTGGCCGCGGGTGGAAGATCTCCAGAGGAGATGAGGTCAGTGACAGTCTTGGAAACGGTGGTTTGGTGTTCGGTAGTGGGGCCATGGTCCAGGTGGAGGTAGGAGGAGGTGTCGGAGAGTTGGCGTTCAGCTTCCGGTAGGTAGAGGTCAGTTCGCCAAACAACAACAGCACCAGAGTAAGATCATTAGTTACTGGGTGTGTCAGAATTTGGTTCGGGGTACAGCTTGACTGTAGAAGTGTCAAGTACTTAATTTTAAATTTAATTCACTTACTGCTGCACACCTTATTTGTGTGGCACAGACATGGCATTTTAATACTCTGCTGCCTAACTGAAATAACATAGTAATGTGGCGGAGCCACTAAGGGACTCCAATCAATCAATTGTATATAATTCCCTTTAATAATATGTTAGCTACAGCCTGAGTCTGTATCTTTGTTTTCACTGTTTAGTTGTACAGTGTGCGATCACTTTAATAGCGCGGGTAAACGCGATGACGTCACGCTGTTCATCACGTGATCCCCCACCGGCGGGAAAAACGTGATGACGTCATGACGTCAGCCACGGGACCGCCCAAGCAGTCCTCGTGGAGCCTCCGAACTGACTAGACCAATATTTGATGTTCTCCTGTAGTTATCCGTTAAACTCTGTTCGTTTTCATTAAACCTCGTTTATTTGATCGCCTGAGTGGACCTCAGTCTTTTGGATAGGAACTAAACATTCCTACAGTAAAATCATTTCAGGGAATGTCTCCCCCTCCAATTTTCTTCCCTCCCTTCCTGAAGGCACTGAGCCACACTGGGATACAGTTTCCTTCTTGAAAGGTATTGCATCTACTCCCGGTGTAAACTTTCCCCCGACATTTAACTGAGGAGTAAAAAAACACAATCTTCTCTTGTGTGCCTGTAGTTGCAAAACGGCATTAAGCAAAGCCTATGACTTAACTGCTGGTATGTGAATGATGTACTCATGTCACTGGATTCAGCGAAGGATATCCAACACTTTATTTTATAAGTTTATTAGGAGTTGGGATGGCAGGTCGATGGTTTGGTACGTACCAGATAACCTTCCTGCCTGCTTAATGTATGGGACGGGGTTGCTGTGAAACCGTCGAAGAGAAAATACTTTAAATGGACGGACTCTCACACTATAAGTCTCAGGGCACAGTCTCAGGATACGGGTTAGACATTTAGGACTGAGATGAGGAGAAATTTCTTCACTCAGAGGGTGGTGAACCTGTGGAATTCTCTACCACAGAAGGTTGTAGAGGCCAAGTCACTGAATATATTTAAGAAGGAGATAGATAGATTTCTAGGCACAAAAGGCATCAAGGGGTATGGGGAGAGAGCGGGAATATGGTATTGAGATAGAGGTTCAGCCATGATCATATTGAATGGCAGAGCAGGCTCGAAGGGCCGAATGGCCGACTCCTGCTCCTATTTTTCTATGTTTCTACATGTAGGATTTGGCTGGTGCCAACATCAGTGGGCGCAGGTGCCTGAAGGATTTCTGGACTTTTAAAATGGGTATGTACCCTTTTAAAATGGAGATGCACTTGGGCTGCATTTCAAAATGGAGTTTGGACTTTTGGACTTTAAACAGGACTGACTGTTGGTTTCTGTGAAGATAGCAGGAACTGTCTGTCTTTTGGGTTGCCATGGGACCAGTCTCAATGCTGACGTCATGAAAGGCAGGGGGTCTTTTCATATTCGAACTTGTGTGATTTGTGGAAAAACACCTTTTGTCCATGGAGCCGGGATGTCTGGATGGACAATGAGGTTTGGAGGCCAAAAGTAACACCTCTGGACTCTTTCAATGAAGGAGCAGTCAAGAACTTAACAAACAGTTAGCACTTCGAGAACTGCTCATCTACAGTAATGGCCTACCATTGTTTTCATCAAGATGACCAATCCAGGACAGAGACTTCACCAGGAAGACCAACTAGCATCTCTGCGACCATGGTAACCAGGAATCACCCAGCCAGTTTTGTGTATTATACGGGGTATAAATATGCTGAACTTTGGGGATTCAGTGCTTGCTTTTCTCTACCATCTGTAACGGGGTTCTCTGCGTAGCTACGAGTCCGGCAACTCTCCAGGAACGCCCGAAGTGAGTGCCTTGCCATACCACCTGAATGTAACTCTCTAGGCCTCATCGCATGCCTCTGTTAGGCACGGTTTTGTCTCTGGAGTCGAACGGACCTGGGACCGTGTGAATCAACGACAAGGGCTGGTAATTATATCTAGCATACACCTCTAGAAATCCCCAGGACCGCCCGCGTGTTTGGCTGCTGAGGAACTGCAAGTGTCCAAGATGCAGGCTAACACGTGTGTGTGTGTGTGTGTGTGTGTGTGTGAGGAGGCTTCCAAGTGTGGGTTCTGACCAAAACGGGAGAGGGGTTTAGTTAGAAGGGTTTTTCCATTATCTAGGCTTAGATTCTGGGAAGGGGTTGGTTCGGCGTAACCAACAGGGTGGGTGTTGTGTATGTCCCTTTAAGGGAATAACTGGCCTCAGACTGCAGTACCGGCAGTGACCATCCCTGTATAAAAGGCCCTGGCAGGCTTCTGTAGTTTCAGTTTCCAGATTGTCTCCATTCAGTAAAGACTTGTTAAACCAACTCCTGCATTCCGTGTCTCCATTAACACATGGATTTAATACTGGCGACGAGTAAGAAACGAACTTACCTGCAACTCGGCAGCACCTCAGACGACGTTATTGAAGGTCGAAGCCAGAAAAGAAAAAAAAAAAAATCCAAAGAAACTTGAGAAACGGGCGTCGACCGTGGGCAACCACCCTCCAAATCATCGGATTGAAAACTTGCAGGGGAGACTGTCAAGAGCCAGGCTTGGTTCCCCAGTCTGTGGTTTCCCAGCTAATCGGGCTGGTGGCAGGTAGTGCACTGATCCTTCCTGGGCTGCGGCGGGCTAGAGCTCGATCGGGTGGCTCTGCAACGGGGCCGGGCAGCGAGTCGGGCAGCAGAGAGAGAGAGAGGGTGGAGCACACAGGGCGCGGCCGGTGCTTCGCAGCCGGGCAGCGTTCGGACCTAAGAAGCGGGAGGGAAGTGTCCCAGAGGGTCCGCTCCACGACGGGAACGGTTAAAAATAAAAATACCGCGGAGAGCGGCGTTGACAGCAGTGGCAGCGGCGGGAAAGCGCAGGAGGCGCCATCTTAACTCAGCGGGGAAGAAGGAAAAGCGCGGGAGGCGCCATTTTGATCCATCGGGGACGAAGGAAAAGCGCGGGAGACGCCATCTTAGATTTTCAAGATGCCAAAGACTGGCGATATCACTGCCTTCGATAATGCAATAGAAGACTGGACAACGTATGTGGAAAGAGTCGAGGTATATTGCGAGGCAAACGAAATAGCCGAGGGGAAAAAGGCATCGGTATTGCCAAATTTAATGGGCGCAAGAACGTACGGCCTATTGCGGGACCTGATTACTCCAGCCAAACCAAAGGCGAAGAGTTTTAACGAAATTGTTGCTATCCTACAGGAACACCTAAATCCTACACCGCTGCTGATAGCAGAAAGATTTAAATTCCACAGGAGAAATCAGCATAAAAATGAGAGCAATGCTGATTACCTTACGGAACTACGCAAGCTATCAAAGCACTGCCAGTTCGGAGCAGGACTGGCAGATACCTTACGGGACAAATTTGTCTGTGGACTCCTGAGTGAAGGAACCCAGAAGAGGTTACTCTCAGAGAAAGAGCTGACGCTAGATAAGGCTTTCAGCGTGGCAGTATCGTACGAAGCAGCAGCAAGGGGAGCTGCGGAAATACAACAAAAGCCACAGGAATACGGCACCCACGAAATGACACGGGGATTTGCAAAATGTTATCGCTGCGGCAGAACAAACCATGACCAGAAGGACTGCTGGTCCAAGGACAACAAATGCAGGCAATGCGGAAAGATGGGACACATTGCACGAGTTTGCAGGTCTGAGAAGAAGACCAACGACAATAAAAAGGCTACTAAGGAACCGTACAGGAAAGTACAAAAGATGACGGACAGTAGTTCCGAAGACCAGATGAGCGATAGTGAATCCGGGAACAAGAGACTAAGCTGTCTCAAACTTCACAACGTAATCGCAAAAGAGGATCACCGAACCAATTGGGTCACCCTCACGATAGCAGGGTCTCAAGTCAAAATGGAATTGGATACAGGATCAGCTCTAACCGTCATGAATCGACGAGACTATGAGCGACTATTCCCACACATACCCTTGAGAGAGACATCCGTTGTCGTGAGGACGTATACGGGGCAAAAAGTATACCCCAGAGGAAAAATAAGGGTGCCTGTCGAATACAACGGCAAGAAAATACGGAAATTGTATCTCTACATTCTGCAAGATGGTGGACCACCGTTATTGGGACGTGAATGGATCAGAAAGATAAGTTTAGACTGGCACTCCATTCAGGCACTGACGGTGGCTGGTAAAAAGGATGGCGACGTCACTCCTGGACGATTGTCAACAATCTTAGCTGACACCAAAGAGGTATTTCAACAAGAACTGGGCACTCTTAAAAGGCGTAACCGCCTCGATAAAAATAGAGGAGAATGCAATTCCCAAGTTTTTCAAAGCAAGACCGGTACCATATGCAATTCGCCCAGCCGTCGAGGCAGAGCTGGAGAATCTGGAGAATGCAGGCGTGTTATCTAAGGTAGACTGGAGCGAGTGGGCGACACCCATCGTTCCTGTCATGAAGAAAACGTTAAACAATAAGTCTGAGGAGCCAAGGAAGGTTCGCATCTGTGGGGACTTCAAGGTGACAGTGAACCCAGTCCTTCACACAGTACAATATCCTCTTCCAAGGATAGAAGATATCTTCGCCTCACTATCCGGAGGGAAGCGTTTTACAAAAATTGACCTAGCGCAAGCATATTTGCAGATGGAGGTTGAAGAATCCTCTAGGAAGTATCTCACGATAAACACTCACAAAGGTCTTTACCAGTATAATCGACTGGTATTCGGAATAGCATCAGCTCCGGCGATATGGCAAAGAGCGATGGAACAAGTCCTGCAAGGGATTCCGAGGACTCAGTGTTACTTGGACGACATCCTAGTGACAGGTGAAGATGACAGTGAACACCTTGCCAACCTAGAGCAGGTGCTCACTAGACTACGTGAACATGGGCTACGAGCCAATCGCCCCAAGTGCGAGTTTTTTAAGAAACAGATATCGTATTGTGGCCACGTGATTGATGAAGAGGGGTTGCATAAGTCCCCTGACAAAATTGAAGCAGTAGTTAAGGCTCCAGCGCCTGAAAATGTGTCACAACTGAGGTCATTCCTCGGATTGGTGAATTATTACCATAAATTTTTGCCGAATTTGTCCACAATTCTGCAGCCACTGAACGCCCTACTACGAACGGGAGTAGCATGGAAATGGAGCAATGAATATAAGCGGGCCTTTCAGAAGAGTAAGGACCTAATCACTTCAAGAGAAGTATTGGCTCACTACAACCCATCACTACCGATAAGACTGGCGTGTGATGCGTCTCTCTACAGCATTGGGGCGGTACTGTCATGTAAATTCCTTGATGGTTCTGAGAGGCCGATAGCTTTTGCATCACGCTCGTTAACTTCAGCCGAGCGTAACTATGCCCAGATTGACAGAGAGGCCCTCAGCCTGGTGTGGGGGGTGAAGAAGTTCAATCACTACCTGCACGGTCAGAAATTTACTCTACTAACTGATCATCAACCTCTCGTCTCCATTTTCAACCCTCAGAAGGGCGTACCGATAATGACGGCACAACGGCTACAGAGGTGGTCCCTTTTCCTAGGGGCACACCAATATGACATCGAGTACAAAGGAACTAAACAGCATGGGAATGCTGATGGATTGTCGCGCCTACCGTTGCCGACGGTGGAAGAAGAACTGGCAGTGGATCCAGTGGAGTTATTCCACTCGACTATTGTCGAATGTCTCCCTGTGACGAATGCAAACATAGAAAAGGAAACACGAAATGACCCGACACTCTCCTGGGTCTATGATTTAACGGTGAAGGGATGGCCAGCACATGGCGAACCGCTGCTGCCAGCATTCTCGCCGAGAAGAGAAGAGCTGTCAGTGTGCAGAGGAACCTTGATGTGTGGATCCAGAGTAGTAATTCCACCCAAATTGAAGGATAGAGCGCTCAATGAGCTTCATGAGGGTCATCTGGGAGGAGTAAAAATGAAGAACTTAGCCAGAGCGTTTGTGTGGTGGCCGGGAATCGATAGAGAAATCGAAGAGATGACCAAGAGCTGTACAGGACGCCAGAAGGTCCAAAACGCCCCACCACAAGCCCCTCTACATCCATGGGAGTGGCCCTCATCTCCGTGGCAAAGGGTGCACATTGATTTTGCTGGTCCCTTTATGGACTCGATGTTTTTAATTGCGGTGGATGCACATTCAAAGTGGCCAGAGGTAATAAAAATGTCCTCAACCACCATGGAAAAAACTATCACAGCCTTACGAACCATATTCGCCAGGAATGGGCTGCCTGAACAGATTTGCTCTGACAATGGACCACAGTTTGTGTCTGAAGAATTCCGGAGGTTCTTAAAGAACAATGGTGTTAAGCATTACACATCCGCCCCATATCATCCAGCCACTAATGGATTGGCCGAGAGGTTTGTTCAAACATTCAAGAAGGCTATCAAGGCAATGTGTAATGAAGATATACCCCTACAACACAAGGTGGATAACTTCTTGTTTGCCTACCGGAATGCGACACATGCGGTTACCAACCAAACTCCAGCCATGATGTTCTTCAATCGAAGACTACGATGCCGCTTGGATTTGGTTAAGCCAAACGTCAGAAGAGATGTGGAGAACAGGCAGTTTCAGAATATGAATGAAAGGCCGACCAGGAGTTTTAAGATAGGTCAACCAGTTTTGGCCCGGGACTACCGCACAGAGAAATGGCAGCCAGGAACGATCTGTACACGGCAAGGACTTCTAATGTATACCGTGGACGTTGCAGAAAGCATTGTAAGACGCCATGCTGACCAGATTCTAGAGTCACTGGAAAACCTCAACTCCACACCACGATCTGATACACCTGGCGATGAAACCGAAGTACCAATTGCATCTACCGCAGAATCGGTGATATTGGAAGCAGACGAACCAAACAACGACATTGATCCCGACTCAACCTTGCCAGAAGAACCTGATATCCCAAAGAGGCATTATCCAGACAGAATCAGGAAGCCTCCTCAAAGACTGAACTTATAATTGCTTAACTTCAACTAATGTATCTAGCAACCGTAATTGTAATTGTAATTCGTTATTATTTAGTTCTTAAATGAATGTTATGTACTGTTTATCTAAAAGGGGAGGATTTGTTGTGTATGTCCCTTTAAGGGAATAACTGGTCTCAGACTGCAGTACCGGCAGTGACCATCCCTGTATAAAAGGCCCTGGCAGGCTTCTGTAGTTTCAGTTTCCAGATTGTCGCCATTCAGTAAAGACTTGTTAAACCAACTCCTGCATTCCGTGTCTCCATTAACACACGGATTTAATAGTGGGTATTTTAGTCTAAGGTTATAAGCTAGTGTCCATGGTCACCTACTCATTATGCCATAAGCGAGAGGAGTAGGTGTTGTCGTTTGCGAGTTTAATAAAAGGAATCGATCTTTGACCAACCTGAACCGTTTCGTTTCGTCTGAGTCAATTATAATCTATCCATAGTAACTCCTTGGGTCCGAACTTAGGGGTTGTGGGGCTTGTGGTTTGCGGTATAATTCGGAAGACCAACCGTGCAGCATCCGGTCACGGCCGGGTTACACAGTAATCCCGTTGGGGACGCTGCGCATCGAGCATAGGAGAAGACCTATCTGGCCTTGGTCTCTCTCTCTGTAAGGGATTACCCGCTAATCGACGGGCTAGGCAGGGACTATTGGCTAAAGCTCCTGCCGTCCAAGGGAAACACCCCAAACCGGGGAGTTTTTAATGCACGGGTCGACTCAAGGGAGAGTCATAGAAACACGAGGCATGCAAAAACACCCTACAGAAATAAGAAAAAGAAACCCTAGTAGCCAGCAAATAAATCATTTTTCAGGAGTACAAGTGAGCCACGAGTGCACATTGCATCAATTAGTACACAGATTATTGTTAATATTTAATGGAACTTCATTGTATTACCAATATAAAAAACCAACTCATTATCTCAGAAAACAATTTGATACTTACGACATAGCCATAATTATCCAACCCGTTGAGTTCTTTCTCTGAAGACATAGCAATTTAGGGCACAGCTGTACAATAGAATACGCTCACGAGCAATTCTTTCAGAAGGACGGGCAGCAAGTATTTAATCCCAGATAACTACAAGGAGTCACATAGGGCTGGACTGAAATTTCTGTGCAAAAACTTAAAAATATTCTTCCACCTCAGGAGCTACCTGCTCACAAAAGATTTACTCTCTAGAGTTCTCTAGCTGAAGACCGTCATTCCAGTGAGAATGCAGGAATGTGAGAGGACTGACTGAGATTCACAGTAATAGTCTGTGAAAGTACTGCCCTAACAGAGCAAACAAATAGTGACTGTACAGTCCGATTAATCATTGAATCTCGCTGATTTGAACAGTGCCGCAGCTCATAAGTACCCAGCCCACTGTAATAGATTAATCCTGCTATACAACCAGACTCACATGTACCATATAAACCATAATACAAAATTAAAATAAAATGCTTACTGCACAGGGCTGTAATGTTTCATTACTACAATCATTAAAGTAGACTGCTACACACAAACACTGGGAATGTGACAGCGTAGCAGAAATTCAGATAGAGAGGTTCAATGAAAATGAGGCAGATTTTCAACACTGCCCAGGTGGAAATGAAAATTTGGTGATTTCTATAATGGACAGCGGATCCACAACACCAATTTTATATCTGTTGAACATTGAAAGTTGAAAATCTACCCCACTATATCAGGGATATAGGGACCAGCATGAAATCTGTACACCACCCCACAACCCTTACTACAGTACCTCCTCTTCGGTCATGCATCTGTAGAACTCGAGCACAGGAACCAGCAGACCTTCTCACATATGTTTCCCTACGTCATCTGGACAAATTAGTGGTGAAATAATGCTCCGAAGCCATGCCTGCCACTGAAATAAACGTGATTACATGGCGTACATCACATGGACATTCCTATACTACTTTGCTAACCTGGGAAGATGCCAGCTCCCTGAGGCTTTGAATCACAAGCGATTCTGACTGAAACTGGGAACTCATTCTGTGCTAAGCCAAAGAGAAGTTGGATCTGTGGAAGTTATTTCCCTGTAAACCGCTTTTACATTAAAACAGGATAATGGCAGCTTAATGGTTGCTCTTCATAGAAGGTTCAGGAGCAGCAGAAGAGTGACTTACTTTGAGTCTTTTATATGTCTTGTTCCTATTATCAAATAACATCGGTATGAAGTGACCAATTGCAAAAACCTTACAATGCCAGATGGTTACTTTCCTGTAAATTGTTCTCTTGCACTATACAGAGCTGTGGGAAAGGTGCAGCAGCTTATTTTAGTGTAAGATAGAAACATAGAACATAGAAGATAGGAGCAGGAGTAGGCCATTCGGCCCCTCGAGCCTGCTCTGCCATTCAATGCGATCATGGCTGATCATCCAAATTCAGTACCCTGTCCCTGCTTTCTCCACATATCCCCTTAGCCTTAAGAAATAGATCTAACTCCTTCTTGAATATATTTAATGAATTGGCCTCAACTGTCTTCTGTGGTAGAGAATTCCACAGGTTCACCACTCTCTGGGTGAAGAAATTCCTCCTCATCTCAGTCTTAAATGGCCTACCCCTTATCTTTAGAATGTGACACCTGGTTCTGGACTCTGCCGCCATCGGGAACAGCCTTCCTGCATCTAGTCTGTCTAGTCCTGTTAGAATTTTATAAGTTTCAATGAGATCCCCTCTCATTCTTCTAAACTCTAGCGAATATAAGCCTAATCGACCCAATCTCTCTTCATACGTCATTCCTGCCATCCCAGGTATCAGTCTGGTGAATTTTCGCTGCACTCCCTCCATGACAAGATGATCCTTCCTCAGATAAGGTGACCAAAACTGCACACAATACTCAAGGTGTGGTCTCACCAAGGCCCTGTACAACTGCAGCAAGGCATCCTTGCTCCTGTACGCGAACACTCTCGCTATGAAGGCCAACATACCATTTGCCTTTTTAACCGCCTGCTGCACCTGCATGCTTACCTTCAGCGACTGGTGCACAAGGACACCCAGGTCTCGTTGCACTACCCCTGTTCCCAATCTATTGCCGTTCAGATAATAATCTGCCTTCCTGTTTTTGCCACCAAAGTGGATAACCTTGCATTTATCCACATTATACTGCAACTGCCATGCATCTGCCCAATCGCCCAACCTGTCCAAATCATCCTGGAGTTTCTCTGCATCCTCCTCACAGCACACACGCCCGCCCAGCTTTGTGTCGTCTGCAAACTTGGAGATATTACATCTAGTTCCCTCGTCTAGATCATTAATATATATTGTGAATAACTGGGGTCCTAGCACCGATCCCTGCGGTACCCCACTAGTCACTGCCTTCCACTCGGAAAAAGACTCATTTATTCCAACTCTTTGCTTCCTGTCTGCCAACCAGTTTTCTATCTAAGTCAATACCTTACCCCCAATCCCATGTGCTTTAACTTTACATGCTAATCTCTTATGCGGGACCTTATCAAAAGCCTTCTGAAAGTCCAAATACACCACATCCACTGGATCTTCCTTATCTATTCTACCAGTTACATCCTCAAAAAATTCCAGTAGATTAGTCAAGCATGATTTACCTTTTGTAAATCCATGTTGACTTTGTCCGATCCTGTCACTGTTTTCCAAGTGCTCTGCTATTACATCTTTTATAATGGACTCTAGCATTTTCCCCACTATCGATGTCAGGCTTACCGGTCTATAATTCCCCATTTTCTCTCTACCACCTTTTTTAAATAGTGGGGTTACATTAGCTACCCTCCAATCCATGGGAACTGCTCTAGAGTCTATAGAATTTTGGAAGATGACCAGCAATGCATCTACTATTTCTAGGGCCACTTCCTTAAGTGCCCTAGGATGTAGATTATCAGGCCCTGGGGATTTATCAGCCTTCAATCCCGTCAATTTCCCTAACACCATTTCCCTACAAATACTGATTTAATTCAGTTCCTCCCTCTCATTAGACCCTATGTTCCCCGACATCTCTGGGAGTTTATTTGTGTCCTCCTTTGTGAAGACAGAAACAAAGTATGTATTTAATTGGTCAGCCATTTCTTTGTTTCCCATTATAAATTCCCCTGATTCTGACTGCAAGGGACCTATGCTTGACTTTACCAATCTTTTTCTCTTCACATATCTATAGAAGCTTTTACAGTCAGTTTTTATGTTCCCTGCAAGCTTACTCTCATATTCTATTTTGCCCCTCTTAATTAATCCCTTTGTCCTCCTTTGCTGAATCCTAAACTGCTCCCAATCCTCAGGTTTGCTGCTTTTTCTGGCCAATTTATATGTCCTCTCCTTGGATCTTATGCTATCCCTCATTTCCCTTGTTAGCCAATGTTGAGTCACATTTTTTGTTTTATTTTTATGCCAAACAGGGATGACCAAATTCTGTAGTTCTTCCATGCAATCTTTAAATGCTTGCCATTGCCTATTCACCATCAACCCTTTAAGTAACATTCCCCAATCCATCCTAGCCAACTCATGCCTCATACCATCGTAGTTTCCTTTATTTAAACCCAGTACCCAAGTCTCTGAATCAACTACTTCACTCTCCATCTTAATGAAGAATTCTATCATATTATGATCGCTCCGACCCAAGGGGCCTCGCACAACAAGATTGCTAATTAATCCTTTCTCATTACATAATGCCCAGTCTAAGATGGCCTGATCTCGAGTTGGTTCCTCGACATATTGGTCCAGGAAACCATCCCGTATACACTCTAGGAATTCCTCCTCCACAGTATTGTTACTAATTTGGTTAGACCAATCTAAATGTAGATTAAAGTCACCCATGATAACTGCTGTGCCCTTATTGCACGCATCTCTAATTTCCCGTTTAATGCCATCCCCAACCTCAGCATTACTGTTTGGGGGTCTGTATACAACTCCCACTAACGTTTTCTGCCCCTTGGTATTTCTCAGCTCTACCCATACAGATTCCACATCATCAGAGCTAATATCCTTCCTTACTATTGTGTTTGTAGTGTATGTACCTTTAAGAGAGAACTACTTTTACAGCTCCTGTATACTGTAGTACCGGCAGTGACCACACCTGTATATAAGCCCTGAGCAGGCATCTGTACTGTTAGTTATTAGACTACCCTCATCCAGTAAACACCTGTTGATTGTTGATCAGCAGTCTCCGTCTATTTATTGAAGAACACCATACCTTAAGATTCACGGATTTAATAGTGTTAATCTCCTCTTTAACCAGCAATGCTACCCCACCGCCTTTTCCTTTTTGCCTGTCCTTCCTGAATATTGAATACCCCTGGATGTTGAATTCACAGCCTTGGTCACCCTGGAGCCATGTCTCCGTAATCCCAATTTTATCATATCCATTTACATCTATTTGCGCAGATAATTCATCCACCTTATTACGAATGCTCCTCGCATTAAGACACAAAGCCTTCAGGCTTGTTTTTTTAACACTCTTAGACCTTTTAGAATGATTGTTTACTGCGGCCATGCTTGATTTACACCCTTGATTTCTCTGACTTTCACTTTTGCTTTTCTCCTTCCTGTCCTTTGCTTCTATCCTTGCTTCCCTTTCCTCTGTCTCCCTGCACAGGTTCCCAAACCCCTGCCATTTTAGTTTAAACCCTCCCCAACAGCACTAGCAAACACTCCCCCTAGGACATCAGTCCCGGTCCTGCCCAGGTGCAAACTGTCCAGTTTGTACTGGTCCCATCTCCCCCAACCGGTTCCAATGCCCCAGGAATTTGAATCCCTCCCCCTTGCACCATTCTTATAGCCATGTATTCTTCTGAAATATCCTTTTATTTCTACTCTGACTAGCACATGGCACTGGTAGCAATCCTGAGATTACTACCTTTGAGGTCCTATTTTTTAATTTACCTCCTAACTCCCTATATTCAGCTTTTAGGACCTCATCCCATTTTTTACCTATATTGTTGGTACCTATATGCACCATGACAACTGGCTGTTCACCCTCCCCCTCCAGAATGCCCTGCAGCCACTCCGAGACATCCTTGACCCTTGCACCAGGGAGGCAACATACCATCCTGGAGTCTCGTTTGTGGCTGCAGAATAGCCTATCTATTCCCATTATAATAGAATCCCCTATCACTATAGCTCTCTCGCTCTTCTTCCTCCCATCCTGTGCAGCAGAACCACCCATGGTGCCAGGAAGTTGGTTGCTGCTGCCTTCCCCTGATAAGCCATCCTCCCCAACAATATCCAAAGCGGTATATCTGTTTGAGAGGGGGATGGCCACAGGGGACCCCTGCACTACCTGCCTGCACCTACCACTCTGCCTGGAGGTCACCCATTCCCTTCCTGCCTGTGCAGCCTTTACCTGTGGTGTGACCAACTGATTAAACGTGATATCCACGACGTCCTCAGCATCGCGAATGCTCCAGTATGTATCCATTCGCAGCTCCAGCGCCGCAATGCGGTCTGCCAGTAGCTGCAGCTGGATACACTTCCCACACACATGGTTGTCAGGGACACAGGAAGTGTCCCTGATTTCCCACATAGTGCAGGAGGAGCATGCCATGGGGCCGAGCTTTGCTGCCATGACTTACCCTTTAATTAATTTAAATTAAATCAATACCACCAATTATACTACAATTAAATGATATACTCAAGGGCCCTTGTTTCCTAGCACTCCCCGCTACACAACAGAGACCTTAGAAACTATAACCACAAAATTAAGACCTTCTAAACTTTATAAACTATGAACCTTAACTGTCAAACTATAGAGTAGTATAAATACTCCCCTGACCGTACTCACCCAATCAGCTGCTTCCTCCTGCCCGCGTCACATTTTGAATCATGACGTGGCTCTGGAACGCCGCCGCCGGTCTGTGAGATTGGTAACCCTCTGTAAAAAAGCCCGCGAAAGTGAGTTTAAATACTCACTGAACCTCTGCTCTCACCGCTCCTGACACCAGCCTCTGAAAGAAAGCCCGCGATGCTGAGGAATTCATGGATAACACGTTTGAGCAGTTGGTCACACCGCAGGCAAAGGTTGGACAGGCAGAAAGGGAAGGGGTGACCAACAGACAGAGTAGTAGGCGCAGGCAGGTAGTGCAGGGGTCCCCTGTGGACATCCCGCTCTCAAACAGATATATCGCTTTGGGTACTGATGGGGGGGATGGCTTATCAGAGGAAGGCAGCAGCAGCCAACTTCCTGGCACCAGGGGTGGCTCTGCTGCACAGGACGGGAGGAAAAAGAGAGGGGGAGCTATAGTAATAGGGGATTCTATTGTAAGGGGAATAGATAGGTGTTTCTGCGGCCACAAATGAGACTCCAGGATGGTGTGTTGCCTCCCTGGTGGAAGGGTCAAGGATGTCTCAGAGCGGCTGCAGAATATTTTGGAAGGGGAGGGTGAACAGCCAGTTGTCGTGGTGCATATAGGCACTAATGATATAGGTAAAAAACGGGATGAGGTCCTAAAAGCTGAATATAGGGAGGTAGGAGGTAAATTTAAAAAAAGGACCTCAAAGGTAGTAATCTCAGGATTGCTACCAGTGCCACGTGCTAGTCAAAGTAGAAATAGAAGGATATTTCAGATGAATACGTGGCTAGAGGAATGGTGCAGGGGGGAGGGATTCAAATTCCTGGGACATTGGAACCGGTTCTGGGGGAGGTGGGACCAGTTCAAACCGGACGGTTTGCACCTGGGCAGGGCCGGGACCGATGTCCTAGGGGGCGTGTTTGCTAGTGCTCTGGGGGAGGGTTTAAACTAAAATGGCAGGGGGTTGGGAACCTGAACAGGGGGACAGAGGAAAGGGAAACAAGGATAAAAGCAAAAGATAGGAAGGAGAAAAACAAAAGTGGCAGTCAGAGAAATCAACGGTTTAAATCAAACATGGCCACAGTAAATAATAATTCCAATAGGTCTAAGAGCGTTAAAAAAACAAGCCTGAAGACTTTGTGTCTTAATGCAAGGAGCATTCGGAATAAGGTGGATGAATTAGCTGCACAAATAGAGGTAAACAAAAATGATTTGATTGGGATTACGGAAACATGGCTCCAAGGTGGCCAAGGCTGGGAACTCAACATCCAGGGGTATTCAATATTCAGGAAAGATAGGAAAAAAGGAAAGGGAGGTGGGGTAGCATTGCTGGTTAAAGAAGGGATTAACACAATTGTAAGGAAGGATATTAGCTCTGATGATGTGGAATTTGTATGGGTAGAACTGAGAAATACCAAGGGGCAGAAAACGTTAGTGGGAGTGGTATATAGACCCCCAAACAGTAATGCGGAGGTTGGGGATGGCATTAAAAGGGAAATTAGAGAAGCGTGCAATAAGGGCACAGCAGTCATCATGGGTGACTTTAATTTACATATAGATTGGGCTAACCAAATTAGTAACAATACTGTGGAGGAGGAATTCCTGGAGTGTTTACGGGATGGTTTCCTGGACCAATATGTCGAGGAACCAACCAGAGATCAGGCCATCTTAGACTGGGTATTATGTAATGAGAAAGAATTAATTAGCAGTCTTGTTGTACGAGGCCCCTTGGGTCGGAGCGATCATAATATGATAGAATTCTTCATTGAGATGGAGAATGAAGTAGTTGATTCAGAGACTAGGGTCCTGAATTTAAATAAAGGAAACTATAATGGTCTGAGGCACGAGTTGGGTAGGATTGACTGGGGAATGTCACTCAAAGGGTTGACGGTGGATAGGCAATGGCAAGCATTCAAAGACTGCATGGATGAACTACAGAAATTGTTCATCCCAGTTTGGCATAAAAATAAAACAAAAAAGTTGACTCAACCGTGGCTAACAAGGGAAATTAGGGACAGCATAAGATCCAAGGAGAGGACATATAAATTGGCCAGAAAAAGCAGTAAACCTGAGGATTGGGAACAGTTTAGGATTCAACAAAGGAGGACAAAGGGATTAATTAAGAAGGGGAAAATAGAATATGAGAGTAAACTTGCAGGGAACACAAAAACTGACTGTAAAAGCTTTTATAGATATGTGAAGAGAAAAAGATTGGTGAAGTCAAACGTAGGTCCCTTGCAGTCAGAATCAGGGGAATTTATAATCGAGAACAAAGAAATGGCAGACCAATTAAATACATATTTTGGTTCTGTCTTCACAAAGGAGGACACAAATAACCTCCCAGAGATGTCGGGGAACATAGGGTCTGATGAAGGGGAGGAACTGAAAGAAATCAGTATTTGTAAGGAAATGGTGTTAAGGAAATTGATGGGACTGAAGGCCGATAAATCCCCAGGGCCTGATAATCTACATCCAAGGGTACTTAAGGAAGTGGCCCTAGAAATAGTAGATGCATTGCTGATCATCTTCCAACATTCGATGGAATCTGGAACGGTACCCATGGATTGCGGGGTAGCTAATGTTACCCCTCTATTCAAAAAAGGTGGTAGGGAGAAAACGGGGAATTACAGACCGGTAAGTCTGACATCGGTAGTGGAGAAAATGCTAGAGTCCATTATAAAGGATGTAATAGCTGAGCACTTGGAAAACAGTGACAGGATCAGACAAATTCAACATGGATTTACAAATGGTAAATCGTGCTTGACTAGTCTACTGGAATTTTTTGAGGATGTAACTGGTAAAATAGATAAGGGAGAACCAGTGGATGTGGTATATTTGGACTTTCAGAAGGCTTTCAATAAGGTCCCGCATAAGAGGTTAGCGTGTAAAGTTAAGGCACATGGGATTGGGGGCAAGGTATTGACTTGGATAGAAAACTGGTTGGCAGACAGAAAGCAAAGAGTTGGAATAAATGTGTCTTTTTCCGAGTGGCAGGCAGTGACTAGTGGGGTACCGCAGGGATCGGTCCTTGGACCCCAGCTATTCACAATATATATTAATGATCTAGACGAGGGAACTAGATGTAATATCTCCAAATTTGCAGGCGACACAAAGCTGTGTGGGCGTGTGTGCTGTGAGGAGGATGCCGAGAAACTCCAGGATGATTTGGGCAGGTTGGGTGACTGGGCAGAATCATAGCAGATGCAATATAATGTGGATAAATGTGAGGTTATCTACTTTGGTGGCAAAAACAGGAAGGCAGATTATTATCTGAATGGCAATAGATTGGGAGAAGGGGAAGTGCAACGAGACCTGGGTGTCCTTGTGGACCAGTCGCTGAAGGTAAGCATGCAGGTGCAGCAGGCGGTTAAGAAGGCAAATGGTATGTTGGCCTTCGTAGCGAGAGGGTTTGAGTACATGAACAAGGATGCCTTGCTGCAGTTGTACAGGGCCTTGGTGAGACCACATCTTGAGTATTGTGTGCAGTTTTGGTCGCCTTATCTGAGGAAGGATGTTCTTGCCATGGAAGGAGTTCAGCGAAGATTCACCAGGCTGATACCTGGGATGGCAGGAATGACGTATGAGGAGAGATTGGGTCGATTGGGCTTGTACTCGCTGGAGTTTAGAAGAATGAGAGGGGATCTAATTGAAACTTATAAAATTCTGACAGGACTGGACAGACTAGATGCAGGAAGGATGTTCCCGACGGTCGGGGAGTCCAGAACCAGGGGTTACAGTCTAAGGATAAAGGGTATGCCATTTAGGACAGAAATGATGAGGAATTTCTTCACCCAGAGAGGGGTGAACCTGTGGAATTCTCTACCACAGAAGGCAGTAGAGGCCAATTCATTAAATATATTCAAGAAGCAGTTGGATATATTTCTTAAGGCTAAAGGGATCAAGGGGTATGGGGAGAAAGCAGGGACGGGGTACTGAATTTGGATGATCAGCCATGATCACATTGAATGGCGGAGCAGGCTCGAGGGGCCGAATGGCCCACTCCTGCTCCTATCTTCTATGTTTCTATGAAAGTGAGTTTAAATACTCACTGAAACTCTGCTCTCACCGCTCCCAACAATGGCCTGTGTAAAAAAGCCCGTGAAAGTGAGTTTAAATACTCACCGAACCTCCGCTCTCACCGCTCCCGACAATGGTCTGTGAAAAAAAGCCTGCGAAAGTGAGTTTAAATACTCACTGAAACTCCGCTCTCACTGCTCCCGACACTGGCCTGTGAAAAAAAGCCCGCGAAAGTGAGTTTAACTACTTACTGAAACTCCGCTCTCACCGCTCCCGACACTGGCCTGTGAAAAAAAGCCCATGAAAGCGAGTTTAAGTACTCACTGAACCTCCGCTCTCACCGCTCCCGACACTGGCCTGTGAAAAAAAGCCCATGAAAGTGAGTTTAAATACTCACCGAAACACCGCTCCCAACACTGGCCTGTGAAAAAAAGCCCACGAAACTGAGTTTAAATATTCACAAACTCCGCTCTCACCACTCCCAACACTGGCCTGTGAAAAAAAGCCCGCAAAAGTGAGTTTTGTTTCTGTGTTGGTGTTTCAGGGTGTGCAGGATCTAATAGATACCAGCAGATCTGCCCTCCCGCTGATCAGTCGATACACAGATCCAGTAGCCTGCACAACTGATGTGCCTAGAATCCACCTTCATGAAGCTATCCTCTTTCCAGATGACAACTCGTGTTACTTTTTGAGCAAGCCTCCTCAAATGAATGCTGATGTTGGTGGTACGATACAGGACCCAACTACCCATGCACCTTCAGTGGAGACAGAGCCTGCTGAAGAGTCCTCTTGGGGCTCAGAAGCCCTGAGATACCACAGTGCAGCCAAGGACCATTGGTGTCCCTGGACCTCTGCTGTCACCTTGCAGCAGCTCCGGGATAAATTTAAGAACAGCATAGAAAGGTACTGTGGTAGGCACTGTGATAATAAGAAGCACATACTGTAAATATATTTGTGCACAGAAGAACCACTCTATTAAAAGAAGTCCAGTGTTGTGAAGGAAGTCCGTTCCTTGTCTTTTGTGTTGGAGAGGATTATTAGAGGTCAATTTGCAACAGGAGACAGAATTCCTTCTACACCTCTTTATTTAACCATTGCCTCCTCATTCAGCAGACATTATCGAGGGAGCGGTGTGATCTGTATAGTCTTGTGGAAAGGTACCTCCTAGTTAGCCTTCTGCGTAGCCTTATCCTACGCATTTCCTCTTCCTCCTATACATGTTCTGCCTCCGTCATAAGGCTATTTATGGGATTGGCCTAAGTGAACTCCGTGGTAAAAGCGCCACAGCAGAAGGTGGGAAGCAAAAGATTTCCTTGCCTGAAACTGCTGAGAAGTAGCTCACAGAATGCTTTCTTAGTTGTATTGCTGAGAAGATTTTTCTAATTACTTCAGTCAAATCTGATGTTTCAAAGTTTGTGGACAGTCAAAGCTGTGAACTCACTCACTTGCTGGTTTGACAGGCCATGCAGGTAACTCACCCCTCTCTTCTACAAGCTGAACTTGAGGCAGGTGCAATTCTGGTATAAATGGCAGCATTTGTGGGACAGCGGGGGTGAAATTGTCAACGGCAATAGTACAATATGGGCCGATAACGAATCAGCAGCCCACTTCACACCACAACTGATTTTCTTTTCTTTTCCCTTAATATGGTGATGAGTTTCTGCAAGTGTCAGAAATCAAACAAAATTGTGCATGGGCATCAGAGACTGTTGCTGACAAAGATCTCAGCTAAACTATCATGTTGGCTGATGGTATCGGCTAAAATCTTACCATTGCACCATTCTTGCTGTGTAGGAGGAGTAGCTGAGTGTAGAGACTGTTGTAGACTTCGCCCAGCTCTGTCCAATTATTGTAGACAAGTTTACTGTTCTGTCTGCTGTTGTACTCCAGGGTTTGCCAACAAGTATACTTTACAATCGACTCCTTTAACCACTTTAAAAACTGTGTTGGCTGTGCCAATGATGTAATCACATCAACTTTAAGGCTTTGGTCTTTCAATTGGCCAGAAAACCAACTGTGCATTGGCAGGCCTGCCAGAAGGCCTTAGTGCAATGTCAAGAAGCATGGAGGAGTTCAGCACCAACCTTGCACAGGGCTTTGCACAGAGTTGGAGCCCATGATTTCCAGCAGCAAAATGATGGGCAACTCCATTAGCGCACTTGAGGACACAACCATGATGCAACATCTGATGGGCGATGTCTCAGCTTCTGTTGCAGCACAAGCAGAAGCCACCCAACGTCTGAGTGCTGCTGTGGAAGCTCAGACTGCTCTCATGCAGATTACTAGGATTGCTGAGGCGCCGCCCCGGGGGAGTGCCAGTGGCTCTGTGGAGCACAAACCTGTTGTCCTCACTCAGGATGATGGCATTCATCCTCCCACCATTGCCATTCCGCCAGTGCCCTTGCTGTTGTCCTGTCATCCAGCCAGCCCAGACTGCGGCTGCTCATGCTGAGATGGTGCAGTCTGCAGCCAGGCCTTCTTGGTCCAGAGCTGCTCAAAGGCATTCTGTAAGGCCATCTGCAGTTTTCCCCATTGAAAGTCAGCAGCCTTCCACCAGCCATGCTGCAGCCACTGGGGTAGCTCTTCATATAAGCACTCGGACAGGCAAAGGCACATTGAAGACAGACACTAAGGGAATGCAGAAGGGTGATTAGTTGACTTTGTTATGTAATATTGGATAGATTGATGTATAAAGTTGGATTGGAATGTTTCTTTTGTGGTGGCTTTTATTTCAGCATTGTTGTCAAGAGGACGCTGTGATGGTCAGTAACAGAGGGAAGGTAAGTTGTGGGACTATTGCTGAATGGGGAATTGAGGTTGTGTTCACTCGCACTGCAGTCGGATGAGTCAAGCATGGACAGCCCGGGCAGAAAGGGGCTGTCTGGGTTGCCTCCTCCCTTCCACTTCCACCTCTTCCTCCTGCTCCTCAGCTGGTCACCATATGCCTGGTGGCAAGGGCTGTGCCCTCATGATGGCGAGGTTGTAGAGCATGCAGCAGACCATGACGAATCTTGAGACGTGTTCTGGCGAGTACTGCAGGGCTCCTCCAGAGCGGTCCAGGCAACAGAAGCATTGTTTAAGGGCACCAATGGTCTGCTCTACCAGATTCCATGTGGCAGCATGGCTTTTGTTATATGCATGCTGCCCACGTGGGCGTGGGTTTTGCAGCGGAGTCATGAGCCAGGTGGTCAGCAGATAGCCCTTGTGATCCAGTAGCCACCCTCTAGTTTGTCATGGTGGCTCAAAGACTGAGGGAACAGCAGACTGGCACAGAATAAAAGCATCGAGACTGCTGCCAGGATACCAGGCATTCACCATTATGATGTGCTGACCATGGTCACACACCAACTGCACATTCAGCGAGTGGTAACCTTTCTGGTTGCAGAACATCTCAGCATTTAGATGCGATGCCCGCAAAGCCACGTGCATGCAGTCGATTGCGCCCTGCGCCATGGGGACCTGCTATCCTGGCAAAGCCACGTACATGCTCCACCTGCTTCTCTCTGCTCAGAGAGAAGACAATGAACTTTCCTCTCCTGGCATAAAGGGCGTCTGTCACCTCTCTTATGTAGCAGTGGATGGCGAACTTGGAGATGTTACAGATGTCGCCTGCACCAGCCTGGAAGGATCCCGACGCAAGGAAATTCAGGGTCACGGTCACCTTCACAGCCACTGGCAGCGCTGTCCTTGCCCTGGTGTGAGGCTGCAGCTCTGGTGGCAAGAGGTGGCAGAGTTCTGCGAGCACCTCCTTCGTAAAGCACAGACGCCTCACACACTGCTCCTGGCTCAGGCTGAGGTAAGAGGATTGTTCTCGGAAGACCCTAGGTGGGTAAGGCCTTTTGATGAGAGCCCTTCTCCCCCTCCTCCTCCTCCTCCCACTGCTAGCAGCTAGTCCTCTTCTTTGCTGCCTCTGCTCCATCTCCCTATCATGCTGCAGACCAAGGGGGATGACAACTACAGCACCCATGACTGGGAGCAGGTGGTCTGACCAGAACCTTGAAGTCAGAACTAAGGCCTTCTCCACTTGTAGCACCACTTCCTGTCACCGCACCAACTTTAAACAACTTCAGAAAGCTCCAAACGCTTCCTCAAACTTACACAGAGCCAGTAGAAATTAATCAGCAATTAACCTGAGAGTAGTAGCTGATTCCTTTAAATATCGCTGGTGGGGGGTCCTTGCTGCTGCTGAATGCACGTTCAGCTGTGTGAGGTTAAGACAGAGGATTAGCTCCAGTGTTGAGGATGAAAATGGCAGCGTTGGTCACTATCTGCCCACTCAACATTCTTCTGGCGCAGGTTCCTAATGCCCATCCTACCGCCCTCACCAAGATGGCGTCCGGCGCGTCACACACCAGAAGTGTGCGTGTGCGGTGCAGACGCCATTTTTGTCACAAAACGGCACCCGTAGCACCGAAAAATCGGGTGCTACAGGTGCGGAATTTCTAGCCCAACTGTAATTTTTATACAAAAATTTCTGCACCAAACAAGCATTAGAGCGATGATCACTGGAATCTCACCACCAAAAATATATTTGCTACATTTATTATTCATCTTATTGATGATAAAACCACATATCTTGACAGCTTATGTCCTGATGTTACTTTTCGTCCTTATTGTTGCTGAGCCGTAGTGCCTCATATGCACAGGAAGCAAGCTAAAGAAGTTATAATGTAAGTCAGATGTACTGAACACATGCATGTACATACATAAGAACATTCATTACCAATCTTCTAATTGAGTTATCGGAGAGGAAGATTTAGTCAATTAGTATGGAGCCAATGAACACACGGCCTACATCCAATACTGTCTCCTGGTCTATTTTTGAATGCAGCCTTCAATTCTGCAATTCCATTTAGTTGAAATTGCTTAAACAAAATACTGGCTGTTCATTTTTGTTTAATTATTGAATTCTATTTTTACTCATTACAACAGATGCCTGTATTTTCCAGCAGACTGATAGTAATTCCACTCAGGTAGTAACTCCAGAATTACTGTTGCCCATTTAATGTCAAAGCATTAAGAAGTTATTTTTCATTTCTATGAATGCATTGTTGCCACAAAGAGCAACTTAAGCCATTAGACAGATAAATATTATCTCAAGGTGAGGGTTTTGTAACTTTTCAACTGAGGCACCATGACACAGAAATAAGCATAATGATAGTTTGAAATCTATTCCAATGCCAGGAGTAACATTGGCCTCGATATTGGCCCAGAAATTCGGGTTGGGGGCTTCCCGCGGGTGCAAGCCCCCGACCTGCACTTACCTTGCGCGCCGGCCGTTGAGCTGTGGGCCTCCGTGGAATTCCGATCCGGGGCCTGGTCCAGCTGCCGGTGCGCAGTGCTTGCGTATCCCAGGGGCGCAGTTAGATCGATGCGTCCCCTGGGATCACGTGGGCCATGGGGAGCCAATCGGAGCCAATCATAAGATTGACAGGAAGAGCTGTCAAAACTTATAAATACTACGGCCCCAAAACAGCACTAAATCTTCAAATACATTTTTTTTAAATCACATTTTTTAAATAAACTATAAATTACATGAAATAACTATTTTAAACAATAATTTAAATTTTTGAAAAAAATAATTTTATTTTCTAACAGGGCTAAAAATAAACTTACCTTGCTTTAAAGTATTTAAAAATAATAAACCTGTGGAAAAAATGTTTTAATTTTAATTAATTCACCACTTACCTTGTAAAAAGCAGGCCTTACGCCTACTTTTTAAATGTGTAAATTCTGGAGACTTACCCTCCCGGGAAAACCTGCAAAAAAAAACGAAGTTCGATGTGCACGCGCAGCCTCTCCCGCGCACGTGTTCGACCTCTGAACCCCTTCGTTCAGGGGATCGGAAGTGCCGGTTTCCCGCGCATGCGCAGTGCATGCAGGAAACCGGCACTTCCATTGGGCTTACGGGTGAGTACCCCATGCGTACTCACCCGTGGAAACCCGAATTTCTGGGCCATTAACTCCCCCACGACGGGCGGGGTGGGGATGGGTTAAAAATGAAAAAATGGAGAACGCGACCCCAACCCACGGCGTAGGCGAGACACTTCATTAACATACTTGGGAGCCCAATTTAAATTTTACAGTTGCTGCACTGGTTTCCCAGGTGTCAGGAAACCCAGCAGTGAAAGTGAGGTGGGAACTGCCAGCTCCCCATGGTAAGTGCCTTTTTCAGCACTCCTTGTGGGTCAGAAGGAGCAGAAGTGCTCCCCCCAGCCCTTCAAGGAAGCCTTCGGCCTCCCCTCTGCCAATTTCAACCGATACCCCCGCCTTCACCCCCCAATCCCTGATTGCTGACCTTAACCCCTCCTGTGCTGGCCTCTCTCCCCTCCCCCTAAGTTCCGATCGCCAACCTCTCCATGCCGCAATCGTGACCGATCCCACTCCACCCCTAGGCTCCGAACGCCTACCTTCCCCCTCCCGATTGCTGGGGACCGTCCACAAGGGTCCCCAGTTGCGGCCTCCTGCTGCTGGTTTTCCCGCCCAGCTGTCAATTTGGCCAGCTGCCGGGCAGGAAACGGAACAAAAAAATTATAATGAGGTCCTGTCGTTAAATTCGGCAGGTCCTTTGCGCCCACAGCCGTTTCTGGCCTCCCCCACACCCTCCCTGTAAATATTGGGGCCTTTATTACACTAATATTGATCATGCATGATTAAAACAAACACTTAGCACACAACCCCAGATTTTCTACCACAGTCCGTTTGATTTTGGGGTGAGTAATTGGGTGGCTAGTTGCAGGAAATGGATGGAAGTCCTGCTCTGCCAAAGCTCCACCCATTTTGTGCCCAACACAGTTTCTAGTGGGTGGGATCAGTGGAAGTGGAGAACTGCCCACCTTAAACGGGTGGATGTTTCTTTTAAATATTAATTTGGAGGCATTCTCCAAGCTCTGAAAGGTATTTGGAATGCATTAATCAGAAAAGCACAGAAATGCCACATCCTGCTGCTCGGATTTGCAGGATATCAAACATTAATCATGCACACAATGTGGGTGCTCAGGGTTGCTAGGCAGCAGTAAGCATAGTGGAGATTATGGGAAGGATACAGTTGTATTAACCTCATTTTACTTATTAGCAGTTCTATTTCTTCTTCCTACAACACACTTACGTCTCATGTGCCAATTGTTAGAAATTATTTCGGCCTCCAGCACTATACCAATGGGTTTCATAAGAACATAAGAAATAGGAGCAGGAGTAGGCCATATAGCCCCTTGAGCCTGCTCCACCATTCAATGAGAACTTTTACATCAACTCCACTTTCCCACCCTATCCCCATATCCCTTGATTCTCTTAGTGCCCAAAAAATGATAACTATAAATTGACTCTTCACTTCCTAAAACCTTTACAAATCCATCCCAAAGATCAAAGAAGATATATAGGATATTTACCTGGGACATAGAAATGGTTACATCAGTCAAAGTACTCAGGAGTGGTCTCTTAAGCCCTGCCCCAGCATTGAGACAGCAGAAGGCAACAAAATGTCCCAACAACTCAAGATACTGAATGGTATCTATCTGGGAGCTCCTGTACCCACAGTTGGTTTGTGTAGAACAAATGTGACTGTTCAAAGATCAAAATAAGATTTCAGTTTTCTGACACATACTGTTCTGCTCATGTAAAGGTCTCCCCAGAGTAAGTAAAAAGTGGATAGTAGGAAACCCGTTGTCTTTTTCTCACCACAGATGCTGGAAACAGAGAAGAAGCAGAGAGAGAAATGTACTCAATGGCAGGACCCTCAACAGCAGAGACACTCAGCAGAAATTCACCGACCCCCTCACTGACAGTCATGAACCCAGAGAGAGTAACTTGGTGATGGAGGGATCTGGATAGCTCAGATGAGGAATGGACACTAGGTGCTGCACGACACACAAGGAAACCAGAGAAAGAAATAGCGGAATTGGAGAAGGATATTCCTGAGCAGAGGCTAAGGAAATGGCTGAAGAGCATTTGAATGATGACCTCAGGAGTCCTGCCATGAAAAGGTAAATATTAGTGGGACATTAACCTCAGACAAAGTCATTGCAAAGGTTCTCTGAAAATATGCAGATAGAAGGCTGGCAGCAGAGTCTAATACTATTCTCTTTACAGTAACTTCAGAGAGAGCTACTGAACAATGCAGAGCAGCAACAGTTGAGTGAGTAGCAGCTGCAGGAACCTCTGCTTACATCCCACAGAACACAGAGGCCTGGAGGTAAGTCATCACCTCCAATGTGCAGACTTTGATTGTTGACATTCAGACCTTGGGTGACGGAATGGAGAGAATGAAGAGAGTAATATCTACCAGAATCCAAGAGCTCCAGAGCACTTAGTTACAAGGTTTGCAGGATATTTGGGACTCTCTCTCCCAGGAATTAAGGGATATTAGTAACCCCATAAAGTCCGTTTTCAAACAGATTAGTGGGAACCAATATCCTGATCCCATGAAACAAAGCAAAATACTGCAGATGTTGGAAACCTGAAAGAAAAACAGAAAATGCTAAAAACACTCAGCAGGTCAGGCAGCATCTGTGGAGAGAGGAAAGTAGGTTTAACATTTCAGACCTTTGTCAGTTCTGAGCAGGGTCAGAAACTTCATATGATTGCTGTCAGAAATATTGTGATGTTCATGATTTCTTTTGTTGAAAATGTAAAGTTGCATTGGACTGAAAAAGATGTTTGTGGACTTGGGATCCTCATAGGACTTCTGCTTTTAATGATGAATAGAGTGTTCTGAAGGTTTGTAGATTTAAATTATGTGAAGCATCCTGGTTAATCCAAATACTGTATAGCTATAATATAATCAGACATTACTGAACGTTTCTCTGCTACGTTTGTCTCACAGCTCACTCCCAGCAGCTGCCTGTGACCCTGCTGTATCCTGACTCATGTCCAAGCTCTCTGTCCAGTACCATAACTATTAGACTAATGTACATTTTGATAACTACACAGCTAAATCATCCACATCCCTCGCATGCCTGATTCCTCAAAGAATGTACCATTGTTGTGGCTAAGAAATAAAAGAAGACTTGCATTTATATAGCACCTTTTACGATCTCACGCTGTCCCAAAGCACTTTACAGCCAATGAAGTATATTTGAACTATAGTCACTGTTGTAATGTAGGAAACTAAACTAAATAAGGCAGGGGGGGGCGGTCCCGGTGGAGAGAAATCTAGAATGCTAAAGAGAAAAGACAAGGAAGCCGTGCAGGAAAGTGATTGGGGTAAGAATAACCAGATTGTGTCAGGAAGGGACAGAGCATACAATCAAAGAGTGCACTAACAAATAGGGTCCGGGTAAGAAAAAATGGTAATAAGACAAATAGGGCCATAGTACAAAAAAATGTTAAGATGTCTAAAAAGGTTAAAAAGACAAATCTAAAGGCACTGTATCTGAATGCATGAAGCATTCGTAATAAGGTAGATGAATTAACAGCGCAAATAGATGTAAACGAATATGATATAATTGCGATTACGGAGACATGGCTGCAGGGTGACCAAGGCTGGGAGCTGAATATCCAAGGATATTCGATATTTAGGAAGGACAGGCAAAAAGGAAAAGGAGGTGGGGTGGCATTGTTATTAAAGGATGAAATCAGAGCAATAGTGAGAAAGGATATTGGCTCAGAAAATCAAGATGTAGAATCAGTCTGGGTGGAGCTAAGAAGCACCAAGGGGCAGAAAACATTGGGGGAGTTGTCTATAGGCCTCCAAACAGTAGTGGTAATGTAGGGGATGGCATCAAACAGGAAATTAGAGATGCATGTAACAAGGGTACTACAGTAATCATGGGTGATTTTAATCTACATATAGACTGGCCAAACCAAATTAGCAATAATACTGTGGAGGATGAATTCCTGGAGTGTGTACGAGGTGGTTTTTTAGACCAGTACGTTGAGGAGCCAACTAGGGAACAGGCTATCCTAGATTGGGTATTGTGCAATGAGAAGGGGTTAATTAATAATCTTGTTGTGCGGGGTCCTTTAGGGAAGAGTGACCATAACATGATAGAATTCTTTATTAAGATGGAAAGTGAAGAAATCCAATCCGAAACTAGGGTCCTAAATCGAAACAAAGGAAATTACGAAGGTATGAGGAGTAAGTTGGCTATGATAGATTGGGAAGCTTCATTAAAAGACATGATGGTGGTTAGGCAATGGCTAACATTTAAGGAACAAATGCATGAATTGCAACAGTTATATATTCCTTTCTGGTGCAAAAACACAAAAGGAAAAGCGGCCCAACCATGGCTAACAAAAGAAATTAAGGATAGTATTAGATCCAAAGAGGAGTCATATAAAGTTGCCAGAAAAAGTAGCAAGCCTGAGGTTTGGGAGCAGTTTAAAGTTCAGCAAAAAAGGACCAAGAGATTGATTAAGAGGGGAAAAATAGAGTATGAGAGTAAACTTGCAAGGAACATAAAAGCAGACTGTAAAAGCTTCTACAAGTATGTAAAAAGAAAAAGATTCGTGAAGACAAATGTAGGTCCCTTACAGTCAGAAAGGGAGAATTTATAATGGGGAACAAGGAAATGGCAGAGCAATTAAACAAATACTTTGGTTCTGTCTTCACGGAAGAGGACACAAATAACTTCCCAGAAATGCTAGTGAACCAAGGGTCTAGTGAGAAGGAGGAATTAAAGGAAATTAGTATTAGTAAAAAATAGTGCTGGAGAAATTAATGGGACTGAAAGCCAATAAATCCCCGGGGCCTGATAATCTGCATCCCAGAGTACTAAAAGAGGTAGTCATGGAAATAGTGGATGCATTGGTTGTCATCTTCCAAAATTCTATAAATTATGGAACAGTTTCTGCAGATTGGTGGGTGGCAAATGTAACCCCACTATTTAAAAAAGGAAGGAGAGAGAAAACCGATGACTACAGACTGGTTAGCCTAACATCAATAGTAGGGAAAATGCTGGAGTCTATTACAAAGGATGTGATAACAGGACACTTAGAAAATATCAACGGGATGAGACAAAGTCAACATGGAATTATGAAAAGGAAATCGTGTTTGACAAACCTACTGGAGTTTTTTGAGGATGTAACTGGTAGAATAGATAAGGGTGAACCAGTGGATGTGGTGTATTTGGATTTTCAGAAGGCCTTTGATAAAGTCCCACATAAGAGGTTAGTGTGCAAAATTAAAGCACATGGGATTGGGGGTAATATACTGGCATGGATTGAAAATTGGTTAACAGACAGGAAACAGAGAGTAGGAATAAATGGGTCTTTTTTGGGATGGCAGGCGGTGACTAGTGGGGTACCGCAGGGATCAGTGCTTGGGCCCCAGCTATTCACAATATATATCAATGATTTGGATGAGGGAACCAAATGTAATATTTCCAAGTTTGCTGACGATACAAAACTAGGTGGGATTGTAAGTTATGAGGAGGATGCAAAGAGGCTTCAAGGCGATTTAGGCAAGTTGAGTGAGTGGGCAAATACATGGCAGATGTAATATAACATGGATAAATGTGAAGTTATCCACTTTGGTAGGAAAAACAGAAAGGCAGAGTATTATTTAAATGGTGATAGATTGGAAAATGTTGATGTACAGAGAGACCTGGGTGTCCTTGTACACCAGTCACTGAAAGCAAACATGCAGGTGCAGCAAGCTGTTAGGAAGGCAAATGGTATGTTGGCCTTCATTGCGAGAGGATTTGAGTACAGGAGCAAGGATGTCTTACTACAGTTATACAGGGCCTCGGAGAGACCACACCTGGAGTACTGTGTGCAGTTTTGGTCTCCTTACCTAAGAATGTGAAGGAATAAGCCATAAAACCTATTCAGAAAAATACACCATTCAATGAAAGAATTCTGGCTTTATTAAAACATGACAAACTGGGTTTGGAAATCTAAAAACCTAACGATGGAGACGCTGTATTGTTAACAGCATTCTGGCTATGGGGATGGGATGGTTGTTGACACTGAATCAATAACCTTATTGAAACAGAAGGTTGGAGGCTCCTGATGGTCTGAATCTTTGGAAAGAAGACAATGGTGCATCCTGGTTAAGGTGTTCTAAGTTACACTTCGTAAACAGGCACATAAAATTAAGAAACATATGCTTTCGTAAAAATGACATCAAGTAAAAGAAACACCTGCCATCACACCGTTTTTGTGGTAAGCTTAAGACACCTACACAGGAGACATAATTCTTAATGCTACCAGCTGATCTGACTGTAAGAATTGCAGAAGTCAGCAGAAAAATGACTAGAGATAATTAGCTTACATCAGCAGAAACCTTAAAGGAATACCACTGGAAAAGGGTATAAATACTGAGCTCTCAAATAGGATACTAGATTCGCTGTAAAGGGGCAAAGCGATTCTCAGGCTTCAGAGGCAGCTCTGTAAGTCTATAACTCTTTGTATCTCGGAGATCAAAGGTATTGTACTGTATTTGATTTTGGTGGATATCCTGAATAAACTAAGAACTGTAAAACTGCAGCAAAGTTAAGATTTGAGAATAAGGATCTCTGATAAGATTGTAAAGCTTTCTCTTTTTGGAACTGTTAATGTTGCGATTGAATCACCAACTGTAAAATACATGTCGGTTCTTTAATAAATCTATATATTTTTAGAATTGTCTCACATAATACTTCTGTATCAAACTCGTGAACTCAATCTCTGTACACTCTTTGGTGAAGAGTTGCAGAATTCTGGGGGAGTTTTCCGGACCCTCATAATATCCGGAACGTTACAGTCTAGCTAAACTTATTAAAAGTGCTACCTGGAGGATGGTAACATCTTCAGGTTGTTCCTTTCCTTTAGGGAGAGATAGTCTGGACCTTTAGACCCAATTAAGCGTCTTTAGAATTCGGCTACCTCAAGCTTTAGTTGAAAGTGAACACCTGGGGAATACGCCTGATCTGGGGTAGCCCTAAAGGGGCTAGGACTAGTAATAATCCCCTCAAGAAAGGATATACTTGCCATAGAGGGAGTGCAGCGAAGGTTCACCAGACTGATTCCTGAGATGGCAGGACTGTCGTATGAGGAGAGATTGGGTCGACTAGGCCTGTATTCACTAGAGTTTAGAAGAATGAGAGGGGATATCATTGAAACGTATAAAATTCTGACAGGGCTAGACAGACTGGATGCAGGGAGGATGTTTCCCCTGGCTGGGGGCAATAGAATGAGGGGTCACAGTCTCAGGATACAGGGTAGGGCATTTAAGACTGAGATGAGGAGAAATTTCTTCACTCAGAGGGTGGTGAACCTGTGGAATTCTCTACCACAGAAGGCTGTGGAGGCCAAGTCACTGAATATATTTAAGAAGGAGATGGATAGATTTCTAGACACAAAAGGCATCAAGGGGTATGGGGAGAGAACGGGAATATAGTATTGAGATTTAGGATCAGCCATGATCATATTGAATGGTGGAGCAGGCTCGAAGGGCCGAATGGCCTACTCCTTCTCCTATTTTTCTATGTTTCTATGTTTCTAAACACAGTAGCCAATTTGTGCACAGTAAGGTTTCACGAACAGCAATGCAATTATGACCAGATAATCTGTTTTTTAGTGATGTTGGTTGAGCGATAAATATTGGCTAGGACACTAGGGAGAATTCCCCAGCTCTTCTTTGAAATAGTGCTATGAGATCTTTTACTATGGCAAAGAATAGAAGGAAGTGAAGAAAGAATATCTAGTGGACATGGCTGGCACTGTTGAAAGCATCCAATTTCTAAATTTATAGACAGAAGAAAAATCATTGAGACACCACCCCACAAAAAGAAAAAATCTTTCTTGCTTGCAACTGTAAAACATGAAGGGCACATTAGCCACCTAGCTCACGATCTTTGCTGAATCTCTTCCCTCCCACCTCCCGAAAAACCCCAAGATACAGTGTGCCTAACAGAGGGAATTCTAGCGAGACGGGACTTCCATCTGCCCCTCTGAATCCACCCTCACTCTTGACAATTGCCCTAGGGTGGGAATAATTTACTATGCATAGCAGCCTCCTGGCAAGATTCCCACCACCATGAAGAAGCCCATCAGTGCAAAGAGCAGAAGAAGTGGGAGCACCATTTAAAGGGGCAGAAGAGCCATGGCGACTGCATAAAAGTTCCCACTGAAGGTCTTCGCCAAGACCATGGCCTCCGGCAGGTGGGTGCTGGGCCATAATTGGAAGGAGAAGATGTCTCTACCAGGTCCTGTTACTCAATTTCCTGAACTTGGAGCCAGAACCACTACTTCCCAAGGCCTATTGCCACCTTCTACTCGATGGTTCCAGGAAGCAGCAGTAAGTGGCGCAGACACCAGGAAAATCCACAGGGGACCTGGTCCACGCCCCTTGCATGTGGTGGCAGGAAAGGTGCTTAGTCCCCTTAGGGGAGGGAAATCCAGGCAGAATTTTCCCACATTCTTTGCCATTGGGAAGGATCGTGGATGAGAATCTATAATTTCTAGGGTTCTTTCCCCCCTTGCCCTTTACATCATTGTATGTAATCTGTCAAAGCGCAATCTCAGAGTACACAGGTTGCACCATTCACCCATCTCCAATAACCTCGATGATACAACCCGAGAACATTTCTGTTAAAAAAATACAAAATTTGCTGTAATTATGCAAATAATTATGCCGAAATAATCATGCCAATTGGACAGTAAATTGCCACACTCAGAACAATTCTGACCGTAGTCTATTAGTTGCAAATAGTAAGATGCATGGTCACTGGATAAACACGTACTGGAGCGTACATTGACTATGATAAGTAAAGAGTTAACAACGCTGTAAAAGATATATGACAGCAGATACCTTTTATCAACAGACCATTATCAGTTACTTGGCTATATTTTGCAAATGATTGATCACAGTTTTCTGGCAGTCCATATCAAGCTCATTTATGTTTTATCTTTTTATGGTAAAGAAGCAGTTCGGGGAAGGCACATCCTGGTGCTGAAAGTGCTCCATTGTTTTGACTTCAACAGAAATAAAAATCGCCAGAGATGTAAAAAGGACTGCTGTTTCGCTATCACCCGTTTTACACTATACCACAAAGTCAAAATCTACCTCGATGAGTTTACCTTTAAGAGATTTTGGGAACTACTGCACCAGTAGCCCTCGCCCTTACTCCAGCTGATTTTGGTTCACAAGAATGGCAATGCGTCAATGGTGCAAAGAAGAGCCATTCTTGGAAAAGCCTGGACACTGTTCCAAAACACCCCAGTACATAATTTAATGAACCAGTGCAAAACCCAGAGCTGGTGCAGAATCATCTCAGAGGTACAAATCCTGATTTACTGACCCTTTGTGCTGTTTGTGCACTTGCAACAGTGGTGCAAGGGAACACAGTTTCAGATTCCTTGTCAGGCGCACTGCTGGTGGAAAATCAGATCTTAAATTCACCAGAGCAAACGGAGGACCAGCCTATTTGGCTTTGCACATGTTTCTGGAGAAATAAAATCAAGTCTTATTATGCCTGGAGCCCACCCCAAATTACTTAAATGAGGTTGATCCTAGAAAATCAACTGGTGGCAGTGATGAGCAATTGGCCTCACATCGTACCCTCATCACATGTCCCCGCCCCCTCAGGACTTGAGCATGTAATCAAGGCTGACATTACAGTATAGTATTGAGGGAGTGCTGCATTGTCAGAGGTGGTGTGTTAGATAAGATGATCAACCAAAGTTTAGGTGGGTGTTAAAAGATCCCAGGGTAGGAAGTTCTCCTCATGTCCCAGCCAACAACCATCACTCAACAAATACCATACAAAAAACAGATTAAATGATCATTCAACTCATTGTTTGTGGGACATTGCTGGTGCAGAACAGCTGCCATGTTTGCCTATATAACGACAGTTACTGTGCTTCAAAAGTAATTAATTGTGTGAAGTATTTGGGGATGTTTTGACCACGCAATGGCCCGGAATTTCCTCGGAGCTGCTCCCATTTTGCCACCAAAACTTCATCGGAAACCCAGCTTACATTCATAAAGAAAGTTTCTGCTGGTGAAGTTACAGTGGCAAAGCAGGAGCTGCTCCGAGGACATTCTGGGCCAATAAGGCTCTATATAAATTCAAATATTGTTGAACAGACAAACGATTGAGTCAACATTCTCTGCACTGTGTGGAATTCCGTTCTATTAGTTAACAGCCCTTAGATATGAGGAAGTTTAGCTTGAGACTATCAAGCTTACAGTAGTGTCTCTGGGTTCCCAAAATTATTCTGATTCTGCATGAAATGATTCCCGTTCCCACAGGTATTATTTTTTCCAAGGAGAGAAGAGACTAATTTCTCTTATTTGCTCTTCAAAGCTGAACAATACAAAACCTGGAACCATGTAAGGCTCCTCCAATGGCTTCACTAATAAATGCATCACCTGGTTTGTTTCTGATCTGTGCAGACCCGGGAGGTCCAGTGTTCAATCTGTGTTGAGTTAGCTATCTCAGCTGGGGAGTAGTAAGGGCATTCCAATTACTCTCAGTTTCACTGGGCCAGGGAGGAGAAAATCAGCCACAGTTCCTAATCACCATCCAAGCTCCATTATAGGCGTGCAAACCTTCCTGCTGATTTTCCTTTATACACTCTGCCCAGGCAATTATTTACGCCCAGTTGCAACAGAGGAACATCTGCCCCAAATCTGTGAAATCAATCTGTGCAAAACAATTCAATATAATACAGCAGAACTTCAAAAACATGAGCATTTTGGATCTAGGAGGTAAGTATATGACTGTATTTTTTACCGCACTGAGACTGGCAATTTTCCAGTGACTAGTCTTTATTTTCTTTGAGTACTGTGAAGACATTTACCTACTCAGCACACTCTGGTTGCTGGGACCACAAACCACTTCCAGGTTTTGAATGTGATCCTTGCATTTGTGATGTGCCTCTACTAGTCTTTAGAATCGAGACTAGTTAGATGTAGAGATGTTTCCACTTGTGGGGGAGTTCAAAACTAGGGGTCACAAATATAAGATTGTCACTAGTAAATCCAATAAGGAATTCAGGAGAAACTTCTTTACCCAGAGAGTGGCGCGAATGTGGAACTTGCTACCACATGGATTAGTTGAGGCGAATAGCATAGATGCGTTTAAGAGGAAGCTGGATAAGTAGACGAGGGAGAAAAAAGTCGAAGGATATGCCGATAGAGTTAGATGAAGTAAATTCTATGTAAGTCTATGTAAGATGAAGCACTCCAGAGTTTCTCTCTAAATTGCAACTTTTGATTCCGCTTATAGCAAGTTACCCCATGTTTAGTTCCAGTTCCACTTTTCTTTCCCTCCCCAATTTGATAATCGGCATACACAATTAATGACTAACAATAATAATTTTTTGAAATTCATTCTCAGGATGTGGGCATTGCTTCCACGGCTAGCATTTATTGCCCATCCCTAGTTGTCCTGAGAAGGTGGTGGTGGGCCTACTTCTTGAACCCCTGTTAGCGGTTTGATACAACTGAGTGATTTGCTAGGCCGCTTTATAGGGCAGTTAAGGGTCAACCACATGGCTGTGGGACTGGAATCACATATAGGCCAGACCAGGTAAGGACGGCAGGTTTCCTTCCCTACAAACATTAGTGAACCTGTTGGATTTTTATGACAATCCAACATCTTTATGTTCATTATCAGATTTTTAAAACTGAATTCAAAATTTCAAACAGCCATGGTGGGATTTGAACTCATTCTTTGGCTTATTAGTCTAGTCCTCTGGATTACTAATCCAGTAATATAATCACTACACTAACATAGCCATACGATAAACTAATAATATCAATCATCTTAAAGCATCCCATCTTATCAACAACAACTACAACAACTTGTATTTATATAGCACCTTTAACGTAGTAAAGTGTCCCAAGGTACTTCAGAGGAGTATTATAAGACAGAAAATTTGACACTGAGCCACATAAGGAGAAATTAGGGCCGATGACCAGAAGCTTGGTCAAAGAGATAGGTGTTAAGGAGCGTCTTAAAGGAGGAAAGAGAGGTAGAGAGGCGGAGAAGTTTAGGCAGGGAATTCCAGAGCTTAGGGCCTATAAAACAGAAGGCACGGCCATCAATGGAGGGGGCCAAGGATAGATCCTTAGGGGGCACCAGAGGTAATGATGTAGGAGTGGGGCGAGAAGCCATTGCAGGTGATTCTCTGGCTACGATTAGGTAGATAAGCATGGAACCAGGCGAGTGCAGTCCCACCCAGCTGGACGGTGGTGGAGAGGCGTTGAAGAAGGATGGAGTGGTCAACCGTGTCAAAGGCTGCTGACAAGTCAAGAAGGACAAGGAGGGATAGTTTACCTTTGTCACAATCACAAAGGATGTAATTTGTGACTTTGATGAGAGCCATTTCAGTACTGTGGCAGGGGCATAAACCTGATTGGAACGATTCAAACATGGCGTTGCGGGAAAGATAGGCATGGATTTGGGAGGCAACAACACGTTCAAGGACTTTGGAGAGGAAAGGGAGGTTGGAGATAAGGTGGTAGTTTGCAAGGACGGAGGGGTCAAGAGTTGGCTTTTTGAGGAGAGACATGGGGCTGGATTTTGCCAATGGGGAGCTTTTGGAGGTGGGACTCCCACTTGTCGGGTTTCAGTCCCGCCTCCATCAACTTCTGGCCAACCCACACTATTTTCCCTTGATTGACCTTGTTAAGCCCGCCCAGTCAAAAATTTTTGACAGATGAATTGTCATCATTTGACAGCTCTGTGAAGCTGTCAAACGCTGACATTCTCTAAGTTTGATAGTTCTTGAATTCAAGACTCATCAAACATCTTTCTTTTGTAGAAATTAGATGGTTGCTGCAGTGGAGAATGCAACGGCCATCTGTCATCTCTACTGCGGAGGTGCGAGACTCTCCGCATTCCCACCGATTGAAGCCTGCAGGAAGAAACAAAGGTAAGTACACTTTTTTTAACACTTTGCACTTACCTCAGATACTCACTTCTCCACACTTGCACCCATCACTCACCTCCACAGCACACTTTTTGACCCCGCAGAGCCCCGCAGACCCACTACTCACCTCGTGACACTGGCGGGTTTCGGAGCCTTCGGGAAGCCCGCACATGCATGGGCAAAATGGGAATAATCCTATTTTCTGCCCATTAACTACCTGTTAACAGGCAGTTAAATGGATGTAATCCCTTCCCGCCTCCAAGGAGACAGGACCCGTGCGGGACGGCTACCCGCCTCCTGGCAAGATGGCATGGAGGCAAGTTGGGGGCAGTTTGGGCACCCGCCCCCAAATTCTGCCATTTTCCGGGCAGTCCTGCCTTCAAACCCGCCTCCCCAGGGCTGGCAAAATCGCCTCCGTGATGATGGCAGATTTGAGGGAGAGGGGGACAGTACCTGAGGAGAGAGAACCGTTAACAATGTCAGCTAACATAGGAGCCAGAAAAGAAAGTTGTGTGGTCAGCAGTTTGGTGGGAATAGTGTCGAGGGAGCAGGAAGTGGATCTCATGGACAAGATGAGCATGGAGAGGTCATGAGGGGAGATCAGAGAGAAACTGGAGAAAGATGTGAGTTCAGGGCCAGGGCGGGGGGGGCGGGCGGAACCTTAGAGGAAATTTGGCCTGGTGGGCTAGGGAAAGGAAGGGAAGTGGCAGAGGCAGCTGAACGGATGGTCTCAATCTTAGAGACAAAGAAGTCCATGAGCTCCTCGCACTTGTTGTCAGAGGTGAGGGTGGAGGAGACAGGGGAGAGGGGTTTAAGAAGATGGTTAGCAGTGGAGAATAGAAGCTGGAGTTTATTTTTGCATTCCAGAATGATTCAGGAATAGTGAGCAATTTTGGCAGACACAAGCAAGACCCGATAATGCTTTATGTGGTCCAGCCAGATCTGGCGGTGAATGGCTAAACCAGATGTCCGCCATATCCGTTCAAGCCTGCATCTCTTGGACTTAAGGGAGCAAAGATGAGGGCTGTACCAGGGGGAGCAGCCAGGGTAAGAGAACGTAATTGTTTTAATAGGGACTAGGGCATCAAAGGTGGTGGTGAGGGTGTGGTGGAGCAGATTGATAGCTGCAGAAATGTCACGGTGAATGGAGGGCCAAGGCTGGACAGTTGGGATTTCGTAAGTTTTTTCCAGGGGCGGACACAGAAGGAAGTCGAGTTGGGGGCAGGGGGAAGGGGGATGTGAGTGGAGAGCGATACGAGGAAGTGGTCAGAGATGGCCTTATCTGCGATTGACACGGTGGGAGTCATGAGAGATGGCAAGGTCGAGGGGGTGGCTGTGAATATGGGTTGGGTAGTTTACATGGAGGGAGAGATTAAGGGAGGATAGGAGGCTAGGGCACTCAGAGGAGAGAGAGCATGATGAATTGAGGTGGAGATTGAAATCAACAAGGATGAGAAGTCGCTCGGTGCAGAGGCTGAGGGAAGAAAGCAGTGAAGGTATCTCGGTAATAAAAATTTTTATGGTACTTGGGTGGGCGGTAGAGAACGAGAATTTTAAATGAGAGCTGAGAGGGGTGGAATAAGGTGAGGTGCTCAAAGGAGGAGAAAATGCTGGAGAAGTAGGGGAACAGACCAAGGTATGATTTGGTGATGAGAGCCAGTCCACCACCACGACGGTGTGAGTGTGGCAAGTGATGGAAAGTATAGCCAGGTGGGGAGGTTTCATTTAATTGTAAGGTGTCATCACCCCTCAGGCAAGTTACTGTCAAGGCCATGATGTCGATACTATGAAGGAATAAGCGATATACCTATTCAGAAAAATTCCATTGTATAAAAGAATTCTGACTTTATTAAAACTTGACATACTAGGTCTGAAAATCTAAAAACCTAACAATGGAGAAGCTGTAAACAGCATACAGATAAGATAAGTTGTTGACACTGAATCAATAACCTTATTGAAACAGGATGTTGGAGGTTCCTGAAAGTCTGAAGCCTTGGAAAGAACACAATGGTATACCCTGTTAAGGTATCTTAAACCAACACTTTGGAAAGAAACACATAAGATAAAGAAACATATGCCTTCGTAAAAATGACATCAAATGAAACACGGAAGACACGAGTCTGTGTTACAACCAGTTGAGGTAACTAAGAAGACAATGGTGCACCCGGTTGAGGTGTTTTTAATTTACACGTCGTAAAAAGACACAAACAGAAGACTTTGGTAAGAATGACATCAAATAGATACATCTGCTCCACACCGTTTTTTATGATAACTTCGAACACCTAAAGGTAGAGACATGGGCCTAGAAATTCAGTAGCGTGCGCCAGCCGTTAGCGCCTTAGGAGGAGTAGATCTCGAGCGCTAGGCGCTTAGCGCCCGGGCGCAGCGCGATCTGTGCCTCGCCCCAACTTCAGTAGACATTTAGCGCCGGCGCAAAGTCTTTGTGCGCGCCCTGCTGCGCGTGCAGATTATGACGTCATTTCCTCGTGCAACGCCCTTTGTGCGCCCCAAACCGGAACTTCAGTCGCGCCGGCCCATTGTGCGCCGGGCGGCCCTAACAACTGTGGAGTGGAACGGTACACAGCCGAAGCGGGCCGCGGGGAGCGCAAATTAAAGGGCACTTACCCTGCACTATAAAGGGCTGCCATTTTGCAGCAATCACCCCTGTGCAACGGATTTTTTGAAAAAAACCAAGGAAGGGAGCTTACTGCTTTGGGCCAACACTAGGACAGGTATTTTTGGCTTCAGGCCAGAGCTTGGCAATTCGCCTTCACTGATATCTCATTGTTTGCCAGCATATTATGGGGGCTGCATGGGGTGCCAATGCTGAGTTTCAGGATTATGTCGGAAGGGCTCGCAGACGCTGGGTTAGAGGGGCAGCCCTGGCTAGACGCAGAGGGGACAACAGGCGTCGGCAACGTGGGCCTTACCCACTCAGGCAATACCGCCAGCAGGTCTCGTATCTCAACATGACTGGCGCGCAATGTGTTAGGAGGCTGCGATTCAGAAGGGAGGTGGTTGCAGAGATCTGCCATCTGCTTCACAGAGATCTGCGTCCACAGCTGAGTTGCAGGACGTCTCTGTCGGTGGAAGTGAAGGTGACGGTGGCTCTGAACTTCTATGCCACCGGCTCCTTCCAATCAGCTGCTGGGGACATTGCTAACATATCCCAGTTCGCCGTCCATTGCTGCATCCACCAGGTCACCAATGCCCTTTTCAGAAGGAGACGCCAATTCATCTCCTTCCCCATGACCCTGGAGAGGCAGCAGCAGCGTGCAGTGGGATTTGCAAGAATCGCGGACTTCCCCATGGTGCAGGGCGCCATTGACTGCATGCATGTGGCTTTGCGGGCACCTCTGGACCATCCCGAGGATTACTGCAACCGGAAGGGCTACCATTCCCTCAACGTACAGCTGGTGTGTGACCACAGGCAGCGCATCCTAGCTGTCAATGCCCGCTTTCCAGGCAGCAGCCACGATGCCTTTATCCTGCGACAGACTACTGTGGCTGATATCTTCCAGGCACAGCCTCACCCAAGAGGATGGCTTATCGGGGACAAAGGCTATCCTTTGTGTACCTGGCTCATGACCCCGCTCCGCGCGCCCAGGACCCCTGCTGAAGAGGCATACAACGAGAGCCATCAAGCGACTAGGAACATCATAGAACAAACAATTGGCGTCCTCAAGCAACGGTTCCGCTGCCTGGATCGTTCCGGCGGATCTCTGCAGTATTCGCCGGAGCGAGTCTCCCAGTTCGTGTTCGTTTGCTGCATGCTGCACAACCTGGCTATCCGCAGGACTCAGGCACTGCCACCTCACGCTGGAGCACCACCTCAGGAGGAGGAGCAGGAGGAGCATGAGGAGGAGGAGGAGGAGGAGGAGGAGTACCAGGCCAGGAGGGAGGCACAAGGTCCAAGGGCCGCCCGTCGGCGGCTTATTGAACGTCACTTCTAGGCCCCCTGTCAGGGCATGGCTTGTGCCAATGAAAGAACATGAATGCAGCCGCTCCGCAAGCCCTCAGCCGCTTAAGGCAACAAACACTTCAAAGATCAAACATGGACAATATGAATAAATAAAATGCTTTATTGAACAAACTCAGGGCCCTTCCCACATGAAACCCAAAAACAGACAAGACCCCCCAAAAAACAGTCACACACATGACTCACTCCCACAACCTGGGGAGGAATAACAAAACATTTGAACAAAAATGGCCTTCATCCTCGGCCTTAACAGAACAACCATCCCCAGAAACAAAACAACCATCCCCAGAAACAAGACAACCATCCCCAGAAACAAAACAACCATCCCAATATAAACAAACATTTGTCCACACCCTCTACTTTGTGGCCCGCGAGGGCAATTCCTTGTCCAGCCTTTGGCGGCCCCTGGCCGCCCTGCTGCTCCTCCTCAAACCGTGGCCAGTGGCTGCTGCAAGGCTGGGGGAAGGCTCCTGAGGGGCACATGTCGTCACGGCAGATGCCCTTGGGGGTCGGCCTAGACGAGGTCTGGGCCTCGAGGGGCCGGCTGGTGAATGCTGCAGCTGTGCCTGGCCAGCATCAGTCGGACCAGCATCTCGTGGCAGCTCCACTGGGGGAGTGACAGTGGCGGCTGGAGGAATGGGGGCAAGCTGGCGTATGGCAGGCCGCCGCTGGTCAAGTGACACACTGGCACGCGCCCGGGCCCGCACTGCAGCATGCGCTGCCATGTGCCGAACGACAGACCGCTGTGCTGCTACAGCGCGGCGGGTGTCCTGGCGATGCCTGGCTGACGCAGCGAGTGTGGCAGCAGTGAGTGCCCGTGCTGCCCTGGTCTGTGACCGCATCAGACCAGCCAGTGACTGCACGGCACCACTGATCAGCTGCCCACTCGCTGCCTGTGCTGCCACGAATTCGGCACGACTCGCGTCCTGTGCTGCCCCGAATAGCTCCAAACTCCTGGCCTGTGAGGCCCCGAACTCGGCCACACTATGAGCCAGGGACTCGATGGCCTCAGGCATCCGTGCCACAACCCCCATGAGCTCGGTGTGCCGGCGCTCCGAGTCCACGGACATTTGATCGAGGAGGCGCAGCTCCTCGAAGTTGACCGTCGGCGGACTGGAGGCTGGACTCTCCCTCTGGGGAGAAGGCCGCCGAGCTGGCCGACCCTTCCCGCATTGCTGGATGCCACTGGGCCCAGCAACTACACCCCTCTGGGAAGAAGGCCGCTGAGCAACCGCACACCCCCTGCGTTGCTGCACGCCACTGGTCCCAGGAGCGACACTCCCCTCCGACACTTCCCCCACGCTCTCCTCCAGGGAAGACGTGTCCCCTACATTGGCATCCCCTGGCGCGGGTGAGGGTTCCCCTGATGGGCCGCCTTCCTCTTCCTCTTCCTCCTCCTCCTCCTCCTCCTCTTCCGAGGGGCTGTCAGTGGCAGCTTCAGGGACCTCCTCCTCACCATCTGAAAGCAGGAAGGGACAAGAGTAGCTTTAGATTGAGGCGAGGGCGTCAGCGAGGGAGGCATGAGTGGTGGCATTCAGCGCATTGGTCGGACAGTGGCAAAGGATGTAGATCTGATGCGCAAGTGGGACGAGAGAGGTCCAAAAGGTGATGTCCTTACCATTGGTGCCCAGAGCAGGGTCGGCATCTCCACTGGCAACGAGGCCAATCACCCGGGCTCCCATGAGGCGACCCACGCGCTCTTCCAGGTCAGTGAGCTGCTGGATCTGGGGACCGCCTCCCCCGGTCTCAGTCCGGCTCCTCTGATTGTGGGCCAGCTTGGCCTGCAAGAGAAAGGACGGCCTCTAAGTACAGTGTGTAGCCCTCATCTGGTGTGCACTGCCTCCCATGGTCGAATAGCTTGGCCAGTGTGGAGCCCTGATCTGGTGTGCACTGCCTCCCATGGTCGAATAGCTTGGCCAGTGTGGAGCCCTGATCTGGTGTGCACTGCCTCCCATGGTCGAATAGCTTGGCCAGTGTGTCAAGTGCAGAATGGGCAATTGATGTTCATGCCAGTCCCATAGCTGCTGGATGAGGGCTGGCCATTCAGGCTTTCAGGTCCCTTTGCCCATAATGTGAGGTGCACATGCAAGGATGAGGAGGACACTGGAAAGGCTACTCACCCTGACAATCCTCGTGAGGTCATTGAACTTTTTTCTGCATTGGATAGAGTTCCTGGGGACCTCGCTGTTGGCTGTCACCCTGATGGCGACCTCCCTCCAGGCTTTCCTGTAGACGCTGGTCGCAGGCTTCTTCCCACTGTCTGGGAACAGATGTTTGCATCTCCTCTCCAAAGCCCCAACCAGCAGCTTCAAATCATGGCCAGAGAAGCGCTACGCTCGTTCACGGGCCGTCTGCATCTTTCCCGGCGCTATTTCTGTTCAGCAGCAGTGTTTAGGCCTAGCTGGAGGGCTGCAGTGTCCAGGGCGTGGCAGCAGATGAACTCGACCCTTCCCCCTTTAAGAGCTGGCCGGCGCCAGGGTGTCTGCTGTCAATCAAGAAATGACCGCACCTGCGCTGCACCCGGCCTCGGCGGTTTAGCTCAGCACCGCCGGCTTTGCGCCTAAAGATAGTTGTGGAACGCCAGTTTTAGCGCTTGAGCAAACTCTTAGGGCGAAGCTACTGAATATCGGCGAAGTGGCCTCAACTTTGCGCCGGGCGCAAACTTTAGCGGCCGCCCGACTTTTCCGCCCCAAAAGTGGCTATACTGAATTTCTAGGCCACGATCCTTAATGCTACAAGTTGATCTAATTGTTGTAAAAATAGCTGGGGTCAGCAGAAAAATGACGAGAGATAATTAGCTTACATCAGCAGAAAACTTCAAAGGAAATACCACTGAGAAAGGGTATAAAAATTGAACTTTCAAATGGGAAGACAGATTCACTGTAAAGTGGCAAAGCGATTCTCGGCTTCAGAGGCAAGCTCTGTAAGTCTACAACTCTTTGTATCTCAGGGAATCAAGGTATTGTATTTGATTTTGGTGGATATCCTGGAATAAACTGAGAACTGTAAAACTAGCGAAGTTAAGATTTGAGAATAAGGATCTCTGATAATAGAATTGTAAAGCTTTTTGTATTTGGAACTGTTAATGTTGCGATTGAATCACCAACTGTAAATTACATGTCGGTTCTTTAATAAATCTATATTTTTTTAGAATTGTCTCACATAGTACTTCTGTATCAAACTCGCAAACTCAATCTCTGTACACTCTTTGGTGAGGAGTTGCAGAATTCTGGGGGCATTTTCCGGACCCTCATAATATCCGGAACGTTACAGTCTAGCTAAACTTATTAAAAGTGCTATCTGGAGGACAGTAACATCTTTAGGTTGTTCCTTTCCTTTAGGGAGAGATAGTCTGGACCTTTAGACCCAATTAAACGTCTTTAGGATTTGGCTACCTCAAACTTTAGTTGAAAGTGAACGTCTGGGGAATACGCCTGATCCGGGGTAGCCCTAAAGGTGCTAGGACTAGTAATTATCCTTTCAGATACAAACATCCACGATAAGCTCATGGATGGCAAGGAAAAAATTAAAAATAAGATACTCCATGAACCTTCCACATATTGCCTTTTGGACAGTTTTGGGGCAATTTTTGCAGAGAGCTGGAGCTGTCTACCTGCCAGCTAATGAAAACCTGAAGCCTTTTTCTGTGCTGCGTTTGCATGTGTGCCGTTACAGGGGTAATGTGCAAGTAAAATGGAGCTATCATAATAATAATTCAAATCAGCGGTGAAAGAAAAATTTTCATATCTGATTGTACTTTAACTTTTAGATTAACCTCGTTGCAGTAATGTTTAAAATATTCTAAATAGTAACTGTAATTCATAACATTCTGTTATCATTCAAAGGTCAAAGCGAGGTATTGCTAACCATAAGTTAAACATTTTAGAGTCATAGAGTTATACAGCACAGAACTAGGCCCTTCGGCCCATTGTGTCCACGCTGGCCATCAAGCCCTATCTATTCTAATCCCATTTTCCAGCACTTGGTCCGTAGCCTTGTATACTATGGCATTTCAAGTGCTTATCTAAATGCTTCTTGAATGTTGTGAGGCTACCTGCCTCTACCACCCTTTCAGGCAGTGAGTGCCAGATTCCAACCACCCTCTGGGTGAAAAGGTTTTTCCTCAAATCCCCTAAATATTTTTATATGCTCCAAGGGTTATGAATTATTGCACAAGTTACCTCAGTGTTCATCTCTCAGGGCTCTTGAAATAGATAAGAATCAGTCATAAGATGGCTCCAAATGTTTTTATGGCTCTTGTTTCACTAAAGTATTTTTATAACTTTATGATGATGGACCTTTCAAAGTTTATGCTTACATGCCTTTTTTAATAAGTGCTGTTTAACATGGGTGGGGTCCACATGGGTCACAGACACTGATTACAATTTTCCACTTTATCTGAAAGCTGATACCAGGCTTTATGCCAGCATGATTCCTGCCTGTGCCAGGGAGACCGCCTTCTTGGGGAAAGCGGGGGGGGGGGGGTGCGGCGGTGGAAAATGAATGCTGCAGGCCTCGGGCATGCCATAGCGATGCTGGCCGCTAAGAGCATGCTGGCATCCCTTGCATCCAGTGTTGCTATAGTGGTAATGGTGGAAAAGTACGATGTATAACCTTACTTTATCATTACTGTGTCATTTGAATATGCCCGCCCATATTTAGGCAGGCATATTGAAAGGCAATCACAACTTCTGGCAGAAAATCCAAATCCCAAAGGAGGAGGCGGACCTATGTGGGAGCGGCAGCGGGACCTGAGAGAAGGCGGAGCGGCCATAAAAGAGCACAGTAGAGGGGGCCTGACACCGGAGTGCTGCGAGTTGGGAAAGAATCTGAGAGCGGAAGCAGTCAAACAACAACTGCGAAACTGCTAAAGTGATGTCACAACCAGGGAAGGAGCTGATTGGTAAGTAGGACCTGGTGAGTATCTCTACAGTCCAGTCATTGAAGTAAAAGTAAGGTCTCTAGTTTAGAGTAAGTAGGCCTAGAAATTCAGTATAGCCACTTTTGGGGCGGTAAAGTCGGGCGGCCGCTAAAGTTTGCGCCCGCCGGAAAGTGGAGGCCACTTCGCCGATATTCAGTAGCTTTGGCCAAGGAGTTTGCTCGAGCGCTAAAACTGGCGATGCACGGCTATCTTTAGGCGCTAAGCCGGCGGTGCAGACTGATACCGCCGAGGCCGGGCGCAGCGCAGGTGCGGTCATGTTTTGATTGACAGCAGACACCCTGGTGCCGGCCAGCTCTTAAAGGGGGAAGGGTCGAATTGGTCTGCTGCCACGCCCTGGATACTGCAGCCCTCCAGCTAGGCCTAAACACTGCTGCTGGAGAGAAATAGCGCCAGGAAGGATGCAGAGGGCCCGTGAGCGAGCGCAGCGCTTCTCTGCCCATGATTTAAAGGTGCTGGTTAGGGCTTTGGAGAGGAGAAGCCATATCTTGTTCCCGGACAGTGGCAAGAAGCCTCCCACCAGGGTGTACAGGATAGCCTGGAGGGATATCGCACAGAGGGTCACAGCCACCTGCGATGTCCCCAGGACTGGTGTCCAATGCCGGAAAAAGTTTAACGACCTCACTCGGATTGTCAGGGTGAGTACCCTTTCCAGTGTCCTCCTCATCCTTGCATGTGCACCTCACATTATGGGCAAAGGGACCTCAAAGGCCTAATGGCCAGCCCTCATCCAGCAGCTATGGCACTGGCATGAACATCAATTGCACTTTCTGCACTTTACACACTGGCCAAGCTATTCGACCATGGGAGGCAGTGCACACAACAACAGGGCACCACACTGGCCAAGCTATTCGACCATGGGAGGCAGTGCACACAACAACAGGGCACCACACTGTACTTAGAGGCCGTCCTTTCTCTTGCAGGCCAAGCTGGCCCAGAATCTGAAGAGCCGGACTGTCACCGGGGGAGGCCGTCCCCAGTTCCAGCAGCTCAGTGACCTGGAGGAGCGCGTGGGTCGACTCATGGGTGGCCGGCTGATTGGCCCCGTTGCATGTGGAGATGCCGACCCTGTACTGGGCCCCAATGGTAAGGACATGACCTTTTGGACCTCTCTCGTTCCCCTAGCGCTTCAGATCTACATCCTTTGCCACTGTCCGACCAATGCGCAGAATGCCACCACTCATGCCTCCCTCGCTGACGCCCTGTCCTCACTCTAAAGCTACTCTTGTGCCTTCCTGCTTTCAGCTGGTGAGGAGGAGGTCCCTGAAGCTGCGAGTGTCAGTCCCTCGGAAGAGGAGGACGAGGAGGAGCAAGAGGAAGGCGGCCCATCGGGGGAACCCTCATCCGCGCCAGGGGATGGCAATGGAGGGGACACATCTTCCCTGGAGGAGAGCCAGGGGGAAGTGTTGCAGGGGGGTGTAGCTCCTGTGCCCAGTGGCGTCCAGCCACGCGGGAAGGGTCGGGCAGCTCGGCTGCCTTCTCCCCAGAGGGGGGAAGTGTTGCAGGGGAGTGTAGTTGCTGGGCCCAGTGGCGTCCAGCCACGCGGGAAGGGTCAGCCAGCTCGGCGGCCTTCTCCCCAGAGGGAGAGTCCGGCCTCCAGTCCGGAGACGGTCCTCACCCAGGAGGTGCGCCTCCTTGATCAAATGTCCGCGGACTCGGATCGTCGGCACACCGAGTTCATGGGGGTTGTGGCATGGTTGCCTGAGGCCATCGAGTCCCTGGCTCATAGTGTGTCCGATTTCGGGGCCTCACAGGCCAGGGGTTTCGAACAACTCGCGGCAGCACAGGCCAGGGGTCTCGAACAATTCGGGGCAGCACAGGACGCGAGTCGGGCCGAATTGAGGGCAGCACAGGACGCGAGTCGGACCGAATTCAGGGCAGCACAGGACGCGAGTCGGGACGACTTCAGGGCAGCACAGGCAGTGAGTGGAGAGTTGATCAGTGGTGCCGTGCAGTCACTGGCTGGTCTGATGCGGGCACAGAACAGGGCAGTACGGGCACTCACTGCTGCCACACTCGCTGTGTCAGGCAGGCATCACCGGAGCACCCGCCGCGCTGCAGCAGCACAACGGTCTGGCCTTCACCAGATTGCTGCGCTTGCTGCAGTGCCAGCCCGGCCGAGTGCCAGTGTCTCAGGCGAGCAGCGAGCGCCTGGCATCAGCCAGCTTGCCCCCATTGCTGCAGCCGCCACTGCCACTCCCCCAGCGAAGCTGCCACGAGCTGCTGGAGAGACTGATGCTGCCCAGCCACAGCTGCAGCAGTCAGCAGCCGGCCCCTCGAGGGCCAGAGCTCGTCTAGGCCGACCCCCAAAGGCATCTGCCGTCACGCAATGTGCCCCTCAGGAGCCTTCCCCCAGCCTTGCAGCACCCACAGGGCCCAGGTTGAGGCGGAGCAGCAGGTTGGCCAGGGGCCGGAAAAGGCTGGACAAGGACTCGCCCTCTCGGCACACAAAGTAGAGTGTGTTGGCAAATGTTTTTTTTATATGGGGGTGGTTGTGTTGTCTATGGGGGGGGGTTCTTTTGGTAAGGCCGAGGATGAAGGCCATTTGGATGGACAAGTTTTGTTATTCCTCCCCAGGTTGTGGGAGTGAGATATGTTTTTGACTGTTTTTTGGGGGTGTTGTCTGTTTTTGGGTTTCATGTGGGAAGGGTCCTGAGTTTGTTCAATAAAGCTTTTTCTTTATTCAGCTTGTCCATGTGTGATGTTTCAAGTGGTTGTTGCGTTAACCGGCTGAGGGCTTGCGGAGCGGCTGCATTCATGTGCCTTCATTGCCACAAGCCATTCCCTGACAGGGGGCCTAGAAGTGTCGTTCAATAAGCCGCCGACGGACAGCCCTTGGACCTTGTGGCTCCCTCCTGGGCTGGTACTCCTCCTCCTCCTCCTCCTCCTCCTCATGGTCCTCCTGCTCGTCCTCCTGAGGTGGTGGTCCAACGTGAGGTGGCAGTGCCTGAGTCCTGCGGATAGCCAGGTTGTGCAGCATGCAGCAAACGACGACGAACTGGGACACTCTATCCGGCGAATACTGCAGAGATCCGCCGGAGCGATCCAGGCAGCGGAACCGTTGCTTGAGGACGCCAATCGTTTGCTCTATGATGTTCCTTGTGGCTTGATGGCTTTCGTTGTATGCCTCCTCAGCAGGGGTCCTGGGCGCGCGGAGCGGGGTCATGAGCCATGTACACAAAGGATAGCCTTTGTCCCCGATAAGCCATCCTCTTGGGGGAGGCTGTGCCTGGAACATGTCAGCCACAGTAGTCTGACGCAGGATAAATGCATCGTGGCTGCTGCCTGGAAAGCGGGCATTGACAGCTAGGATGCGCTGCCTGTGGTCACACACCAGCTGTACATTGAGGGAATGGTAGCCCTTCCGGTTGCGGTAATCCTCGGCATTGTCGATAGGTGCCCGCAAAGCCACATGCGTGCAGTCAATGGCGCCCTGCACCATGGGGAAGTCGGCGATCCTCGCAAATCCGACTGCACGCTGCTCCTGCCTCTCTAGGGTCATGGGGAAGGAGATGAATTGGTGTCTCCTTGTGAAAAGGGCATCGGTGACCTGCCGGATGCAGCGATGCACGGCGAACTGGGATATGTTAGCCATGTCCCCAGCAGCGGCTTGGAAGGAGCCGCTTGCATAAAAGTTCAGAGCCACCGTGACCTTCACTTCCACCGACAGAGACGTCCTGCACATCAGCTGTGGACGCAGATCTCTGTGAAGCAGCTGGCAGATCTCTGCAACCACCTCCCTTCTGAAGCGCAGCCTCTTAACACACTGCGCGGCAGTCATGGTGAGATAGGACACCTGCTGGCGGTATTCCCTGAGTGGGTAAGGCCTACGTTGCCGACGCCTGATGCCCCCTCTGCGTCTAGGCATGGCTGCCCCTCTCACACAGCGTCTGCGAGCCCTTCGCACATAATGCTGGAACTGAGGGTTGGAACCCCATGCAGCCCCCATAATATACTTGCAAACAATGAAATCACAATGAGGCAAATTTCCAAGCTCTGGCCAGAAGCCAAAAATACCTCTCCTATGTTGGGCCAAATCAGTAAGGTCTCTTCCTTGGTCTCTGTCCAGAAATCCGTTGCAGAAAAGTCATTGCAGCAAAATGGCTGCCCTTTATAGTTCAGTGTAAGTGCCCTTTAATTAGCACTCCCCGAGGCCCGCAGGGCCTCTGCTGCGTTCCACTTCACAGTTCTTAACACCACCACGCCCACATTGGGCGGGCGCGACTGAAGTTCCGGTTTGGGGCGCACAAAGGGCGTTGCACGACGAAATGACGTCATAAGTTGCTTCTGGGGAAGGTGGGACCTGTACAAGTCCGACGGGTTGTACCTGAACTGGAACGGGACCAACATCCTTGCGGGGAGGTTTGCTAGTACTGTTAGGGGGGGTTTAAACTAACTTGGCAGGGAGATGGGATACGGAGTGGAGCTATAGTAGGGGGTGATGCACAGCCAAATATAGAGGAGAAAACAAGTCAGCCTGGAAGGCAGAGCAAATATGTAATGGCACAAGGGAGTATGGCAAGGCTGGATGGCATTTATTTTAATGCAAGGAGTCTTGCGAGTAAGGCAGATGAATTGAAGGTGTTGATGGACACATGGGAGTATGATATCGTTGCTATCACAGAGACATGGTTAAGGGAGGGGCAGGACTGGCAGCTCAATATTCCAGGGTATAGAAACTTCAGGCGAGACAGAGGGGGGTGTAAATAAGGAGGGGGTGTCGCAATATTAATCCTGGAATCAATTACTGCTGTAAGGAGGGATGATATCTTAGCAGGCTCCTGTAATGAGGCCATATGGGTAGAACTTAAAAACAAAAAGGGGGCAAGCACTTTGCTGGGAGTGTACTATAGGCCCCCAAATAGTCAGGGGGAGATAGAGGAACAGATATGTAGGCAAATCTCAGAGAAGTGTAGAAATAATAGGGTAATAATAATAGGGGATTTCAACTTCCCCAATATTAACTGGGATAGTCAGAGTCTGAAAGGCTTAGAGGGTGCAGAATTCTTAAAGTACATCCAGGAGAGCTTTTTGAGCCAGCATGTAGAAAGTCCTACAAGAGAGGGGGCGGTTCTGGACCTAATTCTAGGGAATGTAGCCGGGCAAGTGGTAGAAGTGTCAGTAGGAGAGCATTTTGAGCATTTTCCAGCACTTGGTCAGTAACCTTGTATGCTATGGCATTTCAAGTGCTCATCTAAATGCTTCTTGAATGTTGTGAGGGTTCCTGCCTCTACCACCCTTTCAGGCAGTGAGTTCCAAATTCCAACCACCCTCTGGGTGAAAAAGTTTTTCTCAAATCCCCATTAAACCTCCTGCCCCTTACCTTGAAACTATGCCACCTGGTTATTGACCCCTCTACTAAAGGGAAAAGTTCCTTTCTATCTACCCTATCTATGCCCCTCATAATTTTGTACACCTCAATCAGGTTCCCCCACAGCCTTCTCTGCTCTAAGGAAAACAACCCCAGCCTCCCAGTCTCTCTTCATAGCTGAAGCACTCTAGCCCAGGTAACATCCTGGTAAATCTCCTCTGCACCCTCTCCAATGCAATCTCATCCCTTCTATAGCGTGGTGACCAGAACTGCAGACAGAATTTCAGCTGTCGCCTAACTAGCATTTTGTAAAACTACATCATAACCTCCCTGCTCTTATATCCTATGCCTCAGCTAATGAAGGCAAGTATCCCATATGCCCTTTTAACCACCTTACCGACCTGTCCTGCTGCCTTCCGGGATCTATGTACATGCACACCAAGGTCCCTCTGATCCTTCCTAGGATCCTACCATTCATTGTGTATTCCCTTGCCTTGTTTGTCCTCCTAAAATGCATCACCTCACACTTTTCAGGGTTAAATTCCATTTGCCACTGTTCTGCCCATCTAACCAACCCGTCTATATCGTCCTGAAGCCTGAGGCTTCCCTCCTCGCTATTTACCACACCACCAATTTTCGTGTCATCTGCGAATTTACTGATCATACCTCCTACATTCATATCTAAATCATTAATGTACACTACAAACAGCAAAGGACCCAGCACTGATCCCCGCGGTACACCACTGGACACAGGCTTCCAGTCACAAAAACAACCTTCGACCATCACCCTCTACCTCCTGCCACTAAGCCAATTTTGGATCCAATGTGCCAAATTGCCCTGGATCCCATGGGCTCTTACCTTCTTGACCAGTCTCCCATGTGGGACTTTGTCAAATGCCTTACTGAAGTCCATGTAGACTACATCAAGTGCACTACCCTCATCCACACACGTAGTCACCCCCTCTAAAAAATTTATCAAATTGGTCAGACATGATCTCCCCCTGACAAAGCCATGCTGACTATCCCTGATTAATCTCTGCCTCTCCAAGTGGAGACTAATTCTGTCCCTCAGAATTTTTCCAATAAATTCCCTACTACTGATGTTAGGCTCACTGGCCTGTAATTCCCTGGTTTTTCCCTGCGACACTTCTTGAACAATGGTACTACGTTAGCTGTTCTCCAGACCTCTGACACATCCCCTCTGGCAAGAGAGGTTCTGAAAATTTGTGTCAAAGCCCCTGCAATCTCCTCCCTTGCCTCACACAGCAGCCTGGGATACATCCCGTCAGGGCCTGGGGATTTATCCACTTTTAAGCCCGCTAAAACCGTTACTACCTCCTCCCTCTCAATATTAATTTGTTCAAGTATATCACAATCCCCCTGCCTGATTTCTATGCCTACATCACCATTCTCCATAGTGAACACAGATGCAAAATATTCATTTAAAACCTCACCTACATCTTCCGGCTCTACACACAGATTGCCACTTTGGTCCCTAATGGGCCCTACTCTTTCCCTGGATATCCTCTTGCCCTTAATATACTTATAAAACACCTTGGGATTTTCCTTTATTTTGCCCACCAGTGTTTTTTCATGCCCCCTCTTCGCTCTCCTAATTTCTTTTTTAAGTACCCCCCTGCACATTCTATACTCCTCTAGGGCTTCCACTGTTTTTAGTCCTTTGTATCTGCCAAAAGCCTCCCTTTTTTCCCCAATTCATTCTTGTATATCCCTTGACATCCAGGGTTCCCTGGGCTTGTTGGTCCCACCCTTGACCTTTACAGGAACATGTTGGCGTTGTACTCTCTCTATTTCCTTTCTGAAAGACTCCCATTGCTCTGATGTGGATTTTCCTACAAGTAGCTGATCCCAGTCCATTTTGGCCAGATCCTGCCTTATCATATTAAAATCAGCCTTCCCCCAATTTAGAACCTTTATCTCCGGTCCATCTTTGTCCTTTTCAATGACTGCCTTAAACCTCACCGAATTATGGTCACTGTCACCAAAATGCTCTCCTACTGACACATCTACCACTTGCCTGGCTACATTCCCTAGAATTAGGTCCAGTACCTCCCCCTCTCTTGTAGGACTTTCTACATGCTGGCTCAAAAAGCTCTCCTGGATGTACTTTAAGAATTCCGCACCCTCTAAGCCTTTCACACTCTGACTATCCCAGTTAATATTGGGGAAGTTGAAATCCCCTACTATTATTACCCTATTATTTCTACACTTCTCTGAGATTTGCCTACATATCCCTACATAAAATACTGTACTTATCAGGGCAGCATGGTGGCATAGTGGTTAGCACTGTTGCCTCACAGCACCAGGGACCCGGGTTCGAATCCGGCCTCGGGTGACTGTCTGTGTGGAGTTTGCACATTCTTCCCGTGTTTGCGTGGGTTTCCTCCGGGTGCTCCGGTTTCCTCCCACAGTCCAAAGATGTATGGGTTAGGTTGATTGGCTATGATAAATTGACCCTTAGTGTTCGGGGGATTAAATATGTGGGGTTATGGGGATAGGGTGGGATATGTGTTGGTGTAGGGGTTACGGGGATTGGGTGGGATATGTGTCGGTGCAGGCTCGATGGGCTGAAATGGCCTCTATCTGCACTGTGGGGTTTCTGTGATTCTGTGATCTGTTCCTCTATCTCCCATTGAATGTTTGGGGGCCTATAGTACACTCCCAACAATGTGCTTGCCCCCTTTTTGTTTTTAAGTTCTACCCATATGGCCTCATTAGAGGAACCTGCTAAGATATCATCCCTCCTTACAGCAGTAATTGACTCCTTGATTAATAAAGTGAGCAAGAGCAGATGTTGGAGAGAGGTACAGCAGGGAAGAGTCCTCGTTGGAGGCCGCAGGGTGCTCCTAGCTCTGCTCAGCTGCATGTAGACGCTGTGCCTCTGGGGCCATCCAGAAAGAGAGCGGTGCTGGAGCTTCAGGAACAAGTGCAGGAGGCACTGATTGGGTTTGCAATCACGGTAACTGCAAGTGTGCAGAGAATGGAGGAGTCCATCTCAAACATGAGCAATGCTGTGGTGCACGCATTGGCGAATGTAGGTGCCGCCATGGAAAGGGTGGTAACCTCCATGGAGGACATAAATCACCAGACTCAGGAGAACATGGTATGAACATGGTGGAGGATAGATGGGCATCTATTGAGGAGCAAAACCAGAGATTCATGGACGTCTTTGTTCTGAGGAATTTCAGCACAGAAATGGGTCCTCATGGCCCTACTGATATGCAGCAAGGTGCTCTCCAGCTACTTGCTAGCAATGAAGTGCGGGTGACCCATGAGAGGGATGGTGGTGGTCGACAACAAAGAAGTGGGGGCTCCCCTCCAAGCGCTCACACTCCCATGCCACTGTGGAGCCCTCGGTCAGATCCCCAGATGTCTCATTCAACTGAGATGGCCATCTTTGCCCCTGCACAGCCGCAGAAGGAGCAGACTTTTGAGGAGCCCACCAAGGCTTCCAAACCCAGAGGACGATCGCCAAAGGTGTCTAAGCAAGCGCAGCAGGGAATTGAGCACGCTGCCTCTATATCTGCGGAAGCCACGGGGAAACACCACATAGAAGCACAAGTAAGAGAAAGCTAAAACACAAATAGTCACAAGGGTAGTCACATGGGTGATTTCATATTATACCAATTTACGTTTGTGATCTTTATTTCTAGTGTATTAAAGTAATGAGATGTCAATGATTCAATGCATTGCCATATGTGTGCTCAGAATTAAAGTGGCACAGTGAGGGGTGAGGCCGCCTTTCATCTGCAGTGATGGTGGGGAGAGTGATAGGAATGCATAGTTCATTGTTCAGATGCTGTATTGTGTCAAATGGAGGTCCTGCCAACCCTCGTGGGCATGTGCCAATCACATGTATGCGCAGCGTAAAGTTATGCGAATCTGGCATGGATTAGTCCATCCCTTGCCTGAGGCCAGCAATGAGGTCGCGTGCTGGTAGCACTGGGACAGCAGTCTCCGCCAAGTGTTCCTCATCTGCAGCCTCATTCGGCTCTTGCTCCTACACTTCCTCCTCCTCCTCTGAAGAGGCTGTGCGCTGTGCCACTTGTTCCTCAGGCAGCGGTAAGCCACGCTGCAATGCGATGTTGTGCAGGGCACAGCAGAGAATGATGATTCTGGAGACCCTGGCTGGTGCGTACTGACGGGCTCCACCAGATCTGTCCAGGCATTTGAAGCGCATTTTGAGCAATCCTATGGTTTGCTCTATGATGCTTCTGGTGGAAATGTGGCTCTCATTGTAACGCTTCTTAGCTTCGTTTGATGGCCTCCTCATCGGTGTCATTAGCCACTTCTTCAGGAGATAGCCCTTGTCTGCAAGTAGCCATCCGGAAAGCTGGGTTGGCAGATTGAAGAGCTGAGGCACAGTGGACTGCCGCAGGATGTATGAGTCATGGCAGCTGCCAGGGTACTTTGCGCACACATGCATAATGTTCTTCCTGTGGTTCCACACCAGCTGCAAGTTAAGGGAGTGGAAGGCCTTGCGGTTCACAAATACAGCTGGGTTCTGATGGGGTGCCCTGATGGCCACATGTGTGCAGTCGATGACGCCCTGCACCCTTGAGAAGCCTGCCATATTGGCAAACCCAATCACCCACGTGGTAACACTTGCTTCATCCATTGAAAAGATGATGTAATTGGCCGACTTGCCAAACAGGGCATCGGTAGCCTACATTATGCATCTGTGTGCGGCCGACTGGGAGATGCTGCTGATGTCTGCAGATGATCCCTGGAAGGACCCTGACACAAAGATGTTGAGGGCACTGATGACTTTGACAGCAACTGGTAAAGAGTGTCCACCCGATCCTCTGGGCTGCAGGTGTTGGTGCCGCATTTTGCAGATGTCAGCGACTACCTCTCGCGAAAGTCTCAGCCTCCTTTGGCACTGCTGCTCAGTCATGTTGAGGAAGCTCATCTGTAAACCCTGTGTTGGGGGTATCTCCTGCGGTGCGGTGCAGCCCTGTGCTGACGGCCCCTGCCCTGTGCAGCATCAGGTGGCTCAGGAGAAGGTCAGCGCTCTTGTTGGTGCTGCTGGTGTGCCTGGTTCTGCTGCTGCTGCGGCTGCTCGTTCACCAAATCTGAGGACCAGGATGAGAGAGTATAAATGGTTCCCATTCTGCTGGTGAAAATGTCACTTGAGGATGAAATGTTATAAGCGCTCAGTCAAAGTGGAGAGAGGTTATTCCAAGGAGGTCACAGTGTATACATGTTCTGGACATTATGTGACATTCTGGACATTTTTACATGCAGTAGCACCCTCTGGTGGTGGTTATTGTGTTAGCAGTGTGTTTGTATGAAACAGAGGTCATTTGACCTTTGTTCCTTTCTTCCTGTGTGATGTCATTTGACCTTCGTACCTTTCTTCCTGTGTAACCCAGGAAGTAGAATCCCAGGAAGTAGAATTCCAGGAAGAACCTGGCAGTAATGGAGGATTCCATAAGGGTTTCACAATCCAATGTAATCTGATTTCATATATTAGGCCAAGCACAATATCTGTGAGTATCTTTGTTTGTTAGCATAATAGCAACGTTGTCAGAGTAGTATTTTGACAATAATATGTTTATAAAAGGTTAATATTTGATAGTTACAGAAGTTAGTCCAAATGTTAGTTAGTTATACAGTCTATTCTACTGTTGTAAATATGTTTATATCTTATGTAATATCATAAGTTTATGTACAAAACATACTTTATCTTTGTTTACAGTTTCACAAAATTGTTCAAGTAAAGGCTTCAAACAGCAAATGGCTTCACGAAGAATTATTTTGAATAAGTGTTTAACTTGCTGGATAACTAGATAGGAGCATGTCTAGCATGGCCAGTACAATACAGATCTCACAACACACACTTACAACCTCAATACAACTGAAAAATGTCTTCCAAATCCTGAAATCAGAAAGTTCTGGCTTTTGAAATTGAACTGATGTGGCAGGTTAGCTTTAATGCTGCACTTGCAGCAGTCAACTATTCAGCTTATTGGATCACCCGACACAATCAGCTGGTTTGTTTGTGGAACACCATGGAACACATTGAAAATGTGGCAAAATTGAAAAACCCTCTCAAAATAGGATTAAACAGGTAGTTCTGTTAACTACCTTAGCTGCCTCTCCCACCACTTGGTGTCGGGTCTGATCAGGAGTCGCAGGCCCGACACCTTGGAAAGTCACGCGGAGGTGGGTTCGCGGCAGGTTTGCAAGCTGCCGTCGATCATTTTGGATTTAACTGCTGACCTGCCTCCAAACCCGCCCTCTGAGCGCCGGCAAAAATCACAGCCCAAGATTTTATATTTAAGTAATGAAAACTTTGAATGGATGAGATATGATCTAATCGCAGTAAACTGGACTTAACTGTTAATGGGTAAACCTACAAACAGCGGGCAGTATTCAAAGACGCATTGGGTACAACACAAAACCAGTACATACCCCTAAAAGGCAAAAGCTCTATTTGTGTAGTAAAGTAACCATGGTCAACAAATGAGGTAAGAGACAGTATCAGGCTAAAAGAAAAAGCTTACACAAATGCAAGTAGAAATTCAGTGGATTGGGAGAGCTATAAAAAGCAACAAACTGAAAACAAGAAAGTAATAGGAGGTGCAAAAAGGGAATATAAAAAGAAACTTGCCAGGGATATCAAAGCTAACAGCAAAAGATTTTATAAATATATTGAGAGAGTGATGAAGAGAATGTGGACCCATGAAAGACAGATTCAGATGAGACTACAATGGACAATGAAGAAATAGCCAACTTGTTAAATGAGTACAAAAGCAAAATACCGCGGGTGTTGGAAATCTGAAATAAAAACAAAAAATGCTGGAAATACTCAGCAGGTCAGGCATCATCTGTGGAGAGAGAAACAGAGTTAACGTTTCAGGTCGATGACCTTTTCCATTGTTAAATGAGTACTTTGTATCCGTTCACACATGGGAAAAGAAGACAAAATGCCAGTGCTATAAAAGAACCTAAAAACAAGTCAAGGGAGGAACTTAGTAGATTTAATATAAGTAAAAAAATTGTAATGGAGCGAATAATTGATCATAACGGATATGATATAATTGGGATTAAGGAGTCATGGCTCCAGGGTGACCAAGGCTGGGAATTCAACATCCAGGGGTATTCAATATTCAGGGAGAACAGGCAAAAAGGAAAAGGAGGTGGGGTAGCATTGCTGGTTAAAGAGGAGATTAACACAATAGTAAGGAAGGATATCAGCTGTGATGATGTGGAATCTGTATGGGTAGAGCTGAGAAATACCAAGGGGCAGAAAACGTTAGTGGGAGTTGTACACAGACCCCCAAACAGTAATGCTCAGGTTGGGGATGGTATTAAACAGGAAATTAGAGATGCGTGCAATAAGGGCACAGCAGTTATCATGGGTGACTTTAATCTACATATAGATTGAGCTAACCAAATTAGTAACAATACCGTGGAGGAGGAATTCCTAGAGTGTATATGGGATGGTTTCCTGGACCAATATGTCGAGGAACCAACTAGAGATCAGGCTATCTTAGACTGGGTATTATTTAATGAGAAAGGATTGATTAGCAATCTTGTTGTGCAAGGCCCCTTGGGGAGGAGCGATCATAACATGATAGAATTCTTCATTAAGATGGAGAGTGAAATAGTTGACTCAGAGACTAGGGTCCTGAATTTAAATAAAGGAAACTACAATGGTATGGGGCACGAGTTGGCTAGGATGGATTGGGGAACGTTACTTAAAGGGTTGATGGTGGATAGGCAATGGCAAACATTTAAAGACCGCATGGATGAGCTACAGAATTTGTTCCTCCCTGTCTGGCATAAAAATAAAACAAAAATGGTGGCGCAACCGTGGCTAACGAGAAAAATTAGGGATAGCATAAGATCCAAGGAGAGGACATATAAATTAGCCAGAAAAAGCAGCAAAGCTGAGGATTGGGAGCAGTTTAGGATTCAGCAAAGGAGGACAAAAGGATTAATTAAGAGGGGGAAAATAGAGTATGAGAGTAAGCTTGCAGGGAACATTAAAACTGACTATAAAGGCTTCTATAGATATGTGAAGAGAAAAAGATTGGTGAAGTCAAGCGTAGGTTCCTTGCAGTCAGAATTGGGGGAATTTATAATGGGGAACAAAGAAATGGCTGACCAATTAAATACAAAAAAAAGATCAGCCATGATCTCATTAAATGGCAGAGCAGGCTCGAGGGGCCGAATGGCCTACTCCTGCTCCTATCTTGTATGTTTCTATAAGATTGATGAATCTCTAGGACCTGATGGTTTTCAAGAAATAGTTGAGGAAATTGCAGATGCGTTAGTTGTAATTTTTCCGAGCTCTCTAGACTCAGGAATTGTGCCTTTGATTTGGAAAATTGTTAATGTCGTTCTGTTATTTAAGAAGGGAGGGAGAGAGAAACCAGGTAACTGCAAACATGCCAGTTCAGCATCAGTTGTGGGGAAGTTACTGAAATCTATCATCAGAGAGTGACTGAGCACTTGGACAAGTATGAGCTCATCAAAGAGAGCCAGCATGGATATGTGAAGGGTAGGTCATGTCTGACTAATCTAGTTGAATTTTTTGAAGAGTTTATACGAACAATGACGGACAGGTAAAGACCATCTGGTCCATCAAGCCTGTCCCATACAATTGCGATACCTTGTGTATCACAGCATATACACTCCACCCCACCCGAAACCATGTGATTTCCTGGGAGAGGCAAAAATTTTTTTTAAAACCCAGGCCAATTTGGGGGAAAAAATTCTGGGCAATTCCTCTCCGACCCATCTAGGCGATCAAAACTCGTCCAGGAGGTCACTCTGGCTCTGAATTCCCTGCAGTACCTACCTTCTGTAAGAGGTGATCTCCGCCCCAGCCAGAAACAGGTCCAGCTCTCGCTTGAACGAATTCAGCGAGTCCGCGTCCACCACACGAGACGGCAGCCTGTTCCAGAGGTCCGCTATTCTCTGGGACAAGAACCTCCTCCTGACATCTAACCTAGATCTAGCCTTAGACAACTTAAATTTGTGACCCCTGGTCCTGCCTAATCTATTTAGTTAGCTTAGTGGATAGGGGAGTGTTTATGGATGTTGTCTATATGGTCTTTTAGATGGCATTTGATAAGTTTCCGCACCAGAGATTCGGAGAATAAATTGGAATATTTTCTTCATGGTGATAGACTAGGAACTGTGAAGGAGCAAAGGGATTTAAATGTCCATGTACAGAAATCACAAAAAAAGTGCACAGATACAGAAAGCACAGATACAGAAAGCAATCAAAAAGGCTAATGGCCTTTATCTCAAGGGGGTAGAATACAAAAGTGAGGAAGTGATGTTTCATTTATACAGAGCTTTGGTCAGACCCCATTCTAACTCCTACCCTTATGCAATCACCTCCGTCCACCCCGGCATATCTGTGGCACTGCAGCCTGCATTTCCACAGCTGGCATGCCTCTGCCTACTGAAATTAGCTGACACTGCAATGTATGTTGAGGTCAGCACTGCGACCTGAAGATGGGAGTAATATTTACTTTGGAAAGCCCCCATTACACTGTCCCATTAAACATACCTATTTCAACTGTAGCACAGGCTAGATGCAGAATAAACTTCTCTCGTCACGGTCATCTTAAACTGCCTGTACTCCACCCTCCATTTTGCTTTAATAAAGAGCACGAATTTATGTAGTGCCTTTCATGTCTTCAGGATGTTCCAAAGCACATCAAAGTCAATTAATTATTTTTGAAATGTAATCATTTGCTATGCAGGCAATGCAGCAGCCAATTTGCAAATGAGATAAACTGTATTGATTGAGGGAAATCTATTAACCAGGATAGCAGAAGAACTCCCCTGCTCTTCTTCAAATAGTGCCATACCAGCTTTCATATCCATCTGAACAGGCAGATAAGACCTCAGTTTAACATCACATCTGAAATCACCTCTGACAATGCAACACCCCCTCAGCACTGCACTGAAGTATCAGTCTGAAGTGTTCACTCAACTACTGGAATGGAGTTTAAACCACATCTTTCTGACTCAGAGCTAAGAGTGTTACCACTGAGCAAAGTTACCACTGAGGCCCTCAGCCTCAGAAGTGATTCACTCAGCCTGCTACAACAGTGCAAAATTTCAGTCTTTCATTTCAACTGTTGTTAAGGTCTCGCTGAACAAGATTCCCAATTTGGGCTAAATTATTGACAATTTTGTGTACTTGTATTCCATGAAGGGTCATTATAGCCGTCAGAAAGAGGGGACTTTTATCCCAACCAACCGGGCCAGATTCAAGCACAGAATGAAATGATTAGAATGCATGTGATTTAAAATAAACAACAATGCCATTTAATTGCAGCACCAACAACCTTACAATCCACAATTGTCACAATGACAGGTTGGGTACTGAAACTGAGATAGTGATGTTTTTATTAAAAACTGTTTTAGAACAATAATAAAATCAGAAGATTTATAGTCACAAGAATTTCAATAACATTTTTCATTACAAGAGATGAGTCTACTGCCAAGAAAGATCTTAACAAGTTGTGGTAATTTATCCCTTCTTAGTCAGTTATTATAAAACTATGCGAGTTATGCTTCAAACCATTTGAGCGTGCATCATCCTGGTGAAAGCACTCCGAGCGATACTGATGTAGTAAAAGTCAGTTAACTGTCTCAGATGTTCTCCATCAATGGATTCAAATATTTGGCCAATGGTATTCTGTCATTTTAATGCTGGCAAACAAAACAGTACCAGGGGAAGGAAATCCTGGCTGGTTGGCTTGAGTTCAAAAATATTTTTTGAAGATTCCCCTTCTACCCAAATACCATGGAAGAGTAATGCTTTACTGAGAGAGAGAGCAGTGGAACATTTAATGAAAATAAACAAACTGAGCAATCTCACCGCTGCCTTTCTGAAAAGTAAAATGGAAGTCAGGGTGGTAATTTTGCTGAATAGCTCAACTGAGCACACTCACAGTTTGCTCATTATCCACACGGTGTCTGCCAGCTCCTTATTATTGACAGAATCACTTAGAAAAGAAGCTGGGGTGGTAGATCACTTTTAAAAACAACACCGAAAGGTTAATTCATTCATTTGTGTATTTATTAATTTATTTAGAAATAGAAATATCCTACAACACCTCTGCAGTGGCGTGACCCATCTCGACAGCCAGCCCAGGGACTCATCCTCAATGATATTACCTTGTACAGTACAATGAATGGTAAAACTGAAACCTAACTTTATTTTAACCAAACCCACAGTAGCAACATACTTCTCTACCTTTGTGATGTAAAAACCCATCACTGAACAAGATTCTTAACAGGAGTTTCAAAAGGAAGCTCTTATAGCAGGAAAATTGCAAAGAACATGGTTCTGATGCAAATTTTTAAAAAGTCTGTTTGGGAAAATTTCCCTCTTATTTGACCCCCAGCACAAGGCTGTTTTTCAGGGGGAAATCTGCTAAATAACCATCGCAGAAGCTGACACAATGTGTTCTTCTTAAAGGTGATGGGACAACATTCATTTCTCTTGTACAATTCCCTGCCTGAACCACATTATATTTTTGTACTGCCTGACTCCAAATTTAGACTGACAACATCTTTTATTCTGACCGCCAGAGATTTCATTGAAAACCTTTGGCTTGATTTCACACCTTGGGTTAACTACCAATATCCATTTATTTCACTCAATTTAGTCAAAAAATGTTTCTTAAAGGTAAAAGTGTGTGTGTGAGAGAGAGAGAGAGAGACGGAGGAGTACTGTGGATGTAAAGTACTTCTTCTATCAAGGACATTAAAAAAAACATTCGGAAATGCAAATTGTTGAGAGGAGACGTTTCAAATACATTGCTAGTGGGTAAAGGCATCATGCACTGTAGTGCTAAGCCAAACATACCAGAGTGTTCCATTTTAAATCCCTAACCTGGTATAATCCAGTACTCGTGATAGAAGATTAATGGCCCTGAATTTGCGGCCGATCCGCAAATAAAATGCCCGCATACCGGAGGTCCGGAGACTCGCGGTCCTGGGCCTCTCCGGGTACCCGCGGGAAGAGCCCCACGTATCCCGGGGTGCAGGCAGTTCACAAGCGCCCCTGGGATCATGTGGACCGGCCCAACGAATGACAGAAGAGAATCTCCATTCATGCATCTGTACGGAATCCCCATAAGTATGAATGGGAATACCCCAAAAAATAGCTCTACCCTTCAAATAAATTTTTAAAAAATCATCACATATTTAAAATTAATTAAAATAGCATTTAATTAAATATTTAAAACAAAAATTTAATTTTTTGAAAAATAAATGTACATGTTTTAAAGGGGCTAAAAATAAACTTACCTTATTTCACAGGTTTTTAAAGGTTTAAGTTATTGATAAAATGTAATATTTCTGTTTTTTAAAACTCTTATGCTGGTAAAAGCAGGCCCTATGCCTGCTTTTACCAGGCGTAAGAATTTCACGGGCATCAGCTGGGGAGAAGTCGGGCAAACAGCGCAACTCTTTTCTCGGGGATGCTTTGGATCCATCAAGAGAATTCTTGACAGATCGCATATTCCGGGTTTTCGTGCATGCGCAGCTCATGCCTAAACCCGAAACCTGCGCGGCCCCATGGGCGCTTGCGCAACTCGTATGCACCCGTAGGGGCCGCAAATTATTGCCCAATGTGTGCGTAAATGCTGAGTGAGGACAGGATCAGGCTCAGCTATGAATAGTCTCTCGATACTCACTGTCTATGCTCACACGTGAAGAATGCTCACTTGGGCAAGGTACCAAAAAGCTCACCGGAGCAACAAACTCTGGAGAGAGGCATGAGGAAAGAAGTACCTAAAGTATTCTGTATGGAGGAGAGGCAACAACACTTCGATTATGGAAATGCAGCTGTTTCCACAAATTCACAAATAAATAACAATCTCAATCTCAATATTAATATAAACAAGGTTGCAATTAAAATATATACAATACTGTACAAATTCTTTATTTCAAAGTGTAACTCCTCAGTCTAGAAAACTTTTTTAACACATTGAGTTCCTAGAAACAATTATTTTTTATTGTTTCATCTACACAGAAAAAAGGGCAGCCTTCAAACTGGATGCTCTCCTCTCTGAGACGGCCACTGATAGCTCGCCAGCGGTCTTATCACCAGATTGTGGCGTTATGCTGCTTGCTCGAGACTAAAATTGGATTTAAATAAGCACAAGTCTAGTTACAAGAGGCTTCAATTAAACAAAATTATGTTCCCAAAGTGCAGGACTGCCATAAGCACAGAAAATATCTATCTGCTTGTGAATTACCAGTAAAACGTAATTTTTTTAAAAACTCTTAAGTAAAACATTTTCATTTTTACAGTATACTGTAGCCAGCTGCAAGCAGAAGAACACTATGTGATAACCAAAAAAGCTGACAATCACCTCCCTACAGCAATCAAAGGGCTGCTGTCATTGAGTAGAAAAATTCCAGTCTGAAATTTGTTTCCTTGTACAGAATAAATAACAGTAATTAATTTAATTGACTAGATTTTGGACGAATCTTATGTGTGTTAAATATAACTTGCTTGGGGCCTGCTGCTTCCTCATTATCAAACTCAGAAAGAAAATGTTACTGAGTAAAAGGTCACAAGTAAGCTGCATATTGTCAACTGGTCTTTCAGGGTGCTAGGTACACTACTAGCAATTCTGTTAATATTTGGCTGATTTTGCTGTGAGCTAATCACTTGCTTTATGCGCCTCTGGTTATGTCAGAATTTGTTTGCAGAGCTCCTTTAGTTACAGATCATCATCGAATGTTTCTGTGCATCTCAGCAGAAATGTCTCGTCATCAACATTAGAGGAACTCTCCTGTAGGCAGAGGTGGGAGAGTCATTTAGTACCAACGGGAGGAGGACAATCTGCTCAATCAAATCACATCACCTGAAAACAACAACCTTCTGACTGGTTAATCACTGTTCTTTCAAAATTCAAAACAGCACACGCCCCTATGATGGGATGTCGTCCACAGTCCCTCCGGCCTATCTTCAGAGGTACTGGAGTGTTCTCCGCTACCAGTGAGCAGAACCTGGAATGGATCTGGGAAACAACATGGTGAAACTAATCCATAGTAACAATGGGCGAATGCCTGTACTGAACCTGGGAACTGGAACCAACAGGCTATTCAGGAATTAGACCTGTAGGCTCATCCTTCAAATACATTTGATAGTCCTCAGTCCCTTACAATACCACAGGCAGAGGCAGAGGAAGTCATGTTTCATACAGCACGTGCTTCATTAAATAATGCAAACCGTACATCTGTAATGGGCCAGTACCTATCTCATCCTGGGACCTGGACCAATTCAGGAAGAGAACATGGCTGCACGTGAAGATGCTGTAACGTGTTTCCACTTTGCTTTGGTTCTTTATTTTTCTCTCACACTTCTTCGGGTGCTCCCCAAGCAGTAACCAAAGTAGGTGAGGGGAAGCCACAGCAAACAGACGATGGGAGTGGTCGAAAGCTGTGGAAGAAATTGTTCCTAAACTGTCTCTAGTACACAGTGCTTAGCTGCAGTTAAAAAAAGGCTGCGTTAGCAGAGGAATAGAGTACAAATTAGAAGTAGTTGTGTTGTTGCTATATAAGATGGGGTCAGACCCTATTCTGGAATACTGTTGGCAGTTCTGGGCACCTAATCATAGGAGAGATATTGTTGCTATTGACAGTGTACAGAAGCGAGCAGTGCAGTTTATTCTAGATTAGAGATAGTTAAATTACAAAGTAAGGTTAAGGAGGTTTGCCTTGATTTCTTTGCAAAAGAAGAGACTTTGAGGTCATCTATTTGAAATTTTAAGAATTGACCCAGGCAAACTATCATATACTTGCAGGCATAAATTAAAAATCCAATACTTAGGATAAGAAAAGTTGTTAAGTGGAACTATTTTATTCAATGAATAATAAATAATAAGTTAACTCAAAAGCCCATTCAAGCAGGCAGCTTAAATAGGTTCAAGAATCAATTAAATGCAAGGGATTGAATAATATGGTAAGTAGGTAGATAAATGGGATTAAGGTCTATCAAAAATTGAGCTTTTTTGGTTCTAATGGGCTTTGTCTCCACTGGACGATCACAGCAACCTTTTTATTTTTTAAACCATCAAGACAGGAGTGATTTTATTTTACATAATTAAAAAAATTATTTTGTTCCCAAAATTTGAACCTACATGTCATCCCCATGTATGTAGCTCTACAGCTTTCATAGTGGTAAATCCATCCAAAATTAGCAAAAAGAAGACAAAGTAAATATTTATGAAAAGGGGAAGCATGAATGACCCTGAAGAAACCTGCACAATTAATCCTAGAGGTGGACATAAATAACCCTGGCAAATCCTGTGCTTAACCCCTGCTAATAAAGTCTTTCCACTAACCCCTTCAGAGAGGAGGCATCAATAATTTTAACAAAGCCTGGCCACTAACCTATCCCGCAATCACTAACTATCAAGGCATGAGTAAAACTAGGCATTTAGGTATAAAATAAGAAAATATGAAATGAGAAAAAGACGTTCACTTGATTAAACCTGATCCTTCCACAGATCTGTCTTTTCATGTTCTCTACCCATCCCACTTATTTTATCTCATCTAGAAAAGCTCTTCAAACTTTGAACCAATGGATGGCCTTTTTTCTTAATTAATTCATGGGATGTGGGCGTCGTTGGCAAGGCCAGCATTTATTGCCTATCTCTAATTGCCCTTGAGAAGGTGGTAAGATGCCTTCTTGAACCTCTGCAGTCCGTGTGGTGAAGGCACTCCCACTGTGCTGTTAGGGAGGGAGTTCCAGCATTTTGACCCAGGGACAATGAAGGAGTGGCATTATATTTTTAAGTCAGGATGGTGAGTGACTTGGAGGCCTGCTGCCCTTGTCCTTCTAGATGGTAGAGGTCGCGGGTTTAGGAGGTGCTGCCAAAGAAGCCTTAGCGAGTTGCTGCAGTGCATCTTGTAGATGGTACACACTGCAGTCACGTTGCATTGCAGTGGAGGGAGTGAATGTTTAAGGTGGTGGATGGAGTGCCGATCAAGTGGGCTGCTTTGTCCTGGATGGTGTTCAGCTTCGTGCAAGAAACACAGAAAGTTAGCATGCAGGTACAGCAAGCAATAAGAAAGACAAATGGCATGTTGGCCTTTATTGCAAGGGGGTTGGAGTATAAGAGTAAGGAAGTCTTGCTACAATTGTAGAGGGCCTTGGTGAGACCACACCTGGAGTACTGTGCACAGTTTTGGTCTCCTTACCTAAGGAAGGATATACTTGGAGGCGGTGCAACGAAGGTTCACTAGATTGATTCCTGGGATGAGAGGGCTGTCCTATGATGAGAGATTGTGTAGAATGGGTCTATACTCTCTGGAGTTTAGAAGAATGAGAGATGATCTCATTGAAACATAGAAGATTCTGAAGGGGATTGACCGGGTAAATGCTGAGAGGTTGTTTCCCCTGACTGGAGTGTCTAGAACTAGGGGGCATAGTCTCAGGATAAGGGGTAGGCCATTTAAGACTGAGATGAGGAGGAATTTCTCAGAGGGTTGTGAATCTTTGGAATTCTCTGCCCCAGAGGGCTGTGCATGCTGAGTCTTTGAGTATATTCAAGGCTGAGATAGATAGATTTTAGGACTCTAGGGGAATCAAGGGATATGGAGATCGGGCGGGAAAGTGGAGCTGTGGTCGATGATCAGCAATGATCTTATTGAATGGTGGAGCAGCCTCGAGAGACCCTATGGCCTACTCCTGCTCTTATTTCTTATGTTCTTGAGCTGCACTCATCCAGGAAAGGGGAGAGTATTCCATCACACTCCTGACTTGTGCCTTGTAGGTGGTGGAAAGGCTTTGGGGAGTCAGGAGGTGAGTTACTCGGCGTAGAATACCTAGCCTCTGACCTGCTCTTGTATTTATGTAACTGGTCCAGTTAAGTTTCTGGTCAATGGTGACCTCCAGGATGTTGATTGTGGGGGGATTTGACGATGGTAATGTCATTGAATGTCATGGGGAGGTGGTTAGACTCTCTTGTTGGTGATGGTAATTGCCTGGCACATGTGTGGCCTCTTAGCCTATATACACCACAGATGTTCAGCAGGGGCCTAGCTTCAAAGATGCTCATGTAAAAAGGTTACAAAAGTTTGGCCTGATTTATCAGATCATCAGCAGGAAACTTGCTCTCTGGTACCACCTCCAGGTGCTGCTTCAGAGTTCGGCTCTCTGCACTGGGATTATCCCAAGGACAAGTGAACCTATTGTTACTTCTGATAAATTTTATGCATTAATAAACTCAATTTTGAAGCTAAAATAAATACAACTGAATTATTTAGACAATTGTGTGTTGCCTGATTTGGCTGCGCACAGGAGGTTTGTCCACAGAAACGGTTATGAGCTGCACCATGGCACTTACTCACCCAGAGAGAAAACGTATCAATACCTGCTATTCATTTTTAAAAGTTCCTTCTATCCGTGTATAAAATTAGATGTTAAAGAAGGTAAATTTGGCTCTCTGATAGCTTCCCCCGCAACCCACTCCCCTCCCGCAGTGTGATTGTGACAAAAATTTCCAGTTTTGATTTGGTGTTTGTCTCTTTAAATTCATTCACAACCTGTAAGGTGTCTGAAAGCCAACTAAGCCAGAATCCTTTACCAAGCCTAGCTCAATACAAACTGGCAAGTTTTATCAGTTACCGGCTGGAGAGAGGGACAATTCAAACTTAAACAATGGTGTGTGACCCGTTCAATTGTATATGACTGTCAGTTCTTTTTTAAATCCAGACATTCAAAATCCAAGCAGTCCCAGTAACTCTTTTCCCAAACCAAGGACTCTATTTAAAGGTCTCAGAGAAAGAACTGATCATTTTGAAACTCCTGAACGAGGGAAAGGTAATTTGAATTACCCCTTTCAGCATTACAAAGGGACCGTTCCCTCCACGACACCCTGGTCCACTCTTCCATAGCCCCCAACACCCACTCCCCTTCCCACGGCACCTTCCCATGCAAGTGCAGGAGATGCAACACCTCACATTTTACCTCCTCCCTTCCCACCGCTCGGCCCCAAACAGGTCCAGGTGAAACAGCGATTTACATGTACTTCTTTCAATTTAATATATCGTATTCTCTGCTCACTGTGTGGTCTCCTCTACATTGGGGAGACCAGAACCTGATTGGGCGACCGCTTTGCTGAACACCTCCATTCAGTCTGCAAGTGTGACCGTGAGCCTCCGGTCGCTTGCCATTTTAATTCTCCATCCCACACCCAGTCTGACCTCTCTGTCCTCGGCCTCCTACGCTGTTCCAATAAAGCTAAATGGAAGCTCGAGGAACAGCACCTCATCTTTTGCTTAGGCACTTTACAGCCTTCTGGACTCAACATCGAGTTCAACAATTTCAGATCGTAACCACTGCTCCCATTTTTTCGGACAGGTGGTGCTGGGAATGATTCTGCTGTTGTCTTTTACAGCTCCTCCAGACCCATCTTTTGTTCCTTTACTAGTCCCATTACCACCCCATTTTGCCTTGCACCATCAACCCTTTTGTCATTTAATAACTTCTGCCTTCCACCCTATCACAGATTTTCCCTTTCGTTCTTTCCTCCCCTCCCTCCTTTCCCTGCCTCTGTACTTGCTTAAAACCGGTTGCATCTGTAACTTTTTCCAGTTCGGACCAAAGGTCTGTTTCTCTCTCCACAGATGCTGCCTGACCTGCTGAATATTTCCAGCATTTTCAGTTTATATTTTAGATTTCCAGCATCCACAGTATTTTTTCTTTGAATTTTCGAAGACAGTTTAAATTAATTAGGTTCCCACAATAGTAACAAATATTAGGATAAGAAACACTGTGTGCATTTAAAAATTATTTGCCAAGGGTTAGCTTAGTTCTGAAGAGTTGCAATCTTTTAGTATGTTGTTCATTTAAGGAGTTAACCTGGAAGGATGGCTACTGTAAATATATATGACAGCTGCTTACATGCTTGTTCATTTTTTGTAAAAAATAAATTTGTTTGATATTTTAAACTTAAAACTAAATCTGATGTGATGCTCTACTGCTTGCACAGATTGGATTAAAATCTTATGGAGGTATTGAGGAAAGTCTCATAGCTAAAAGCAAATACCAGGCAGGGTTTGCTTGTTGGTTCACTGAGCAAATTATTGAAAGCTTATCTAGATTTCAAGGCAAAGAGAGACACTCTGAGAGGCTTGGGGAGTTGGGACTTGTCCTTGAGAGTGATCTAAAATATGAAAGCTGATGTAACCTAAGGTAAGAAGGTTAGGAACAATCGAAGATATAACAGAGGTACAGGTCAGGAGGCTTTTGGTCTGATTCTTTGGTCTGTACTGAATTAACTGATCGCAAATGCGATAGTCTATTACAGTTGGCCTCAGTGTCCAAGCTCAGGTGGGGAATTATCAGCAGGGGTCCCACACCTGATTATTGTCCAGTGACTTCTGCTTGAAAGTATAATGCATGGATATCAGGTAAGAGCAGGATCACACTCAACTCTGTGAAACGGGCACTTCCTTCGCTCACATCAGTCACCACTTGTAAGAGGCCCGCAGTATGGTTCACCACTTTCACCGAAGGGGAGGAGAAAATAGGAAAAAAATTAAATGAAAGAGAATAGCTGCAGGCAAACTACTTACTTCCACCTTGATAGCAAAAATGATTTTTTAAGTGAGCTACCTGGTAGGGAAATTTAGATTTTTTTAATATTACCCCACTTATATCAGAACTCAAACTCAGCTGATGTCCTTTATTTAATTGTGAACAGTTACCTGTGAGTGGTGTGTGACTGTGACAGATCGCGCCATCACAAAGTTAATTATCTGCTTGTATAGCATGCAGGTCTCTTCTGGATTTTCAGTGGAACAATGAGTGAAGATAGAGCTTTTAATCCAATCACAGAGGAAATAAAGGCAAAGGCATCAGTACATCAACATTTATGTAGCCAGTATTTTTTTTACTACATACACCAGATGGTGACTCTCCTACCAAACAAAGTATTTATTTATTAAATATTAAAAATCTTACATCTGCACAAATTCCTGTCTACAAAATCTTATTTCCTGTTTTCACATTCTTGTCACACTTTTCTATCTTTTTTTCCATTAGAAATTCCTATGATCATATTTATACAGAAAGTTACTTAAATAACATGGCGGACAGAAAGCAAAGAGTTGGAATAAACGGGTCGTTTTCCGAGTGGCAGGCAGTGACTAGTGGGGTACCGCAAGGATCGGTCCTAGGACCCCAGCTGTTCACAATATATATTAATGATCTGGACGAGGGAATTGGATGTAATATCTCCAAATTTGCAGATGACACAAAGCTGGGGGGGAGGGTATGCTGTGAGGAGGATGTCGTGAAACTCCAGCACGATTTGGACAGGTTGGGTGATTGGGCAGAAACATGGCAAATGCACTATAATGTGGATAAATGTGAGGTTATCCACTTTGGTGGCAAAAACAGGAAGGCAGATTATTATTTGAAAGGTAATAGATTGGGAGAAGGGGAAGTGCAAAGAGACCTGGGTGTTCTTGTACACCAGTCGCTGAAGGTAAGCATGCAGGTGCAGCAGGCGGTTAAGAAGGCAAATGGTATGTTGGCCTTCGTAGCAAGAGGGTTCGAGTACAAGAACAAGGATGTCTTGCTGCAGTTGTACAGGGCCTTGGTGAGACCACACCTTGAGTATTGTGTGCAGTTTTGGTCGCCTTACCTGAGGAAGGACGTTCTTGCCATGGAAGGAGTGCAGCGAAGATTCACCAGGCTGATACCTGGGATGGCAGGAATGACGTATGAGGAGAGATTGTGTCGATTGGGCTTATACTCACTGGAGTTTAGAAGATTGAGAGGGGATCTCATCGAAACCTATAAAATTCTGTCAGGCCTGGACAGACTAGATGCAGGAAGGATGTTTCTGATGGCTGGGGAGTCCAGAACCAGGGGTCATAGTCTAAGGATAAGGGGTAAGCCATTTAGGACTGAAATGAGGAGGAATTTCTTCATCCAGAGAGTGGTGAACCTGTGGAATTCTCTGCCACAGAGGGCGGTGGAAGCCAGTTCATTAAGTATATTCAAGAAAGAGTTGGATATATTTCTTAAGGCTAAAGGGATCAAGGGATATGGGGAGAAGGCAGGGACCGGGTACTGAATTTGGATGATCAGCCATGATCTCATTGAATGGCGGAGCAGGCTTGAAGGGCCGAATGGCCTACTCCTGCTCCTATCTTCTATGTATCTATGTATCTAAATGCACCCTCCCACCAGTGGTGGCAGTATAGCACCTCCGTTTTTCATCTCCCAACTCCTCAGCCTGTACTGCAGAGAAACTTCTGTGCTCCAACCACATTTGCTTCTCTGCTTTTGAAATTGCCCTACATTTTACTATTTATCTGCAAATAATAATCATAGTATTCTATAAAACTAAGGACAGAGTGTATGACTTTAAAGTGGGGACTGAATAGCGTCTGCATGTCCTCTCCCCCGCAGACTGCTCCTCCAGGCTGCTGTTTTTCCCTGTGGTGTTCCCCACTCCCAGGCCCCATTTATCCTTGTACATATTTACATTTAAAAATATAATTTCAGCTCTTGAACTTTTCCAATTTTACAGCATTTCTCCTCTGATCTAAAAAGCTAAACTGGGTTTGGGATCTCTGCAAATAAAGGTTTAGAAAAGGACGGGATTCCAGGTGAGTTCTTTCAATGCAACCAAATAGGGTCAGAGGTCAAGCATGACCTTGGCTCCCTGTCCAGCTGAGGTAAAGGTCAGGGTTTACAGTCAGGACTGGATGTTCTGCTGAGGGAGACAGACAGGGAGCAAGTACTACTTAAGATAGAGTTGGTCAGGATCAGAGGAAGGACCGACTAGAAAATGATATTTAGCACATTAATAGGGACAGTGTGGCATATTTATGATTTTCTTTTTTATGGGAGTGATACTGAATTAAGTTGAAGTATAATAAGATTTTTTAAATAAATTTTATTCTGCTCGTTCAGTTCAACCAGTTTGTTCATTTACATCTCACTAAAGTGTTCACCAGTCTGCCTTTCAGAAGATTCAAGAAGTGCAAGTAGAGGAATGAGCAAGATTACAGTATCCAGTTCATCGGACAAGGGTTTTAATTGGTACAACCCCTTGGGTAACACTATCATGTGAGTGGGTATCAGGCAGTAAAGGTAAATTCCTGATCATAATGGGATGCAGGTTCCATGCACATCTACAGTCCAAGACACAAACATAGCAGTAAATTGCAGAACCCAAAACTAGCAAGTGCAGACCACTCCTAGGGATCAAAGAATTCTGCACCGCACAACACAAATATAGCAAAATGAAGTTATACTGGTTACCACAAAACATGTTTGTGACTGTTCAGAATTTGTTTTGCTGCTTTCCAGGACATTAACTTTGTAAACATGACAACAAAAGACAGACACAAAAATCTGCTACCTGCTTTCCTGTTTTATTCCTGTTAGCGTATTCAGCTCTGGTTTTACCAGGAAGCCTGAAGCTAAATCAAATGCATCTTCAAAAAGCATCTGTAAAAAGGGGAGGAAAAGGCAGGTATCTTCATTACACATGTACTGTAGAAAAACTGGCCATCTAAACCAAGCTGCAGGCATTTTAAGCAAACTAAGAGGGTTCATCCTCGAATAGATGTGGTGTATTTGGATTTTCAGAAGGCCTTCACGCAAGAGGTTGGTGAACAAAATTAGGGCACATGGAATTGGGGGTAATATATTAGCATGGATTGAGAATTGGTTAACAGACAGAAAACAAAGAGTAGGGATAAACGGGTCTTTTTCAGGATGGCAGGCTGTGACTAGTAGGGTACTGCAAGGATCAGTGCTTGGGCCCCAGCTATTCACAATCTGTATCAATGATTTGGATGAGGGAACTAAATGTAACATTTCCAAATTTGCTGATGATACAAAGCTAGGTGGCAGTGTCAGTTGTGAAGAGGATGTGAAGACGCTTCAGGGGGATCTCGACAGGCTCAGTGAGTGGGCGAGAACATGACAGATGGAATATAACGTGGATAAACGTGAAGTTATCCACTTTGGTAGAAAAAACAGAAAGGCAGAATATTTCCTAAATGGTGAAAGATTGGGGAATGCAGATGCTCAAAGGGACCTGGGTGTCCTTGTACATGAGTCACTGAAAGTGAATGTGCAGGTGCAGCGTGCAAATTTGGCTAGGGTAAATAAAATTAGAGAGTTAAATACGTGGCTCAAAGCCTGGTGTGGGAGAAATGGGTTTTGCTTCCTGGGACACTGGCATCAGTACTGGGACAGGAGAGAGCTGTTCCGTTGGGACGGACTTCACTTGGCCAGTGCTGGGACTAGAGTCCTGGCGAATCGAATAACTAGGGCTGTAGAGAGGGCTTTAAACTAATTAGTGGGGGGGGGGGTTTTAAGAGAGCGAAAAATAAAAATGACAGCGGAGAAGGCAATAGAGCAAGGTAGCAGTGGGGGAATTAAAAACCGGAGCGTGTCAGGAAGGGACAGAATGTATAATGATAAAGGTAAAGTAGTAAAAGGGGTAAAAGCAGGAATAAATTGTCAGAAAACATATTTGAAAGTTCTTTATCTGAATGCACGCAGCATTCGTAACAAAATTGACGAGTTGACGGTACAAATAACTACACATGGGTATGATCTGGTGGCCATTACGGAAACATGGCTGCAAGATAATCATGACTGGGAACTAAACATACAAGGGTATTTGACAATTAGGAAGGACAGACAGGAAGGAAAGGGAGGTGGGGTTGCTATGTTAATCAAGGATGGAATCACTGCAATAGTCAGAAATGATATTGGGTCAAAGGATCAGGATAGTGAAATAGTTTGGGTGGATTTAAGGAATAAGAAGGGGAAAAAGTCACTAGTGGGCGTAGTCTATAGGCCTCCTAACAGTGGCAACTCTGTTGGTCGAAGTATAAATCAGGAAATAGTTGGGGCTTGTAATAAGGGAACAGCTATAATCATGGGGGATTTTAACTTTCATATTGACTGGACTAATCAAATTGGGCATGGCAGCCTTGAGGAAGAGTTCATAGAGTGTATTAGGGACGGGTTCCTTGAGCAGTATGTAACTGAACCAACCAGGGGGCAGGCAATCTTAGATCTGGTCCTGTGTAATGAAACAGGATTAATAAAAAATGTCCTAGTAAAGGATCCCCTTGGAATGAGTGACCATAATATGGTTGAATTCCAAATTCAGTTTGAGGGTGAAAGAGTTGGATCTCAAACCAGCATACTGAGCTTAAATAAAGGAGACTATGAAGGTATGAGAGTAGAATTGACTAAAGTGGACTGGGAAAACAGATTAAAGTGTAAGACGGTACAAGAGCAGTGGTCTACATTCAAGGAGATATTTCACATCTTTCAAGATAAATATATTCCACTGAGGTAAAAGGGGAGTAAAAGAAAAGACAGCCATCCGTGGCTTAGTAAAGTAATAAAGGATAGTATCCGACTGAAAACAAGGGCATATAAAGTAGCCAAATCTAGTGGGAGGATAGAAGATTGGGAAGCATTTAAAAGCCAGCAAACAATAACTAAAAGATTAATTAAGAAAGGGAAGATAGATTATGAAAGTAAACTAGCAAAAAATATAAAAACAGATAGCAAGAGTTTCTACAGCTATATAAAAAGAAAAAGGGTGGCTAAAGTGAACGTTGGTCCCTTAGAGGATGGGACCGGGAAACTAGTGGTGGGGAATATGGAGATGGCAACGACGCTGAACAAATATTTTGTATCAGTCTTTACAGTAGAGGACACTAAAAATATCTCAACACTGGACAAACAGGGGGCAATGGAGGGGGAGGAGCTAAAGGCGATTAAAATCACTAAGGAGATGGTACTCAGTAAAATAATGGGACTTAAGGCGGATAAATCCCCCGGACCTGACGGCCTACATCCTAGGGTCTTGAGAGAAGTGGCGGTAGGGATTGTGGATGCATTGGTGATTATTTTCCAGAACTCCCTGGACTCAGGAAAGGTCCCGGCAGATTGGAAAACTGCTAATGTAACACCCTTATTTAAGAAGGGAAGTAGACAAAAAGCTGGAAACTATAGACCAGTTAGCCTAACATCTGTGGTTGGCAAAATGTTGGAGTCTATTATTAAGGAAACAGTAACAGAGCATTTGGATAAACATAATTTAATAGGACAAAGTCAACATGGTTTTATGAAGGGGAAGTCATGTTTGACAAATTTGCTCGAATTCTTTGAGGATGTAACATACAGGGTGGATAAAGGGGAACCAGTGGATGTAGTGTATTTGGACTTCCAAAAGGCATTTGACAAGGTTCCACACAAAAGATTACTGATCAAGATAAGAAATCACGGGATTGGGGGTAATATACTGGCATGGGTGGAAGATTGGCTATCTAACAGAAAACAAAGAGTTGGGATAAATGGTTCATTCTCGGGCTGGCAATCAGTAACTAGTGGTGTTCCGCAGGGGTCAGTGCTGGGACCCCAACTCTTTACAATCTATATTAACGATTTGGAGGAAGGGACCGAGTGCAACATATCCAAGTTTGCCGACGATACAAAGATGGGAGGGAAAGCAATGAGTGAGGAGGACATAAAAAACCTGCAAAAGGACATAGACAGGCTAAGTGAGTGGGCAGAGATTTGGCAGATGCAATATAATGTTGGAGAGTGTGAGGTTATGCACTTTGGCAGAAAAAATCAAAGAGCAAGTTATTATCTAAATGGAGAGAAACTGCAAAGTGCTACAGTACAAAAGGATCTGGGGGTCCTGGTGCATGAAACACAAAAAGTTAGTATGCAGGTGCAGCAGGTGATCAGGAAGGCCAATGGAATCTTGGCTTTTATTGCAAGGGGGATGGAGTATAAAAACAGGGAAGTCTTGCTGCAGTTATACAGGGTATTGGTGAGGCCACACCTGGAATACTGTGTGCAGTTTTGGTTTCCATATTTAAGAAAAGATATACTTGCTCTCGAGGCGGTTCAGAGAAGGTTCACTCGGTTGATTCCAGAGATGAGGGGGTTGACGTATGAGGAAAGGTTGAGTAGGTTGGGACTCTACTCATTGGAGTTCAGAAGAATGAGAGGCGATCTTATCGAAACATATAAGATTGTGAGGGGGCTTGATTGGGTGGATGCGGGGAGGATATTTCCACTGATGGGTGAGACTAGAACTAGGGGGCATAATCTAAGAATAAGGGGCTGCGCTTTCAAAACTGAGATGAGGAGAAACTTCTTCACTCAGAGGGTAATAAATCTATGGAATTTGCTACCCCAGAGAGCTGCGGAAGCTGCAACATTAAATAAATTTAAAATGGAGATAGACAGTTTCCTAGCAGATAAGGGAATTAGGGGTTACGGGGAGAGGGCAGGGAAGTGGATGTGAGTCTAGATTCGGATCAGCCATGATCTTATTGAATGGCGGAGCAGGCCCGAGGGGCCGTATGGCCTACTCCTGCTCCTACTTCTTATGTTCTTATGTAAGCCATTAGGAAGGCAAGTGGCATGCTGGCCTTCATTACAAGAGGATTTGAGTACAGGAGTAAAGAAGTCTTACTCCAATTATATAGGGCCTTGGTGAGACCATACCTGGAGTACTGTGTACAATTTTGGTCTCCTTACCTAAGGATATACTTGCCATAGAGGGAGTGCAACGAAGGTTCATGAGATTGATTCCTGGGATGGCGGGACTGTCGTATGAGAAGAGATTGAGTAAACTAGGCCTGTATTCTCTTGAATTCAGAAGAATGAGAGGCGATCTCATTGAAGCATACAAAATTATTACAGGGCTTGATAGGGTGGATGCTGGGAGAATGTTTCCCTTGGCTGGGGAGTCTCGAACCAGGGGCCACAGCCTCAGGATAAAGGGTAGGCCATTCAGAACTGAGATGAGAAGAAATTTCTTCACACAGGGGGTGATGAATCTTTGGAATTCTCTACCCTAGAGGGCGGTGGAGGCTCTGTCATTGGGTATATTCAAAACAGAAGTCGATAGATTTCTGACTAGTAAGGGCATCAAGGGATATGGCGATAGGGCCGATGAATGGAGTCAAGGCAGAAGATCAGCCATGATCTCATTGAATGGCGGAGCAGGCTCGAAGGGCCAAATGGCCTACTCCTGCTCCTATTTTATGTTCTTATGTCCTAATTCTGCAAAGCTGGGAATCAGATAAAGGACATATACATCCTCATATTACTGGAGATTTCCAATAAAGACTAGTGCGAGTTGCAGCTACAGTCTGAATGAATTGTACACCTTTCAAGATTGTAGACTAGTGGACTGGTTAATGTGCTATGGGTATTATAAAAAAGACTAATGAGCAAGAAAGTCTTGGAAGACAGTTTTTAAAAAATGTATTAATTCACAGGATGTGGGGATTGCTGGTAAGGCCAGAATTTATTGCCCTTGAGAAGGTATCAGGGTTCCACAAATTGGTATCAGGATTCTGTCTGTCTTGGACACAAGCAAAGAGGAAAGGAGTGTAACAGCTAATTTCCTTCATCAAACTAATTGACATTATAGATTCTGATTCATGCCTGTTTAGTTCAATAATACCGTGGAAAGGATCCATGTGACAGAATTGACTATTTTCGATTGGCATCAATGGTCCTAACCCCTAACTGGTATTTACTTAGAAAGAATAAAAGGTGGATATGGTCATGTCTTGCCCACCCCTAAATAAGAAGGTTTTAGAAAATTGCTACAAGGTTTCTAGAAAATTAACTATTTAATTCCTGTATTGTATACTAGCTGGAGTGCCCGGCGGTGCCGAGGCTTTTTCGAGGGCATGTTGTTGTTGGAAGAGAGAGAGCGCGCGACTGGGGGGGGAAGAGAGAGCGCGACTGGGGGGAAGAGAGAGAGCGACTGGGGGGAAGAGAGACAGTGACTGGGGGGGAGGGGGAAGGGGGGGAGGAGGAGGAAGGGGGGGAGGAAGGGGAGGGGGAGGGGGGGGGAGTCCCCGAGCCCCGCCCCCGATCTCCCGCCCCCCGATCTCCCGCCCCGCGATCTCCCGACCCCCGATCTCCCGATGTCCCGCCCCCCGATCTCCCACCCCCCGATCTCCCGATGTCCCGCCCCCGGATCTCCCGATGTCCCGCCCCCGCGATCTCCCGATGTCCCCGCCTGAGCCGGCTTCAAGACCAGAGAGACGCCGCCGCGCAACCTACCACGTGAGGGCCGGCCGGACTCAAGTCGCGCTCCAGGCAGAAGATGACGCGGACGCTGACTCCCGCCCCGCCCGCCTTTACTAAGATGGCGGCGGTGGCGACGCTCGGCTCAGGCCCGCCCCCTCCAGCCTTCACAAAGATGGCGGCGATCGCTGGCCTTTTGTCGATCGCGACGGGAGGCGCCTAGCTCAGGCGTGGCTGGTCAACAGACGCCCAGGCTTTGAGGCCTGGAAAAACGGTGAAAGGTAGGAAAATTATAGAGGTTAGACAAAAGATTTACAAAATAATTAACTTTTATAAAAAACAATTTGTCTTTCAAAAGCAACTTTTTTTTTGCTGGAAATGTAGATTTGAAAAGAAACACGCAGAAAGCGGGAAAAAGAAAGGAAAAGTTTGGAATCAAGATGGCGGCGACTCACCTCGGTTCAGAACGATAAGGCCCGCCCACACAGGCACCGATTGGTGGACCGTCAGGTCACCGAAGCGTAGGATTGGTCAATCGTCCCGTCACTCGACCGTAGGAGGGCCCGGCCGCACGCGCCAGGAACCCGCCGTACGATTGGTCGACCTCGACGTCACTCGATGCTAATGAGTGGATAATGAGTGGAATGTTGAAAGTTTTTTGGATACCGCGGGCGCAATTTTTGTCCGGCCGAAACATAAATACGCTTAGGATGGTTCTGGAATCGTCAGCTTTCTTTCGACGTAACGCACGTGTAGGTACGCTCTATAACTTTCGAGTTAATTCAAGACAGACAGACAGATGGAATGACAGACAGAAGTATCCTTTTATATATATATATAGATAGACTAGCTGAAGTGTCCGGCGGTGCCGAGGCTTTTTCGAGGGCATGTTGTTGTTGGAAGAGAGAGAGAGAGCGACTGGGGGGAAGAGAGAGAGCGACTGGGGGGAGGGGAGGGGGCGGAGGGGAGGGGTAGGGGGGAGGGCGGAGAGGAGAGAGGGGGGAAGAAGGGGCAGGGGGAGGGAGGGGAGGAGGAGAGAGGAGGGGGGAGGGGAGGGGAAGGGGGAGAGTCCACAAGCCCCCTGATCCCCATCCCCCCAAACTCCCGAGCCCCCTGATCCCCACCCCCCGAACTCGAGGTTGGCCCCCCCGAGACTCGCACCCCCACCCCCACGGCTCGCCCACCACCCACCCCCACCCCCGAGGCTCGCCCACCACCCACCCACCCCCGAGGCTCGCCCCCCCCACCAACCAAGCACCGAACTCCAGGGGCGCGATCTTCTGAGCACCGGCCTCCCAAGCTGGCTTCAACATTGCAGCTGTGCGAGACGGCCGGAGGGCCCGGTTGCCAGGGTAACCGTGACGCTGACCAAGCACCGCCCCCCCGGCCGAGCCAGAGAGAGACGCCGCGTCTCAGCTGCTCCTGCTGCGCGCGCGGCCTCCCCCCCGAGGGTCGCGGCTCCCCCCCCCGAGGGTCGCGGCCCCCCCCCGAGGGTCGCGGCCCCCCCCCAAGGGTCGCGGCCCCTCCCCCCCCCCGGGTCGCGGCCCCTCCGCCCCCCACCGAGGTGAAGACCGCCGATTGCGGCTGTGCGAGACGGCCGGCGGGCCCGGTTGCCAGGGTAACGCTTGACACTCAGCAAGCCCCGCCCCCCGGCCGAGCCAGAGAGAGACGCCGCGTCTCAGCTCCTGCTGCGCGCCCACCCTAGCGGCGCTGGGCTGAGGCTCGGCCATCCAGCTTTCGAATGGGGCTGGGAGGTGCCTAGCTCGGGCGTGGGTGTGGAGGAGACGCCGAGGCTTCTAGGCCTACCTGGAAAAACGGGGAAAGGTAGGAAAATTAATGAGATTAGATAAGTTAATTACTTTCTAAATCATTTTTTTTTAAAACAATATGGCCTAGAAATTCACTAGCCTTAGCGCCGCTTTTGAGGCGCTAGAGGGACTAGCGCCAGAGTTATGGCCAGTTGAAAAATTCCCTGGGGCCCTAAAGCGGCGTTGCACCGGTAGCGCTGCGCCGGCACCGATGACGTCATCGGTGTGCGCAGCGTCCCGGTTGCCATGCCGACGGGCCCCAGCGCCGAAATTCAGTTGCGGCCGCCTCGCCCGTGGCAGCCGCAACTAAGACTCTGGCAACAGAGTCCAACATGTGTTTGCGCCGGCGCATTAAAGGCCCCGCGGCGGCCGGCCGCTTTCCCGCCGGCCGCCTGCCCGCAGCTCCCTCCCCGGACTTCTCCCCCCCCCCCACCGGAACAGATGCAAGCCCGGCACTTGTCCGAGGTGCCGGGCTCATTTTTAAACAGATTTGCGCGGGCCGCGGCCGGGTGCAGGCAGCTCCTCCTTAACGGAAGGAGGAGGCCTGCACTTCCCCAGCCTGCCGCACCGCATCGGGTGCTGCAGCGCCGGAATTGCGGCGCTAAACGGCAGTTAGCGCCCTTTTCCAGGCGCTAAGACCCTTCAGTAGCGCCGGCAGCCGTTTGGGCGTGGCGCTACTGAATTTTTGGCGCGCGCAGGGGGACTTAGCGCCGGCACTAACTTCCGGCGCTAAAGCCCTGGCTAAGCCAAAACCCAATTTCTAGGCCTATGTGTTTTAAAAGCAACGTTTTTTTTTAAGACGCAGAAAGCGGGAAAAAGAAAGGAAAAGTTTGGAATCAAGATGGCAGCGACTCACCTCGGTTCAGAACGATAAGGCCCAGCCACACACGCACCGATTGGCCCGGCGACACACGCCAGCAACCCGGCGTACGATTGGTCGAGCTCGAGGTCACTCTGTCGCTAATGAGCGGATAATGAGATGCTAATGAGCGGAATGTTGAAGGTTTTTGGGATACCGCGGGCGCGATTTTAGCCCGGCCGAAACGTAAATACGCTTAAAACCGTCTCGGAAGCGTAAGCTTTCTTTGGAGGTAACGCGCGCGTAGGTACGCCCTGTAACTTTCGAGCGCATACCCGACAGACGCACACGCGATGACAGACAGAATGACAGACAGATGTACCGATTTATATATATAGATAGACTAGCTGAAGTGCCCGGCGGTGCCGAGGCTTTTTCGAGGGCATGTTGTTGTTGGAAGAGAGAGAGAGAGCGACTGGGGGGAAGAGAGAGAGCGACTGGGGGGAAGAGAGAGAGCGACTGGGGGGAAGAGAGAGCGCGACTGGGGGGAAGAGAGAGAGCGACTGGGGGGAAGAGGGGGGGAGGCGGGGAGGGGTGGAGAGGGCGGGGAAGGGACGGCGGGGGGATGGAGGGAGGGCGGGGGGGAGGGAGGGAGGAGAGAGGAGGGGGGGAAGAAGGGGCAGGGGGAGGGAGGGGAGGAGGAGGGAGGAGAAGGGGAGAGTCCACGAGCCCCCTGATCCCCGTCCCCCCAAACTCCCGAGCCCCCTGATCCCCACCCCCCGAACTCCAGAGGTTGGCCCCCCAGAGACTCGCACCCCCACCCCCACCCCCGAGGCTCGCCCACCACCCACCCCCACCCCCGAGGCTCGCCCACCACCCACCCACCCCCGAGGCTCGCCCCCCCCCACCAACCGAGCACCGAACTCCGGAGGTGCGATCTTCCGAGCACCGGCCTCCCGAGCTGGCTTCAACATTGCGGCTGTGCGAGACGGCCGGAGGGCCCGGTTGCCAGGGTAACCGTGACGCTGACCAAGCCCCGCCCCCCGGCCGAGCCAGAGAGAGAGACGCCGCGTCTCAGCTGCTCCTGCTGCGTGCGCGGCCTCCCCCCCGAGGGTCGCGGCCCCCCCCCCCGAGGTGAAGACCGCCGATTGCGGCTGTGCGAGACGGCCGGCGGGCCCGGTTGCCAGGGTAACGCTTGACGCTCAGCAAGCCCCGCCCCCCGGCCGAGCCAGAGAGAGACGCCGCATCTCAGCTCCTGCTTCGCGCGCACCCTAGCGGCGCTGGGCTGAGGCTCGGCCCTCCAGCCTTCGAGTGGGGCCGGGAGGTGCCTAGCTCGGGCGTGGGTGCGGAGGAGACGCCGAGGCTTCTAGGCCTACCTGGAAAAACGGGGAAAGGTAGGAAAATTAATGAAATTAGATAAGTTAATTACTTTCTAAATCATTTTTTTAAAAAACAATATGTGTTTTAAAAGCAACGTTTTTTTTTAAGACGCAGAAAGCGGGAAAAAGAAAGGAAAGTTTGGAATCAAGATGGCGGCGACTCACCTCGGTTCAGAACGATAAGGCCCGGCCACACACGCACCGATTGGCCCGGCGGCACACGCCAGCAACCCGGCGTACGATTGGTCGAGCTCAAGGTCACTCTGTCACTAATGAGCGGATAATGAGATGCTAATGAGCGGAATGTTGAAAGTTTTTGGGATACCGCGGGCGCGATTTTAGCCCGGCCGAAACGTAAATACGCTTAAAACCGTCTCGGAAGCGTAAGCTTTCTTTGGAGGTAACGCGCGCGTAGGTACGCCCTGTAACTTTCGAGCGCATAGCCCGACAGACGCACACGCGATGACAGACAGAATGACAGACAGACAGAATGACAGACAGACAGATCGACCGATTTATATATATAGATAGATTTAAAAACCTACCAGTTTGCTTTTCTACAAGCTTTGCTCCTCTAATAATTAATTCCAGTCCAGCTGCATTAACTGTTTCCTCATTCCCCCAAAATCTGTTTTCCAAGAACTAAGAGTCGTTGTCCACTCCATCACAATGACCGCTTACTTCATACTCCATAATATCACCTGCCTCCATCTCTACCTCAGCCTATCTGTTGCTGAATCCCTCATCCATCACCTCCAGACTCAAATATTCCAATGCTCTTCTGGCCAGTCTCCCAACCTCTGTAAACTTCAGATCTTCTAAAACTTTGCTGCCTGTATCCTATCCTGCACCAAGTGCTGCTCACCTATCACTGGCTTCCGGTCCCCTAATACCTTAAGTTTAAAATTCTCATCCTTATTTTTAATCCCTTCATGGCATCGCAATTCCCTATCCTTGTAACCTCCTCCAGCCCTACAATTCCCCATCCCAAACTCACTGTTCCTTGACTCTGGCCTCTTGTGCATCCCCCTTCCTTTGCCCTACCTTTAGTGGCTCTGCCTTCAGACACTTAGCCCACACTCTGGAAATCCCCCCCCAAACCACTCCACATTTCCACCTCTCGCTCCTCCTTTGAGATCCTTCTTAAAACCTAACTCTTTGACCAAGCTTTTGGTTACCCCTCCTAATATCTCCTTCTTTGGCTCAATATCCATTTTTTCCAATTACGCCCCTGTGAAGCAACTTGGGACTTTTTTCTATGTTAAAGGCGCTATATAAATGCATGTTCTTGTACTCCGCTGAGGTAAGGAAGTTATGATGAATCTTTATAAAACATTGGTTCGGCCTCAATTGGAATATTGTGTCCAATTCTGGGCACCGCACTTTAGGAAGGATGTGAAGGCCTTAGAGAGAGTGCAGAAAAGATTGACAAGAATGGTTCCAGGGATGAGGGACTTCAGTTATGTGGATAGAATGGAGAAGCTGGGGTTGTTCTCCTTAGAGCAGAGAAGGTTGAGAGGAGATCTGATAGAGGTGTTCAAAATCATGAGGGGAGTAGATAGAGAGAAACTGTTCCCATTGGCGGAAGGGTCGAGAACCCGAGGACACAGATTTAAGGTGACTGGCAGAAGAACCAAAGGCAACATGAGGAAAAACTTTTTTAAGCAGCGAGTGGTTAGGATTTGGAATTCACAGCCAGAAAGGGTGGAGGAGGCAGATTCAATCGGGGCTTTCAAAAGGGAATTGGATAAGTACCTTAAGGAAAAAAATTTGCAGGGCTATGGGGAAAGGGCGGGGGAGTGGGACTAGCTGAAGTGCTCTTGCAAAGAGCTGGCACGGGCTTGACGGGACGAATGGCCTCCTTCTGTGCTGTAACCATTCTATGGCCGTGATTTTCTTCCTGGAGGTGGGTTTGCATTGGGAACGGTAGTGGGCGGGTTCCCAGCCCGCTGCTGGCCTGCTGACACAATTTTTCGTTGATTGGCCTAATTAATGCTGGAGTCCTTCATTAAGGAAGCAGTGGCAGGGCATTTGGAAAATCATAATACAGTCAAGCAGAGTCAGCATGGTTTTATGAAAGGGAAATCATGTTTAACAAATTTGCTGGAGTTCTTTGAGGATGTAATGAGCAGTGTGGACAAAGGTGAGCCAGTGGTTGTGGTGTATTTGGATTTCCAGAAGGCATTCGATAAGGTGCCACACAAAAGGTTACTGCATAAGATAAGAGCTCACGGAGTTGGGGGTAATATATTAGCATGGATAGAGAACTGGCTAACTAACAGAAAGCAGAGAGTCGGAATAAATGGTTCATTTTCCGGTTGGCAAACGGTAACTAGTGGGGTGCCACAGGGATCGGTGCTGGGGCCGCAACTATTTACAATCTACATTAATGACTTGGATGAAGGGACCAAGTGTAATGTAGCCAAGTTTGTGGATGATACAAAGATGGATGGGAAAGCAAGTTGTGCAGAGGACTCAAAGAATCTGCAAAGGGATATAGACAGGCTAAGTGAGTGGGCAAACATTTGGCAGATGGAGTATAATGTGGGAAAGTGCGAGGTTATCCACTTTGGCAGGAAAAATAAAAAAGCAAATTATTATTTAAATGGAGAGAGTTCAGAGGGACCTGGGGGTCCTTGTGTCCTTGTGCATGAAACACAAAGGGCTCGATTTTCATTGGGCCGTGGAGTCGGGATTGGAGGCGTGCGGGGGGTTAAATTCCCGAAATCGGGGGTCCCGACCCCATGCCAATTTCAAAGGAGGCGGGTACCCGCCCCGCACTGGGACCCGCCTACCCGAGGCGGGAAGGGATTAGTGCCAATTAACTGCCTGTTACCAGGCAGTTTTTAGCCTAATCTTTATTTTTAAGCTTGAACTGTGGGAATCCCGACGGCTACAAACCACGCCAAGTTGGAGGAGTCGGGCCGTCGGGTTGAAGGGCTTGGAGGGGTCGAGAAGTCCGGTGTTCAGGTGAGTGACGTGTGCATGAGTGCAAAGGTAAGTGTGTTTGGTGTGTCTAAAGTGATTAAATAAGTTCTACATACCTTTTCAGCCTTCCTTCCTTCAGGTTCGGGGAGTCCCTCATCTCACCGGCACAGAAAGCAGAATGGCTGCGATCTGTCGAAAGTGACAGCCTGCAAGTTTCTGTGCAGGAGAGATTTCTAACTGAGTCTGTGGAGAAGGACTCATGTTAGAAGTAAGACTGTCAGTGTTTGACAGCTTCAAACAGCTGTGAAATGCTGATATTTCATCTGTCAAAACGTCTTGACAGATGAAATTTCAGTCTGTGACGTCACCTATTGCCGGGTGGCCCTTAATTGGCCTGCTGAGCCCGCTGGGTTGGCCGCATCTCGATGGAGGCGGGACTACAACCCCGACTTCTGAATGAAAATCCAGCCCAAAAAGTTAGCATGCAGGTACTGCAGGGGGCAGTTCTGGGCTTAGTATTAGGGAATAAAGCTGGGCAGGTAGAAGGTGAGTCAGTGGGGAAGCATTTTGGTGCTAGTGACCATAATTCTGTTAGATTTAAGGTAGTTATGGAAAAGGACAAGGATAGACCAGGAATAAAAATTCTAAATTGGGAAAAAGCAAATTTTGCTAAGCTCAGAGGGGATTTAGCCATAGTCGACTGGAAACAGCTACTTGAAGGTAAATCAGTGTCAGAGCACTGGGAGGCATTCAAGGAGGAGATCCGGAGGGTTCAGACCAAATATGTGCCCTTAAAGAAAAAAGGTGGGACTAATAAATCTAGAGCCTCCTGGATGTCTAGGGACATACAGGGTAGGATAAAGAAAAAAAGGGAGGCGTATGACAGATACCAAGGGCTAAATCCTCCAGAATCTTTAGAGGAGTACAGAAAGTGCAGGGGTGCAATTAAAAAGGATATTAGGAAAGCAACGAGAGAGCATGAAAGATTATTGGCAAGTAAAATCAAGGAAAACTCAAAGATGTTTTATAAATATACTAGCTAGGGGTGCCCAGCGTTGCCAGGGCTTTTTTGGGCCGCACGGTTTATGGCTGGGCGCTGCCGCTCCTGCACTCTGTGTCACTCTTTCCCTCCCTGACCCTCTCCCTGTCCATCCCCCTCTCTCTCCCTGCCCCTCTCTCTCCCTGCCCCCTCTCGCTCCCTGCCCATGTATGTCCCCTCTCTCTCTCTCCCCCTCTGATCTCCCTCCCCCTCGCCGGGCACCCCCAGCTAGTTATTATTATTATATATATAAAGCGGTTGGTTTGTCTGTCTGTCCGCTATACACTCAAAAGTTATAGAGCGTACCTACACGCATGTTATATCAAAAGAAAGCTTATCATTAGGGGAATCTAATAGGCGTATTTACTTTTTGGTCAGACAAAATTTGTTCGGACACTAACAAAAAACGTTCAAAAATCCGCTCACTAGCGGTTGACCAATCCTACCGCTCATTAGCGCTGAGTGACGTGATGGTTGACCAATCCTACAGTTCAGTGACCCGGAGAAGGGCTTTGAAAATTGAGCCAGGCTGCGGTGGCCGTGCGGGGCCTAGCAGTTGAGGCCCGGCCGGGCTCTAGGGCCGAGACGGACCCCAGCTGATTACCCGGTGCGCCCGGCCGCTGCGCCGCGGGTAGCGCAGTTTATGGACGGCCGCTGACGCTACCCCGCCCGCGCTGTGTCTCGGGCCGAGCGGTTGTGAGACCCGGCCCGAGTGACTCCAACTCACCTCCCGCTCCCGGAGCCGCAATGTGGGGGTTTGTTTGGCTGGTGCTGTCGCTGTGGGGCTGAAAAAAATGGCGGCGAAGTTTCGGGAGGCTGCAGGATTAGGCCCGCCAACAGATGGCGGATTGGTCAACCATCAGGTCACTGAACTGTAGGATTGGTCAACCATCACGTCACTCAACGCTAATGAGCGGTAGGATTGGTCAACCGTTAATGAGCGGATTTTTGAACGTTTTTTGTATAGTGTCCGACCAATTGTTGTCTGACCAAAAAGTAAATATGCCTATTAGACTCCCCTAATGATAAGCTTTCTATTGATATAACATGCGTGTAGGTACACTCTATAACTTTTGAGTGTATAGCGGACAAACAGACAAACCAACCGCTTTATATATATATATATAAATAAAATAACTAGTTAGGGGTGCCCGGCGTTGCCAGGGCAATTTTGGGCCGCGCGGTCTCCCTGCCCCTGTCTGTCCTCCCTCTCTCTCCCTCTTCCCCTCTCCCTGTGCTGTCCTCTCGCTCCCTCCCCTCCCTCCCCTCTCCCTGCCTAGCGCCTCAGGCCCGGTGCCGTTGTGATAGCGGCCGTGCGGGGCCTAGCGCTTGAGGCGCGGCCGGGCTGTCGGGCCGAGACGGACCCGAGCTGAGCTCCCCCGCGGCTGACGGCCGGCCGCTGCCGCTCCCTCGACCGCTCTGTGTGTCGGGCTGAGCGGTTGCGAGGCATGGCCCGAGTGAGCCCAACTTACCTGCCGCTCCGGCGGGGCGGGAGCGGGATCCGCAATGTGGGGGTTTCTTTTGCTGCTGCTGTCCCTGTGGGGATGGAAAAAATGGCGGCAAAGTTTAGGGAGACTGGAGGATTAGGACCCGCCCGTGACGCACTGATTGGTCAACCATCAGGTGAGTGAACTGTAGGATTGGTCAAGCAGCACGTCACTCAACGCTAATGAGAGGTAGGATTGGTCAACCGCTAATGAGTGGATTTTTGAACGTTTTTTGTATACTGTCCAAACAATTTTTGTCTGACGAAAAAGTAAATACGTCTACGAGAGTCCCCTAACGATAAGCTTTCTTTCGATATAACATACGTGTAGGTACGCTCTATAACTTTTCATTGTATAGCCGGACAGACAGAAAGACAGAGAGACAGACAGACGTACCGGTTTATACATATAGACTAGCTGGAGTGCCCGGTGGTGCCGAGGGTTTTTTGAGGGCATGTTGTTATGAAAAAAGTAGAAATAATTTTTTATATATATATATATAAATGAGTTTGTCTGTCTGTGTGGGAAGGAGAGAGAGAGAGAGAGGGAAAGAGAGAGAGACTGGAGGGGGAGAGAGGCCCAGGGATCGACAGACTGGGGGGAGAAGAGACGGGGGGGGGGGAGAGAGAGACGGGGGGGAGAGAGAGACGGGGGGGAGAGAGAGAGAGAGAGAGACTGGGGGGGAGAGAGCGACTGGGGGGGAGAGAGAGAGAGAGAGACTGGGGGGGAGAGAGAGACTGGGGGTAAGAGAGAGAGAGAGACGGGGGAGAAGAGAGAGACTGGGGGGGGAGAGAGAGAGAGAGAGACGGGGGGGTGAGAGAGTGAGACTGGGGGAGAAGATAGAGACTGGGGGAGAAGAGAGAGACGGGGGGAGAGAGGGAGAGACTGGGGGGGGAGAGAGAGACTGCGGGTGAAGAAGGGCGGCCGCCATTTTGTGAGGTCGGCGGGAAGTTCCCTCACCCGCTCTCTCTCCCTCCCCCTCTCCCTGCCCCGTCTCTCCCCTCTCTCTCTCCCCACCCCTCTCTCTCCCTGCCCCTCTCTCTCCCTGCCCCTCTCTCTCTCCCCCTCCCTCCCCGCTCTCTCTCCCTCCCTCCACTCTCCTCTCCCTCTGACTCACCACAGTACCAGAACGGAGCATATCCGACACCGGGAGTCCATCGCTCTGAAGCGAGCCCGGGGTTCCTCATGGTTAACGCAGCGGGCCTTTGGACCCGGTTGGCCGGGCGGCAGTGGAACGCCTTTCGCTCCGGACTCCCGTGTCTGATATCGATCGGGGATGGCTCGTGTGAAAGCCCCGGTTTTCCCGGTCCTGCACTCACGGCAAGAGAGAGAGGGGGAAGGAGAGAGAGAGAGAGAGGGAAGGAGAGAGAAACAGAGGGAAGAGGAGAGAGAGAGAGAGAGAGAGAGGGGGCAGGGAAGGAGAGAGAGAGAAATTTTTTAAGCTTCAGGCCCGGCCGGTCTGTAATGGCCGCCACTCACCTCAGTAACGGCAGTTTGAAGGATTAGGCCCCGCCCATAAACGCCATGAAACACCCCCGTGACGCACCGATTGGTCAACCATCAGGTCACTGAACTGTAGGATTGGTCAACCATCACGTCACTCAACGCTAATGAGCGGTAGGATTGGTCAACCGCTAATGAGCGGATTTTTCCCCGTTTTTTGTCTACTGTCCGAACAATTTTTGTCTGACCAAAAAGTAAAGACGCCTAGTAGACTCCCCTAATCATAAGCTTTCTTTTGATATAACATATGTGTAGGTACGCTCTATAACTTTTGAGTGATGCCTGGACAGACAGACAGACAGAACTATCCTTTTGTATATATAGACTAGCTGGGGGGGCCCGGTGGTGCCAGGGCAGTTTAGAGGGCCGCGCAGTTGACGGCCGGCCGCTGCCGCTCCCCTGCTCTGTGTCTCGGGCCGCGCGGTTGACGGCCGGCTGCTGCCGCTCCCCCGCTCTGTGTCTCGGGCCGAGCGGTTGTCAGGCCCGGCCCAAGTGACGCTGTGTTGGAGCTGGAGTTCCCGGGATACGGTGAGTGAGCGGGGGAGCGATAATATACACAATATAGAGATAAGAGGGGGTGGGGGGAAGGGGAGGGAGAGGGGGTGGGGGGAAGGGGAGGGAGGGAGGGGGAGAGAGAGAGGAGGAGGGAGGGGGGAGAGAGAGGGGGGAGGGAGAGAGAGAGGGAGGGGCAGAGAGAGAGGGGGAAGAGAGAGAGGGGGAGGGAGGGGGCAGAGAGAGAGGGGGAGGGAGGGGGCAGAGAGAAGGGGAGGGAGGGGGAGAGAGGAGAGGGGGGGAGAGAGAGACAGAGGGAAGGAGAGAGGGCGAGTCCCCGGCCCGCGGACGCAAATGGAGCCAAGCCCCGGGACCGCGCGTGAGCCGGCTTGAGGCTGTGAGAGAGGGCCGGGCCTGGTTGCCGGGGTAACCCTTCCCCTCCTCCCGAGCCCCGCGCTCCCGTCCCCCGCTCTCCCGAGCCCCGCTCTCCCGAGCACCGGCCCCCCGCCCTCCCGAGCCCCGCCCTCCCAAGCACCGGCCTCCCGAGTCCCGCCCTCCCGAGCACCGGAGATAGGGCCGGGCCCGGTTGCCAGGGTAACCCTTCCCGCCCTCCCGAGCCCCGGCACCCCGCCCTCCTGAGCACTGGAGAGAGACTGGAGGGTGTTTCGCTGGGCGGCAGACGAATGCCTTTCGCTGCGGTGGGGGGGGGGGGGAGAGAGAGACGTCGCCGTTCACCTGCTCGCTTCCCTCTTCCCCCGGGCTTTCAACTCAAGGCCCAGGCTTCTCGCGATGCTAGGCCGCGCCCGGCGCCGGCACAGCTGCTCGAAATGGCCATCAAAGTAGGCGAGCCTCCTAAATACTATTTAAAATTGAATTAATTTGTTCTTTTCCTTAGTTCCCTAACATACAGAAAGTGGGAAAAATAAAAAAATAGTTAGAATCAAGATGGCGGCCACTCACCTCAGCTCAGAAGGATTAGGCCCGCCCACACATGCACCGATTGGTCAACCGTCAGGTCACTGAACTGTAGGATTGGTCAATCATCACGTCACTCAACTCTAGGATGGCTCGCCCGCACACGCAATGAACGCGCCCCCGTGACGCAGCGATTGGTCAACCGTCGTGTCGCTCGACTGTATGATTGGTCAACCTTCACGTCACTCAATGCTAATGAGCGGATAATGAGCAGAATTTTGAACGTTTTTTGGATACCGTCGGCACAATTTTTGTCTGACCAAAAAGTAAATACGCTTATGACCATTCCGGAATCGTAATGGGTGTTTTTGTGACTGGAAGGCTGTTTCCAGTGGGGTTCCGCAGGGCTCAGTACTAGGTCCCTTGCTTTTTGTGGTATATATCAATGATCTTGACTTGAATATAGGGGGCATGATTAAGAAGTTTGCAGATGATACTAAAATCGGCTGTGTGGTTGATACGGCAGAAGGAAGCTGTAGACTGCAGGAAGATATCAATAAATTGGTCAGGAGGGCAGAACAGGTGCAAATGGAATTCAATCCGGAGAAGTGTGAGGTAATGTATTTGGGGAGGGCTAACAAGAAAAGGGAATACATATTAAATGGTAGGACACTGAGTAGTGTAGAGGAACAAAGGGACCTTGGAGTGCATGTCCACAGTTCCCTGAAGGTAGCAGGCCAAGTAGATAAGGTGGTTAAGGCAGCATACGGAATGCTTGCCTTTGTTAGCCGTGGCATAGAATACAAGAGCAGGGGGGGTTATGCTTCAACTGTATAAAACATTAGTTAGGCCTCAGCTAGAGTACTGCGTGCAGTTCTGGTCACCACATTACAGGAAAGATGTGATTGCACTAGAGAGGGTACAGAGGAGATTTACAAGGATGTTGCCGGGAGTAGAGAATCTTAGCTAGGAGGAAAGACTGGATAGGCTGGGTCTGTTGTCCTTGGAACAGAGGAGGCTGAGGGGAGACCTTATTGAGGTGTATAAAATTATGAGGGGCATAAAGAGGATAGAAAGGACCTATTTCCCTTAGCAGAGGCGTCAAAAACCAGGGGGCACAGATTTAAAGTAATTGGGGAAAGGTTTAGAGGGGATTTGAGGGGAAATTTCTTCACCCAGGGGGTTGTGGGGGTCTGGAACTCGCTGCCTGAAAGGGTGGTAGAGGCAGGAACCCTAACCACATTTAAAAAGTATTTGGATATGCACTTGGGATGCTCTTAACCTGCAGGGCTACAGACCAAGAGCTAGGAAGTGGGATTAGGCTGGATAGCTCTTTGTTGGCTGGCGCGGACACGATGGGCCGAAATGGCCTCCTTCCATGCTGTAACTTTCTATGGTTCTCTGAAAAGGCAAATGGAATGTTGGCCTTTATTTCATGGGGGTTGGAGTATAAAAGCAGGGAAGTCCTGCTACAACTGTACAAGGTATTGGTGAGACCACACCTTGAGTGCTGCATACAGTTTTGGTCTCCTTATTTAAGGAAGGATATACTTGCATTGGAGGCAGTTCAGAGATGATTCACTAGGTTAATTCAAGAGATGAGGGGTTGACTTATGAGGAAAGGTTGAGCCTATACTCATTGGAATGAGAGGTGATCTTATTGACACATATAAGATACTGAGGGGGGTCGACAAGGTAGATGCCAAGTAGATAAGGTGGTTAAGAAGGCATACGGAATGCTTGCCTTTATTAGCTGTGGCACAGAATACAAGAGCAGGGGGGTTATGCTTCAACTGTATAAAACACTAGTTAGGCCTCAGCTAGAGTACGGCGTGCAGTTCTGGTCACCACATTACAGGAAAGATGTTTTCCCTCGTGGGGAAATCTAGAACTCGGGGGCATAGTTTCAGAATAAAGGGTCACCCTTTTAGAATTGCGATGAGGAGGAATTTCTTCTCTCAGAGGGTCGTAAATCTGTGGAATTCTCTGCCCCAGATACCTGTGGAGACTGGGTCATTAAATACATTTAAGGTGTAGATAGACAGATTTTTGCAAGATAAGGGGGTGAAGGGTTATGGGGAGCTGGCAGGGAAGTGGCTTTGAGCCCAAGATCAGCCATGATCTTATTGAATGGCGGAGCAGGCTCGAGGGGCCAAGTGGCCTATTCCTGCTCCTATTTCTTATGTTCTTAAGCCCGCCAAGTGGGTTACCCGCCCTGATCGCAAGGTGCGGGGCGGGTCTGTTCAGCTGATGTGCTGACGCGTTTGCAGCCGGTGCATTTAAGGAGGCCATTTCCCCATTAGATCTCAGGTGGTTTCTGGTGCTTCTGACTGCTGCTTCTCACCACAATGTCTGCAGAGAAACAAAAGGCAGCTCCACGCTTTAACGAGGACTCCCTCTTGTGGAGGGAGTCAGAGGACGTCGGGAGGTCCTGTACCCATCTGATGGAAGAAGGAAACCTCCTCAGCAGACAAAGGCACCCTGGCTGCAAATCGGTGAGGAGGTCAATGCCAGGTCGCACCTGGGTCCAATGCAGGAAAAGCTTCAATGATCTCCTGTGTTGTGGAAAAGTGAGTATAAAAGGTCACTTACCTTAATACTGCTGTGCCTGTCATCACATCCCCATCACATCCTGACTCAACCTAACATCCCTTGCACCATCCCACTCTCCCTATGCACAGATTCACTTCCCCATCTTACTAGGCACCCCTCACACCCACCCTCAAGGTTATGCACTGACAACAACTAACAACTCAAAAGGAGGGGACTTCGTTATGGGAACCCACTCCTTCAGTCTCCCTCTAAACATCTATCCTATCCATTCTTTACACTCATTCCATCACTCTCACTGAAACTCCACTTCTTTTCCTCATTGCAGGAAAAGAGAGCCCACAATAAGAGGGAGAGGGAGAGAACAGGAGAACCACCATCCTTATCACAGCTGACCAATACTGAGGATAATACTCTCTGGAAATTGTGGGATCAGGGGAACAGCTCAAAGTGGGGGACGGAGAGACGGGTTCAGTTGAACAACCTGGTGACAGAACGTTTCTCCATCCATCTTATTTGGCTTTCATGAGTGACATATATGGCATCTGATGTCATTAGAAATTGAATGCTCATCATGTGCACAATGGGATGTGTCTGCATTCTACATATCACATGTCTAACTCATGGCTTTACTCTCCCGCAGGACCATTGAGAGCCCCCCCCCCCTCCCTACTGTCCAGGAGGAAGAGCGGGAAGACTCCTCAGAGGATGCTGCATCCTCTGAGGGAGGAGCGTCAGCAGAAATGAGCGCACCCAGCACCAGCGCAGAGACGCACGCCAAGGTGAGTCATTCGCGAGATAGAGTAGTGTTGTCACCTGGTGTATCACAATGCACGAGTGAGCAAGAGCAGATGGTGGAGACAGGGACAACAGTAGAGAGTCCTCGTCGGAGGCCGCAGGACGCTCCTAGCTCTGCTCAGCTGCATGTAGACGCTGAGCCTCGGGGGCAATCCAGAAAGAGAGCGGTGCTGGAGTTTCAGGACCAAGTGCCGGAAGCTCTGACTGGGTTTGCAACCACGGTGACTGCAAGTGTGCAGGTAATGGAGGAGTCCATCTCAAACACGAGTAATGCCGATGTGCACGCATTGGCGAATGTAGGTCCTGCCATGGAAAGGATGGCAACCTCCATGGAGGACATAAATCGCTAGATTCAAATGAACATGGTGCCTCTTCTAAATAGAGTGTCAGCTATGGAGGATAAATGGGCTCTATCGTGGAGAGGAACCAAAGGTTCATGGACGTCCCCGTTATGAGGACTGTCAGTACAGAGACGGATCCTCTTGGCCCCACTGATGTGCAGCAAAGTGCTCTCCAGCTTCTTGTTAGCAGAAAAGTGCGGGTGGCCGATGAGAGGGATGATGGTGGGAGGCGACATGTAAGTGGGGGCTCCTCTCCAAGCGCTCCAACTTCCATTCCATTGCCCACCCCTCGATCAAAGCCCCAGATGACTGCCAGAACAGTGATGGCCGAGTCTGCCCCTTGCAGCCGCAGGAGGAGCAGACTTTGGCGGGGCCTTCAAAGGCTCCAAAACCTAGAGGACGACCGCCAAAGGTGTCTAAGCAGGCGCAGCAGGGAAGTGAACATGCTGTCTCTACAGCTGCTGAAGCCACAGGGGCAGCACAACATAGAAGCATGCGTAAGAGAAAGCTGACACATAAATGATTACAAGGGTACTCACTTGGGTGTTCTGATAGAATGCAATGTTAAGTTTCTGTTCTTTTATTATGTTGGAATAAATTAATCTTGTATGAACATTTGACATCGTTGTCATTTGTGTGATCCCAATTTGAGGTGGCACAGTGAAGGGTGAGGGCACCTTTTATGTCCAGCAATGCAGGTGACAGTGGATATAGAGTTAACACCACACACTTACAGCCTCAAGACAGAATGTGTCTCCCAAATCATGAAATCAGCAACCTCTGACATCTGAAATTGAGCAGATTTGAGAGTGTAGCTTTTACACTGCAGTTGCAGCTGTGAAGTTTCCAGCTTGTTGGTCTTCCCGACATACTTACCTGGCGTGATCTCCGAACGTTGTGAACCCCGAATCAAATGTTGGAAAATTGCAAAAGGCTCTCAAAATAGCAGTTACCAAGCACTTAACAAGGAGTTGAGCCTTAAATCCCTTACCTACTGCTTGGTGTCGGGTCTGTTGTGAAATCACAGACCCGACACTCTTGAAACTCATACGGAGGTGGGTTCGCAGCGGGTTTCCGACCTGCCGTCAATCATTGCGACTTTAACACCTGACCCACCTCTGAACCCGCTCTCTGAGCGCTGGCAAAATCGCGGCCAATGATTCTACTTACCCATGATGAATCTGATGCTAAAATCAATTAAGTTATGGCTAGCACAAAACCAAACATCTGTGTGGTGCTGTGGGCCAGTAGCAACAGAATTGTATACCACCACAATCTGTAACCTCACGGGCTAGCAAATCCTTCACTCCTTGATCATCACAAAGCCAATGCAACAACTCTGGCTCAATGTGGAGCGTGGAAGAGCATGCCAAGAACAGCACCAAGCATACCTGAGAATGAGTTATCTACTTAGCAAAGCTACTACAGAGGGCTAGGGCCCCGATAGTCCTTGCCCAAGTGCACGGGGGACACTCGGTTCCCAGGTGCAATGGAGAGGAAAAGTGGGTGGAGATCTAAATACATTGGGTTTCCTAACCCTCTATATTGCCCCTGGATTTCTGGGGCTTCCCAAAGAGATTAGCCTGCGCCTACAACAGGTGAAGGACAAGAGCTGCAATGGAAATGAAGTGAGGAAGGGTGTTCCCGACATTCCAGCTTCAATTTCCTCTCTATGCAATGGAAGGGCACCCATTTTGAATGGCATCTGAAGGTGACGACATTAGGCCTTGCACCTGAGACCTGCTCAGGTTGGTGGACCTGAGGGAGCCAGGCAGCAAGACCAGGAAAGCGTGAATAGGTAAGTCCTACCTTCTTTTGCAAGCTCCCCACAGATTTTCAGGCCTGGGCCTTCTCCCTACAGCAGCTGGATGGCGCGGAGGTTGGCAGGCAGTCTCGCAGCTGCGCCTCTCTTGCCACCCCCATTTCCAGGCACAAACCCCTACCGGGGGCACGGGTCTTGTCTGAGGTGTGACCGGGCCATACAAATGAACCAGACTATCAAATTCAGGCACCTTGAGACCTGGACAGGGGGAACCGCACTTCAACCTCGCTGACCTGTCCAGCACCCTAGCAAAGGATGGAGGAATAAAGCAGCCCATAGGTTTAATTTAATTCATTTACATTAGTTTGTAAATAATTATTAATTGAGAACAGAACGACTGAAAAGTCAGGAGCACTGTAAATCGCGTATGCTAAACTCTACGCCCGGTTCTCGAAACTGCGCTCCTGTCCAGTAAGACTCCAGCTGGGGAACGCAGGCTCCAAAAATGAACTCTTTGTAACCAGGGCCGCCTAACATTATTTCTTCTAGAAATATAAGGGCACTGGAAGAGAAGACACAAATCATATTATGTAGGGGAACGGGTGTCTCTGTTAACAAATGTAGTTAGGAAATGACTCGGTGTAATTATTCACCATGAAACTGTTATCAACCCATAATGGACCCCAGGAATCTTTCAATAAAGGCCCACATAACAGACTTATGCCAATGGTGTCTGGAGTCAGGGGCCAGGTAGCTGAATGGGTTGAAAGACGGCTACAAAGCAGAAAACAGAGGGTAGTAGTTAGGGAAAGTTTCTTGGGCTGGTAGAAAGTGGGAAGTGGTGTCCCACAGGGATCGGTGCTGGAGCCACTGTTGTTCACCATATACATAAATGATTTGGCGTCAAGGTCACGATCGGGGAAGGGGGTATGCAAAGGGCCTAATGCCTGTTTCAAGTGCGGGCCCTGGACGCCTATTTTTTTTGCCTTTACCAATATAGTGGCCAGCGCACTTCCGGCTCGTAATGAATGTACGCTTCCTGCCTGCCATATTGGAGGCAATGGCGCCCATTTAGCACCCAAAAAACGTCATTGAATTTCCAGGTCTATGTAATTAAACATCAAAAGCAGCAAGCTATAGACAGAGCTAAGCAGTCCCACAACTATCAGTACAGAGTAAAACTCTGTAGCCCTACCGGTCAAGAATGGTGGTGAAAAACCAGGCAGCTGGTAAGAGGAGGAGGTTCCATGAAAATCTCAATTCTTAGCCATGGTGGAGCCCAGCATGAGTGCAAGAAGCAAAGAACATAAGAAATAGGAGCAGGAGTAGGCCAGTCGGCCCCTCGAGCCTGCTCCACCATTCAATAAGATCATGGCTGATCTGATCCTAACCTCAAATCTACTATCACTCTCCATCTCACCCAAACCCATGTGATCTCCCGGGAGAGGCGAAAAACCAGATTAAAAAACCCAATGGCCAATTTGGGAGAAAAAATCTGGGAAATTCCTCTCCGACCCATCTAGGCGATCGAAACTCGTCCAGGAGATCACTCTGTCCCTATATTTTCTACAGTACTTACCTTCTGTAAAGGCGATCTCCACCCCAGCCAGGAACAGGAATAAAACCATCTCCTGAAATCTAACAGAATTAGAACACAAGAAGTAGGAGCAGAACCAGGCTACACGGCCCCTGGGCCCGCTCCACTACCCACAGGGCCACGACCATTCCGAACCTAGACTCATGTCCAATTTCCTGCCCGCTCCCCGTAACCCTTAATTCCCTTTACTTCTAGGAAGCTATCTATTTCTGTTTTAAATGTATTTAATGATGTAGCTTCCACAGCTTTCTGGGGCAGCAAATTCCACAAACCTACCACCCTCTGAGTGAAGAAGTTTCTCCTCATCTCAGTTTTGAAGGAGCAGCCCCTTATTCTAAGATTATGCCCCCTAGTTCTAGTTTCACCCATCATTGGGAACATCCTCACCGCATCCACCCGATCAAGCCCCTTCACAATCTTATATGTTTCAATAAGATCGCCTCTCATTCTTCTGAACTCCAATGAGTAGAGTCCCAATCTACTCAACCTCTCATCATATGTCCACCCCCTCATCCCCGGAATTAACCGAGTGAACCTTCTTTGTACTGACTCAAGCGCAAGTATGTCTTTTCTTAAGTATGGACACCAAAACTGTATGCAGTATTCCAGGTGCGGTCTCACCAATACCTTGTACAACTGCAGCAATACCTCCCTGTTTTTATATTCTATCCCCCTAGCAATAAAAGCCAACATTCCATTGGCCTTCTTGATCACTTGCTGCACCTGCATACTAACTTTTTGAGTTTCGTGCACCAGGACCCCCAGATCCCTTTGTACTACAGTACTTTCCAGTTTCTTGCCATTAAGATAATAACTTGCACTATGATTTTTCCTGCCAAAGTGCATAACCTCACACTTTCCAGTATTGTATTCCATCTGCCAAATCTCTGCCCACTTACTTAGCCTGTCTATGTCCCTTTGCAGGTTTTTTATGTCCTCCTCACTCACTACTTTCCCTCCCATGAAGTGTTTGTGTCTTTAGCCAAAAGCGTCAAGTACACGATCCTACCCAGCCTCCTCCATCATGGATACTAGTGTCCAGCCAATTCAGGTCATTCCTACATTACAGCAATGACTACACTTCAAAAGTACTTCATTGGCTGTAAAGCACTTTGGGATATCCTAAAGTTGAAAAGGTGCTATATAAATACAAGTCTTTCTTTTCTTTCCATGTGACATTAAGAAGTCAGTGAGTGCGCTGGACACAGCAAATTCTATGGGGCCTGAAAGTGCTTGTAGTGCTAAAGACCTGTGCACCAGAGCTAGCTATTGGTAACAAATAGGTTAAAATCAATATGTGATTTACTGCAAAGAATACTTGCACTGTTCTCATGCTGGGAACGTGATGAAAAATACTGAGTACTGTTAGGTAATAGTGGCGATGAACCACTAACTTATCTAGAACAGGGATAAGCACATACTTAAGGGATGGTGAAGTCAGAGCCAATGAATAAGGACTAAGAATGTGAAAAACAAGATAAGGCCCAAGGACTGTGAGACTTTAGAAATAGAATTGACTGCATTTGGCAAAGGATGAGACCTAACATTCATGAGACCTAATACAGGTAATGCTAATATATGTATTTCTGTACTAACTATAAATATGGGGGTCACCTAATGGGCTAGGAGTTGTCCCTATTCCAAGGAGCTTGGCAGCTATGTGCTTACAGATTCTTGCAGTGCAGCATTCCCACATCCAAGTTTATGGATGTCTCTCGAAGCCCTGGTGGGAATCCCTTTTGTAAGTAAAGGCGAGTTGAAAAGCTGGGGTTTTAGATTAACTAGCTGCAACTATATAATCACCTGATGTGCATATTTAAATGTGTGAACAGTCTGGGAAAACCCTGCAGAGACTGAAATTAGTTATTGTGATAAATTTATGCACATTGCAATGTCTTCCTGATAACCAGGATACGGTTATTCAACTGTAAGTGCCTGGAACTGGCTTACTATCAAGGATGGAAGCAGGCTATTAATATTACATTAAAACAGTTCAGATTGCAAGAGCTCAATGAAAAATTGCAAGGGATGAAAAATTCATTAGTTAATTCATCCCAGTCACTTAAAATAGCATTTGTGCCTCCATCTGGGAATGACACAAGGGGGGTGGGGTGAAACACAACTATGAAGGAAAAAATAAATTATATTATTTTAAAAAAAATAAAAGAAATAGCACAATGTCATTCAGTGCTACCAAGTTACCTGAGTGGCCACGGTTATTTGCCCAGCACAGCATCCACAACAGGGAGTAGGATGTACATTGTATATGTCAAGAGGACCTTCTAACCTGGAACAGGGTTAACTTCAATGGGATGCGAAAGGATCTAGCCAGGGTAAAATGGAACCAAAGACTGACAGGAAAAACTGTAACGGAACAATGGGTGATCTTTAAGGAGGAGATGTTCCAAGTACAGGCTAGGTACATTGCAACAAGAGGGAAGGGTAAGGGAACCAAAGCAAGAGCTCCTTGGATGATGAGGGAGATAGAGAAGATGATGAAACAAAAAAAAGAGGGTGTATGATGAATGTCAGGTGAATTCTTCAAGGGAGAACCAGACCAAATACAATAAGTTGAGAGGGGATGTGAAGATGAAAATAAGATTGGCAAAGAGAGAATATGAGAGTAGAATGGCAGTTAACATAAAAGGGAACCAAAAATTCTTCTACCGGCATGTAAACAGTAAGTGGGTAGTAAGAGGTGGGGTGGGGCCTATTAGAGACAAAGAGGATGACATATGCTTAGAGGCACAGGGCAAGGCTAGAATACTCACTTTGTATCGGTGTTTACTAAGGAGGTGGATGCTGACAAAATATCGGTAGAAGTGGAAAAGGTAGAAGCAATGGAAGGGGTGAAAATTGATAGACAGGATGTACTAGAAAGACTGGGTATGCTTAGAGTGGATAAGTCGCCTGGCCCAGATGGCTTGCATCCCAGGTTGCTAAGGGAATTGGGGGAGGGAATAGCGGAAGGGCTTGCCATAATTTTGCAATCTTCCCTAGATGCAGGGGAGGTGCCTGAGGATTGGAAAGTGGCAAATGTGACACCATTGTTCAAGAAAGGGTGTAAGGACAATCCTAGTAACTACAGGCCGGTCAGTTTAACATCAGTGGTGGGTAAAGTTTTAGAAACAATAATCAAAAAAAAAATTAACAGGCACTTGGAAAGGTTTAAGCTAATTAAGGAGAGCCAACACGGATTAGTAAAAGGCAGATTGTGTTTGATTGATGAAGGGAATGCAATGGATGTTGTCTACATGGATTTTAGGAAGGCGTTTGACAAAGTACCACATAGAAGGCTGGTTAACAAAATTGAGGCTCATGGAATAGGTGGGTCAGTGGCAGCTTGGATAAGGAGTTGGCTTAAGGGCAGAAAACAGCGAGTTGTGGTAAATGGCTGTTTTTCAGACTGGAGGATGGTAGACAGTGATGTTCCCCAAGGGTTAGTGCTGGGGCCACTGCTTTTTTTGATATATATAAATGACCTGGATATTAGAATACAGAGTAGAATTTCTAATTTTGCTGATGACACCAAACTTGGGGGTGTGGCAAACAGTGAGGATGATACCAATCGACTGCAACAGGACATAGAAAGGCTAGCAGAATGGACAGACAAGTGGCAGATGGAATTTAATACAGAGAAGTGATGCATTTTGGCAGAAGGAGCAGGGAGCGGCAATATACACTTAACGGTACAGTTTTAAAGAGTGTGCAGGGTCAGAGGGACCTGGGAGTTAATGTGCATAGGTCCCTATGGTGGCGGGACATATTGAGAGAGTGGTTAGCAAAGCATATGGGATTTTGGGCTTCATAAATAGAGGTATTGAGTACAAAAGTAGAGAAGTTTAAAACAGAAATAGACAGTTTCCTAGAAGTAAAGGGAATTAAGGGTTACGGGGAGCGGGCAGGAATTTGGACATGAGTCTAGGTTCGGATCGGTCATGGCCCTGTGGGTAGCGGAGCGGGCCCAGGGGCCGTGTAGCCTGATCCTGCTCCTATTTCGTGTGTCTAATTCTGTTAGATGCAGGAGATGGTTCTGTGATAGTGGATTGGCAGTTAGGATCAGATCAGCCATGATCTTATTGAATGGCGGAGCAGGCTCGAGGGGCCGATTGGCCTACTCCTGCTCCTATTTCTTATGTTCTTATGAAGTTATGCTGAACCTTTATAAAGCACTGGTTAGGCCACAACTGGAGTATTGTGTCCAGTTCTGGTCACCACACTTTAGGAAGGATGTGAAGGCACTTGAGAGGGTGCAGAGGAGATTTACCAGAATGGTTCTGGGGATGGGGGATCTTAGCTACAAGGACAGGTTGGAGAAGCTGGATTTGTTTTCATTAGAGCAAAGGAGGTTGAGGGGTGATTTGATAGAGGTGTACAAGATTATGATTTTGGATAGGCTAGATGGGGAAAGGCTGTTCCCACTAGTTGATGGTACAAGGACTAGGGGACACAGATTTAAGGTTTTGGGCAAGAGATACAGGGGGATGTGAGGAAAAACTTTTTTACGCAGCGAGTGGTGAGGACCTGGAACTCGCTGCCAACGGAAGTGGTGGAAGCGAAAACACTCAATGTTTTCAAGGAGAGACTGGATAGGCACTTCAGGGAAATAAACTTGCAGGGCTACGGGGATAGAGCAGGGGAATGGGACTGACTGGATTGCTCTACAGAGAGGCGGCACGGACTCGATGAGCCAAATGGTCTCCTTCTGTGCCGTTATGACTCTATGACCTGCCTCACACATTATGGGTTTTGTCCATTATAACCTTTGGCATTGTGTTTTCCATAGAAAGGAGAAAGCCAGAAGAAAAAAAAAGTGTCTTTTTTTTGCCTATTAAATAGAGACATTTTTTTTACTTTCATTAATCTTGTATAGAAATTTCTTGGTGAGGTACCTCGTCATGATTGGATTCTGAAGAACCACTGGCTCCCTGGCTGTCTAAAGCTCTGTCTCTCACAGTACAGTCCATCTGCAAAGGTATCTGCAGCGTGATTTGTTCGCCCGGGGACAAACACACCCTTTGGGAGCATTTTTTGAAGATGGCTGCCTTCTTCTCCCCCGACATGTCCTGCCAGAGATGCGAAATTGCTTTTGATACAATGGAGAGGGTGATCTGTTCCATGGACACAATCCTATTCTCCACCAAAAGGTCCACCGTTTCTTTGTAAAAATTCAGGTATCTGCCAGAATGAAAAATGCAGTAGAAGAACATTTCAAAACAATTGGGAAGTGAGAACAGCCTGGCATGCTTCCGCATCTGATTTTTGTGTCTCTTCCTGTTAGGTGAGGCCCAGAGGCTCTTCTGCCTATGCCACAGGGATAATATTAGGAATTTTGCACTGTGCACAGCAGTGCCTTTGGTCCAAACATAACATGTTAAAGCAACATCACTCTACACTACAGTGCCACCGTATCAGCCCTTAATTTGCATTTAAAGCTATCATACTCTCTGGTGTCCTTGTGATGTGCTGCACTGGCATACTGCACTGCCAAATGAGAGGGTTTCCCTGTACAGTTCCCCATGAGGAGTTCCCAGTCTTATGGTCGTTGGGGAAAGGGGATTATTAGGAAGACAGAAATACTTCGACTGAAAGAAGGTGAGAAAAATCAGATGGCACAACCCTCTTGTGCAACTTCTAGAGTGGCACTGGAAGAAACACACTCATCTGATCAGGCAGAGAAAGGCTTTCAGCATAAAGATATAAGTAATGATAAAATAACATTACTCCAAGAATTCAAATAACATGAAACAGGTTGCACGTTTACATGGAGAGGGGGTGCCTGACAGGACTGATCAAGTTTGTACCCAAACATTATGCCATTGCAAGCTACACCGGAAGAAATACAAAGAGGTTGGAAATGTAGGGAGAGCACAGTCTGCCAAAAAACTAGATTTGTACTAACTGTAAATGTACATGTTTTTCAAACATTTAATAACTGATGTGTCGTTCCATGTGCCTCAGAGAATCTGCACTTATTCTGATCAAGAGGGATATGTTTGTTCAGTGCAGGACCACAGCAACAGGTACAGAACGGAATACTTTCCTCACCCTATTAGGACCTTGCTGTTGGAGCATTGCTAATTTATTTGGAAAACAGAAATTAGTGGGGTAAGGAGAGGAGAAATCTGCTAATAGTGACTTAGTTAACCTGTATCTACCCTTCACTCCACAGCACCGTGATGGCATGGTATGCAATACTAACCCTTCGAATTCTATGAGGTCTGCGGAGGATTTCACAGGAGACTGGGAACAGACTGGTTTCACATCACTCTCTGCAGGATGACCTCTGTATTCTCTCAGCCACTGCCAAAGGGCCGCCCTTGACTTACCCGGTAGGTTTGCTGATGCCAAGTCACTGTGAAGGTAGGAAAAATTTGTTACGGATGTAAGTGAAGGTAAAAAAAGAGAAAAAATTAAGAATGCACAAATACTGGAGTTCAGGAACATAATTCCTCTAAATGGTGCAATTTGGTAAATTTTATATCAGAAAATTATAGTTTTTGAATAAAATTTCAATAAAGTATTCTTCACTTTCTCTTATGTTTTCATTAAGATATTTATATGTAAATGAAATATCTTATATTTCAAGAAATAAAACTATACTTATGGCTCCAAAATGTCTGCCTTCCGATCCTTGCACTTTACCCTTTAAATTGCTAAAGCACCACTGATCTTTGCACTAAGTAGTAATGCATTAATGTTATACTCCAGTTACATGTTAATGTAGAAACATGTATATAGTAACTGAATGTACATCTGCTGACATTGTACCACTATTCGCTGTAGTAATTAATACTATATTAATGTTCCAACCTCATTGTTTCCTGTAAATTAATCATATCAGATTACCCACCACATTTAAGGTGGTCCTCATTCTTTAAATCTACTGCAATCAACATGTACAAATGAATAACTTAAATCCAAATGGACTGGGAGGTAGGGAAAGCAAGGAAATTTGAGGAACTCTGCCTTCCTCTAAATGGTAGGCACCTGATTGTATATACAGCACAAAGAAACATCTTAAGACCCATGTCCAGGATTGCTCTAGGCTCTGTTGGTGTTAAGAGAAACTCCCCCAGAAACATCCACCCTCTCCCCGAAGTGCTAGGGATCTTCAACGGCACTGACTCCAAAATTCTAAAGAAAATTCTGAATTTTTAAGATAGACATTGCTGTGCAGCACTCTGAAAATGACAAAACAAAAGGTAGGGAACACAAAAGCTCCAATTTTAATTCATAGAAACATAGAAGATAGGAGCAGGAGTAGGCCATTCAGCCCCTCGAGCCTGCTCCGCCATTCAATGCGATCATGGCTGATCATCCAAATTCAGCACCCGGTACCTGCTTTCTCCCCATACCCCTTGATCCCTTTAGCCTTAAGAAATATATCCAACTCCTTCTTGAATATATTTAATGAATTGGCCTCTACTGCCTTCTGTGGTAGAGAATTCCACAAGTTCACCACTCTCTGGGTGAAGGAATTCCTCCTCATCTCTGTCCTAAATGGCTTACCCCTTATCCTTAGACTGTGACCCCTGGTTCTGGACTCCCTGACCATCAGGAACATCCTTCCTGCATCTAGTCTGTCCAGGCCTGTCAGAATTTTATAAGTTTCAATGAGATCCCCTCTCATTCTTCTAAACTCCAGCGAGTATAAGCCCAATCGACCCAATCTCTCCTCATACGTCATTCCTGCCATCCCAGGTATCAGCCTGGTGAATCTTCGCTGAACTCCTTCCATGGTAAGAACATCCTTCCTCAGACAAGGCGACCAGAACTGCACACAATACTCAAGATGTGGTCTCACCAAGGCCCTGTACAACTGCAGCAAGACATCCTTGTTCCTGTATTCAAACCCTCTCGCTACGAAGGCCAACATACCATTTGCCTTCTTAACCGCCTGCTGCACCTGCATGCTTACCTTCAGCGACTGGTGCACAAGGACACCCAGGTCTCGTTGCACTTCCCCTTCTCCCAATCTATTGCCATTCAAATAATAATCTGCCTTCCTGTTTTTGCCACCAAAGTGGATAACCTCACATTTATCCACGTTATATTGCATCTGCCATGCTTCTGCCCAATCACCCAACCTGTCCAAATCATACTGGAGTTTCTCGGCATCCTCCTCACAGCACACACACCCACCCAGCTTTGTGTCGTCTGCAAATTTGGAGATATTACATCTAGTTCCCTTGTCTAGATCAATATATTGTGAATTGCTGGGGTCCAAGGACCGATCCCTGCGGTACCCCACTGGTCACTGCCTGCCACTCGGAAAAAGACCCGTTTATTCCAACTCTTTGCTTTCTGTCTGCCAACCAGTTCTCTATCCAAGTGAATACCTTGCCCCCAATCCCATGTGCCTTAACTTTACATGCTAATCTCTTATGCGGGACCTTATCGAAAGCCTTCTGAAAGTCCAAATACACCACATCCACTGGTTCTCCCTTAACTATTTTACCAGTTACATCCTCAAAAAATTCCAGTAGATTAGTCAAGCACGATTTACCTTTAGTAAATCCATGTTGACTTTGTCCGATCCTGTCACTGTTTTCCAAGTGCTCTGCTATTACATCTTTTATAATGGATTCTAGCATTTTCCTCACTACCGATGTCAGGCTTACCGGTCTGTAATTCCCTGTTTTCTCTCTACCACCTTTTTTGAATAGTGAGGTAACATTAGCTACCCTCCAATCCATGGGTCCTGTTCCAGATTCCATAGAATGTTGGAAGATGATCAGCAATGCATCTACTATTTCTAGGGCCACTTCCTTAAGTACCCTAGGATGTAGATTATCAGGCCCTGGGGATTTATCGGCCTTCAATCCCGTCAATTTCCCTAACACCATTTCCCTACAAATACTGATTTCTTTTAGTTCCTCCCTTTCATCAGACCCTATGTTCCCCGACATCTCTGGGAGGTTATTTGTGTCCTCCTTTGTGAAGACAGAACCAAAATATGTATTTAATTGGTCTGCCATTTCTTTGTTCCCCATTATAAATTCCCCTGATTCTGACTGCAAGGGACCTATGCTTGACTTCACCAATCTTTTTCTCTTCACATATCTATAAAAGCTTTTACAGTCAGTTTGTATGTTCCCAGCAAGCTTACTCTCATATTCTATTTTCCCCTTCTTAATTAATTCCATTGTCCTCCTTTGTTGAATCCTAAACTGCTCCTAATCCTCAGGTTTACTGCTTTTTCTGGCCATTCCCTGGATCTTATGCTATCCCTAATTTCCCTTGTTAGCCACGGTTGAGTCACCTTTTTTGTTTTATTTTTATGCCAAACTGGGATGAACAAATTCTGTAGCTCATCCATGCGGTCTTTGAATGTTTGCCATTGCCTATTCACCGTCAACCCTGTGAGTGACATTCCCCAATCAATCCTACCCAACTCGCGCCTCAGACCGTCGTAGTTTTCTTTATTTAAATTCAGGACCCTAGTCTCTGAGTCAACTACTTCATTCTCCATCTTAATGAAGAATTCTATCATATTATGATCGCTCCGACCCAAGGGGCCTCGTACAACAAGATTGCTAATTAATCCTTTCTCGTTACATAATACCCAGTCTAAGATGGCCTGATCTCTGGTTGGCTCCTCGACATATTGGTCCAGGAAACCATCCCGTAAACACTCCATTCGGGCGGGAATCGGGTGAGCGGTGGCTGAGAGGAGCGGCAAACCCTTCCTTGACTTCCGATTTTAATCCCCGGGCTTCATTTACATGCCCCCAGTCAGTTGTCTGCCCGAAATCGGTGTGAAGTAGCATCTGGCCAGCAGGCGGGAGCAGAATGTCGGGCGGCAGGAGGCTGCCGGCCAGGACCGAAACAACAATCCCTGGCACTGAGTTAAGTTGTTGGGAAGAGTTTCAGGAGGGTTTCACAATCATAAAAAAAGGAAGTGGCGTTGGGGGGTGGCATGGGGCAGTGGGGCCTAAATTTTCCTGGTGGAGCCCGGAGGAGCACTCCTACTCCTCCTGATCCCACAAGGAAAGTAAAAATATTTTTAAAAACTTACTTCTTTGTGCCTCTTCTGGCTAGCTTCATCTGGTGGGGAAACCAAAATGGCTTCCCTGCTCAGGCCACTGGTTAAAATGGCAGTCGGGCCCCAATGATGACATCAGAGCCTGATCTGCCTATTTAAAGACGAACCCTGCCAGTTTCCGGTGTGTGTCCTTGCTGCCTGCTCAGAAGAGAAGGTTAAAATTGAAGACTGTGGGAAAGGAGAATATCTGTGGGTAAATCTTCCAGCCTGCTCAGTTTACCTTGGTGCATGTTGCTGTCATCAACCAAAGTTGACACATCAACCAGAGATGAATTGATTGATACAATATCATGGTCAACACAGGCTTATATCTCATGGTTTTGGGTGGGGTGGAGTGTGTATATATTGTGATACACGAGGTATGGCAATTGTGTGGGACAGGCTCAATGGACCAGAGGGTCTTTACCTGTCTGTCATTGTTCGTATGTTAAATGTGAAAATACCAAAAGCTTGCTCTCAAACTGGAACTCAACAACTACCTTCCAAACTCGAACACACAAAATAAACAGGAAAAAAAGAGACTCAAGTATAGCGGAGATTTTGCAATGTTTAGAGCTATGAGTACAACTATTATCAAACATGAGAGGGGCAGAAAGTAAAGATGAAGCTTCCATCATGTGTTGAGAACAAAATGAGCTGTTGATGATGGGACAAAATGAACTGAAGCATGCTCGCAGAGCAAGGCCCAGTGGTTCTCACTCCATGGTGCCCTGCTCCCATTTGAATGACATCATATGGAGGTTCAAAGAATTAAACTGAAATAATAATCCCATTTGAAATAAGGGCATTGTACTGATGTTCATATTGAACTAATGATTCCCGTAATAACTACATGTGCATTGATTTTCATACTGTACCAATGTTCCTTGTAGTAACTGATGTATTGTTCTTTTACTTGTTCCAGATTTGATGGATGACCATCTTCCAAATGATATGCTTCTGTCATTTAGCAGAATATTAGAAAGATTAATCAGGTGTGTGAAGCTCATAGAAGTGCCATTTAGCTACAATTTGAAATATTATTGAACAAATATTGTCATTTAAGTCTGTTTATAAGAATATTACAGAACCAGAGGTGTAAGGAGTTTAAGGCACTGACAAACTAACCGAGGTGCAGCTAACTGGGTAAGAACGTGCTTTACAGTCAATGAAGTACTTTTGAAGTGGAGTCACTATTGTAATGTGGGAAACACGGCAGCCAATTTGCACACAGCAAGGTCCCACAAACAGCAATGTTTTTGGTATGTTGGTTGAGGGATAAATATTGGCCAGGACACCAGGGTAACTCCCCTGCTCTTCTTCAAAATAGTGCCATGGGATCTTTTACGTCCACCTAAGAGAGCAGATGGGGCCTCGGTTTAACATCTCATCCAAAAGACAGCACCTCTGACAGTGCAGCACTCCCTCAGCACTGCACTGGAGTGTCGGCCTAGTTTTATGTGCTCAAGTCCCTGGATCGGGACTATGAACTCACAACCTTCATGACTCAGAGGCAAAGGTGCTACCAACTGAGCCACAGCTGACACTTAAACTGATGAAACGCTTTGGGATGTCCTGAAGACATGAAAGGCACTATAAAAATGCAACGTTTTTTTTTATCTCTTTCAGTTCACTAATAGTATACTTGCTGCTATATTCCATATATAGTCAAGAATGTAGAGCGGAGCTAATTGTGCTAAATATGCCCGTTGCCACTTAAAGTGCAATTTTCTTGTGACTACACCTGCTACTATGAATGTGCCTATCGCAGTGCACACATCTTACATAGAATTACTTAGACAGTACAGCACAGAAACAGGCCATTCGGCCCAAGTGGTCTGTGTCGGTGTTTATGCTCCACACGAGCCTCCTCCCACCCTACTTCAGATCATCGTATCAGCATACCCTTCTATTTCTTTCTCCCTCATGTGTTTATCTAGCTTCCCCAAATCTATTCTATTTGACTCAACTACTCCTTGTGGTAAAGATTTCCACATTCTTACCACTCTGAGTAAAGAAGTTTTTCCGGAATTTTCTATTGGATTTATTGGTAACTATCTTATATTTATGGCCCCTAGTTTTGGACCCCCCACAAATGGAAACACTTTCTCTACATCTACCCGATCAAACCCCATCATAATTTTAAAGGCCTCTATTAGGTCATCCCTCAGCCTTCTCTTTTCAGGAGAAATGAGCCCCAGCCTGTTCAGTCTCAGTTCTTGTATCATCCTTGTGAATCTTTTTTGCACCTTCTCCAATGCCTCTACATCCTTTTTATAAGATGGAGATGAGAACTGTGCACAGTACTCCAAGTGTGGTCTAACCAAGGTCCGATACTAGTTCAACAAAACTTCTCTGTTTTTCAATTCTGTCCCTCTAGAAATGAATCCCAGTGCTTGGTTTGCTTTTTTATGCCCTTGCTAACCTGTGTCGCTACTTTTAGTGATTTGTGTATCTGTACCCCTAGATCCCTCTGCTCCTCTTTCCAATCTTCTATCTGCTTCTGCACTCGGGAGACAACCACAAGGACAACCTTTAATCCAAACTGAACAAGACACATCCACTCACTGCAGTTATCAGAACTCTGTGACTAATTTTTGGCTTGCTGACATTTTGCTGGCTGTAGAAATAGAAACTGAATTATTATAATAATAATAGTCCTGCATATACTAACCTTTAAGTTTCAGCAAATTTTCAAGCTTTCTTTCTAAATCCAGAATGTAGTTCTTTGCCTTACGCAATACCTGCCACTGCAAATAAAATCCAATTTATAGCAAAAGTTTAGCCTTTGTTATAACATAAAGAAAGTTGTTTAATTCTGCAATGTCACTGCTGCTAAGAGAAACAGTTGTTTGATCGGAGTAAAAGGGAAAACCTCATACTCTACAGCTCATAAGAACATAAGAAGTAGGAGCAGGAGTAGGCCATACGGCCCCTCGGGCCTGCTCCGCCATTCAACAGGATCATGGCTGATCCGAACCTAGACTCACGTCCACTTCCCTGCCAGCTCCCCGTAACCCCTAATTCCCTTATCAGCTAGGAAACTGTCTATCTCCGTTTTAAATTTATTTAATGTCTCAGCTTCCACAGCTCTCTGAGGTAGCAAATTCCATAGATTTACTACCCTCTGAGTGAAGAAGTTTCTCCTCATCTCAGTTTTGAAATGGCAGCCCCTTATTCTAAGATTATGCCCCCTAGTTCTAGTCTCACCCATCAGTGGAAACATCTTCCCTGCATCCACCCGATCAAGCCCCCTCACAATCTTATATGTTTCGATAAGATCGCCTCTCATTCTTCTGAATTCCAATGAGTAGAGGCCCAACCTACTCAACCTTTCCTCATAAGTCAACTCCCTCATCTCCGGAATCAACCGAGTGAACCTTCTCTGAACTGCCTCGAGAGCAAGTATATCTTTTCTTAAATATGGAAACCAAAACTGTACGCAGTATTCCAGGTGTGGCCTCACCAGTACCCTGTATAACTGAAGCAAGACTTCCCTGCTTTTATACTCCATCCCCCTTGCAATAAAAGCCAAGATTCCATTGGCCTTCCTGATCACCTGCTGTACCTGCATACTAACCTTCTGTGTTTCATGCACCAGGACCCCCAGATCCCTTTGTACTGTAGCACTTTGCAGTTTCTTTCCATTTAGATAATAACTTGCTCTTTGATTTTTTCGACCAAAGTGCATAACCTCACACTTTCCAACATTATATTCCATCTGCCAAATTTCTGCCCACTCACTTAGCCTGTCTGTGTCCTTTTGCAGGTTTTTTATGTCCTCCTCACTCACTGCTTTCCCTCCCATCTTTGTATCATCGGCAAACTTGGATACGTTGCACTTGGTCCCCTCCTCCAAATCGTTAATATAGATTGTAAAGAGTTGGGGTCCCAGCACTGACCCCTGCGGAACACCACTAGTTACTGATTGCCAACCCGAGAATGAACCATTTATCTCCACTCTCTGTTTTCTGTTAGATAGCCAATCTTCCACCCATGCCAGTATATTGCCCCCAATCCCGTGATTTTTTATCTTGTGCAGTAATCTTTTGTGTGGGTTTTGTAGCTCATGTCTATGTCAGCTCCTACACATAACATATATCAGAGGGCGATAGCGGATCTTAGAGGCATTAAGTAAGTGAAATGGAGATAAAATAACTTGTCTCATATTATTTTCAAAATTTACTGTATTTCATCTCTTATCCTAAAATGTAAAATGCAACATGTTATACAATATACACAGAAGTGTGTCACCTATGTAACTCCGTGAATTCTGTAATATAAACAAGGTTTCAAATCTATATAACAGTATGTTGATATATAATTAGAAAAATCTAGCAATTATCCTCTAACATACTCTTGAAACCCAGTTATCCTGTGCATAACTCGCTACCCAAACTAGATCATATTTGACAAAAAGAAAATACTGCAGATGCTGGAAATCTGAAATAAAAACAGAAAATGCTGGAGAAACTCAGCAGGTCAGGAAGCATCTGTGAAGAGAGAAACAGAGTTAACGTTTCAGGTCGATGACCTTTCGTAGATCATATTTGATTTGTTTTAGATGCCACGCTCAAACTCTGTCTTACTTTTGAAGTGATTCTTTTCGTCCTCTTGGACTGAGGACATACTGTGTCTCGTAGGTGATTGAAAAGACCTGCCAGCTTTGCACGATGTCGAGCTTGAGAAAGGCGGCGACGAGCCACCCGAGGTTCCACTTCCTGCAGCATCGCCAAAAAGCTCGGACTAGCATCCGTGTATGGACTGGTGCACTCTCCGGAGCTCTCCATTTAAACCTGAAATCCAGGAATATACACAGAGCTGCAAACTGTTAGACATGAGTAGTATAGCTACCCTATTATACAGACTAGACTCCTATAATTCTGCTTCAAAAATATTTCCTATTATACTCTCCTATTAAACACAGAGCAGTATTCATGGATTGATGGCACTTCTCACTTAAATTCCATCTTTTAAATTACTCATTAGTAACCTTATCTGTTTCCATAGATTATGGAGAATGAGAAGTGAGTGATTTAATCAACAGATTTACCTTACATGAAATTACATAGATCTACAGCACACAAACGGGCCATTTGGCCCAACTGGTCTATGCTGGTACTTATATTCCACACAAGCCTCCTCCTACTCTAATGACCTCTTCCCACCCTGCCTCTGTGTCTCTCTATTCCTTCTTCCTCATGTGTGCATCAAGCCTCCCTTTAAATGCAACAATGCTCTCTGCTGCAACCACTCCATGTGGCAGCGTGTTCCACATTCTCGCCACTCTCTTCTGGACTCCCCACATGTGGAAGCAGTTTCTCACCTCCATCCTATCGATCCCCTTCATTATTTTAAAGACCTCTATTAGGTCTCTTTTTAATCTTCTCTTTTCCAGAGAAAAGAACCCCAGCCTACTCAATCTTTCCTGATAGTTGCATCTTCTCAATTCTGATAATAACTTTGTAAATCATTTCTGCACTTTCTCCAGTGCTTCAATATCCTTTATGTAGTACGAAAACCAGAACTGCACACAGTACTCTAAGTGTGGTCTAACCAAGATTCTATATAAATTTAACACTACCTCCGTTTTTTAATTCTATTCCTCTAGAAATGAATCACACTCTTTATCGCCTTATAAACTTGTGTTGGTGCCTTTAGTGATGTATGTATCTATATTTCCAGATCACCTGCTCCTCTACCCTATTTAGTTACTTAGCTTCCAAGAAATAAGTAAGCTTCTTATTCCTCCCACAATAATGAATCACCTCACACTTTGCTATATTAAATTTAATTTGCCATTTATCCACCCAATCTGAAAGCCTGTTTATGTCTTTCTGTATTTTTGGTGCAGTACTCCCCATTATTAGCTATACCCCCAATTTGGTATTATCTGCAAATTTCTGCACCATATTTCCAATTTCTGAGTCCAAATCATTTATGAATATGGTGAACACTGTGGCCCCAGCATGGATCGCTGTGGGACGCCACTTCCCACTTTCTGCCAGACCAAGAAACTTCCCTTAGTCCCTACCCCCTGTTTTTTGTTTCATACCCATCTTTTAATGCCAGTCAGACATAGGAATTCAATTGTTGGCAAATGTCAACCGTACAGATGAATACAATACATCCTAAATGACTAAGCATCAAGGGGACTTTGCTCTAGAACTTGAAAATGTGCATTGTTTAAAAGCATTGACAGGCATGTGAGAACAGAAGAAGGTAGGCTTTAAATTGCTATCAGTCATCAAAAGGAAACAGACAATCAGATGGCCAGGAGACTACTGTTCATATCTACCTAAAGTGTTTGAATGGTTAATGTCTTAGTTGAACGACCATTGAGAAGAATAAATCTTCTTAAAATCAAACATATAAGTGAGCAGAAGCCCTATGGTTTCAATTCCCTGCCTTGCACTGCTTCAACCACAGGAGGGAGTTCACAGGGGCTCCCACGAGGTCAGTCTCCCGTGTAACATCCGCCAGAGATAACTCGGTTTCTCTCTCCGCAGATGCTGCCTGGCCTACTGAGTTTTTCCAGCGTTTTCTGTTGTTATTTCAGATTTCCAGCATCCGCAGTATTTTGCTATTGTACCTCATTGTGAGCTACTGAAAAGAGCTACAGTACAAGGATTAAAGATATTTTTGTTATCAGTCTATGCATTGTGTAAGTTCAAATATTGTACTAGTTTCCTGCTCTGACTTTCTGATAAATTATTATATTCTATGTAACACCAAACTCAAGTCTGACATAAGTGTGGTATTTACTGCCATTTTGGAGTAGAATGTGGTGGGCATGATCTCCAGTGCAATATATTTTAGAAAAGGAGTAAAGGTTCATTCTGTGGCATGCAAAACCCACTCAAGGCATGCAAATAGGTACAGGTTTCAGCTCCTGTGACTCTGGCCCAGGTTTTCAAGTCCCATCTGCCCGGTTTCAAATCCTGTTGCTGTTTTTCCCTCTCTCTGACTCTCGCCTTCTCTCACTCCTGGTGTTGTTTCTCTCTCTGGCACTCGCCTTCTCTCACTCCTGGTGTTGCTTCTCTCTCTGGCACTCGCCTTCTCTCACTCCTTGTGTTGTTTCTCTCTCTGACACTCGCCTTCTCTCACTCCTGGTGTTGTTTCTCTGACTCTCGCCTTCTCTCACTCCTGGTGTTTCTCTCTCTGACACTCACCTTTTCTCACTGCTGGTGTTGTTTCTCTCTCTGACTCTCACCTTCTCCCACTCCTGGTGTTTCTCTCTCTGACTCTTGCCTTCTCTCACTCCTGGTGTTGTTTCTCTCTCTGACACTCGCCTTCTCTCACTCCTGCTGTTTCTCTCTCTGACTCTCGCCTTCTCTCACTCCTGGTGTTTCTCTCTCTGACTCTCGCCTTCTCTCACTCCTGGTGTTGTTTCTCTCTCTGACACTCGCCTTCTCTCACTCCTGGTGTTGTTTCTCTCTCTGACACTCGCCTTCTCTCACTCCTGGTGTTGTTTCTCTCTCTGACACTCGCCTTTTCTCACTCCTGGTGTTGTTTCTGTCTCTGACTCTCGCCTTCTCTCACTCCTGGTGTTTCTCTCTGACTCTCACCTTCTCTCACTCCTGCTGTTTCTCTCTCTGACACTCACCTTCTCTCACTCCTGCTGTTGTTTCTCTCTGACTCTCGCCTTCTCTCACTCCTGGTATTGTTTCTATCTGACACTCGCCTTCTCTCACTCCTGGTGTTGTTTCTCTCTGACTCTCGCCTTCTCTCACTCCTGGTGTTTCTCTCTCTGACTCTCACCTTCTCTCAGTCCTGGTGTTGTTTCTCCCTCTGACTCTCACCTTCTCTCACTCCTGGTGTTGTTTCTCTGACACTCACCTTTTCTCACTCCTGGTGTTGTTTCTCTCTCTGATATTTGCCTTCTCTCACTCCTGGTGTTGTCTCTCTCTCTGACTCTCGCCTTCTCTCACTCCTGGTGTTGTTTCTCTCTCTGACTCTCGCCTTCTCTCACTCCTGGTGTTGTTTCTCTCTCTGACTCTCGCCTTCTCTCATTCCTGGTGTTGTTTCTCTCTCTGACTCTCGCCTTCTCTCACTCCTGGTGTTGTTTCTCTCTCTGACACTTGCCTTCTCTCACTCCTGGTGTTTCTCTCTCTGACTCTCGCCTTCTCTCACTCCTGGTGTTGTTTTTCTCTCTGACTCTCGCCTTCTCTCACTCCTGGTGTTGTTTTTCTCTGACTCTTGCCTTCTCTCACTCCTGGTGTTGTTTCTCTCTCTGACATTCGCCTTCTCTCACTCCTGGTGTTTCTATCTCTGACACTCGCCTTCTCTCACTCCTGGTGTTGTTTCTCTCTCTGACACTCGCCTTCTCTCACTCCTGGTGTTGTTTCTCTCTCTGACACTTGCCTTCTCTCACTCCTGGTGTTGTTTCTCTCTCTGACTCTCGCCTTCTCTCACTCCTGGTGTTGTTTCTCTCTCTGACACTCGCCTTCTATCACTCCTGGTGTTGTTTCTCTCTCTGACACTCGCCTACTCTCACTCCTGGTGTTGTTTCTCTCTCTGACACTTGTCTTCTCTCACTCCTGGTGTTTTTCTCTCCTCCGTTCTTCCTCTCTTGCTGCTCTTGACACCTCGCGTTCCATTTTATTCTTTGGACCAATAGGAAGCTCCGGACTGTCCCGGGTAGCAACTCGGCGACCAATGAGAGGCGGCGTGTGAAAATGGCGGGTAAGCGGGGATCGAGTGGCGGGGGTCCGGGGGGGAGAGCGGGGCTCACTGGCGGGGGTCCGGAGGGGAAAGCGGGGATCAGTGGCGGGGGTCCGGGGGGAGAGAGCGGGGATCAGTGGCGGGGGTCCGGGGGGAGAGCGGGGATCACTGGCGAGGGTCCGGGGGTGGGGGGAGAGCGGGGATCAGTGGCGGGGGTCCGGGGGGGAGAGCGGGGATCAGTGGCGGGGGTCCGGGGGGATCAGTGGCGGGGGTCCGCGGGGAGAGAGCGGGGATCAGTGGCGGGGGGGGGGGGGGGGGGAGCGGGGGATCAGTGGCGGGGGTCCGGGGGGAGAGCGGGGGATCAGTGGCGGGGGTCCGGGGGGAGAGCGGGGATCAGTGGCGGGGGTCCGGGGGGGAGAGCGGGGATCAGTGGCGGGGGTCCGGGGGGAGAGCGGGGATCAGTGGCGGGGGGGGGGGGGAGCGGGGGATCAGTGGCGGGGGGGGGGGATCAGTGGCGGGGGTCCGGGGGGAGAGCGGGGATCAGTGGCGGGGGGGGGGGGAGCGGGGGATCAGTGGCGGGGGTCCGGGGGGAGAGAGCGGGGATCAGTGGCGGGGGGGGGGGGGGGGAGCGGGGGATCAGTGGCGGGGGGGGGGGATCAGTGGCGGGGGTCCGGGGGGAGAGCGGGGATCAGTGGCGGGGGGGGGGGGGGAGCGGGGGATCAGTGGCGGGGGTCCGCGGGGAGAGAGCGGGGATCAGTGGCGGGGGGGGGGGGGAGCGGGGGATCAGTGGCGGGGGTCCGGGGGGAGAGCGGGGGATCAGTGGCGGGGGTCCGGGGGGAGAGCGGGGATCAGTGGCGGGGGGGGTGGGGGGAGCGGGGGATCAGTGGCGGGGGGGGGGGATCAGTGGCGGGGGTCCGGGGGGAGAGCGGGGATCAGTGGCGGGGGTCCGGGGGGAGAGCGGGGATCAGTGGCGGGGGTCCGGGGGGAGAGAGAGCGGGGATCAGTGGCGGGGGGACTGTGTGAAACGGGAGCTGCGCCGGCAGGGTCCGGAACCAGTTGGAATTCAGCTGAAAATTTCGAGGCTGGGTGACTTTAAGATTAAATAGTTCGCTCTTCTGATTTTAGCCCATTCGCGGAGACAAGAGAGGCTCAAGATTTATTTCGTCCGATGCCAAGGTATTTAGATGTTTAAAAGGTACTTGGTTCGCACCCTGTCAATAGAGAACTGCAGCCTGAGGTACATTTTGGTTCCGTTCACAGAAACATCCAACAATACGAGGCGCCTGCAATCCCCTCTAGCACAAGAAACGAATTGGAGAGTTTGTCATGAGGGATAAATGAGAATGGAGCATGGACCATTGGAAGCGTGCAGGACTGTCATTTGTAATGGGGGTTGAGTATTATAAGCCAGAAGATGGCATCATGGAATCGGAAGCCTGCAAAGTTGAAAGACTTGCATTTATATAGCGCCTTTCACGATCACCGGACGTTCCAGAGCTCTTTACAGCCAATGAGGTACTTTCTGAAGTGTAATTACTGTTGTAAAATTCTTACAAGGCTTGTCCGGGTAAATGCAGGGAGGATGTTTCCCCTGGCTGGGGAGTCTAGAACCAGGGGTCACAGTCTCAGAATAAGGGGTCAGCCATTTAGGACTGAGATGAGGAGAAATTTCTTCACTCAGAGGGTGGTGAATCTTTGGAATTCTCTGCCCCAGAGGGCTGTGGAGGGTCAGTCGTTGAGTATATTCAAGACAGAGATCGATAGATTTTTGAATATTAAGGGAATCGTGCAGGAAAGTGGAGATGAGGTGGAAGATCAACCATGATCTTATTAAGTGGCGGAACAGGCTCGAAGGGCCAAATGGCCTACTCCTGCTCCTATTTCTTATGTTCTTAATGTAGGAAATGCAGCAGCCAATTTATGCACAGCAAGCTCCACAAACAGCAATGTGATAATGACCAGATAATCTGTTTTTAGAGATGTTGATTGAGGGATAAATATTGGCCAGGACACCAGGGATAAACTTAGAAACATAGAAAATAGGAGTAGGCCATTCGGCCCCTCGAGCCTGCTCCGCCATTCAATGAGATCATGGCTGATCATCCAAATTCAGTACCCTGTCCCTGCCTTCTCCCCATATCCCTTGATCCCTTTAGCCTTAAGAAATATATCCAACTCCTTCTTGAATATATTTAATGAATTGGCCTCAACTGCCCTGTGTGGCAGAGAATTCCATAGGTTCACCAATCTCTGGGTGAAGAAATTCCTCCTCATCCCTGTCCTAAATGGCTTACTCCTTATCCTTAGACTGTGACCCCTGGTTCTGGACTCCCTGACCATCGGGAACATCCTGCATCTAGTCTGTCTAGTCCTGTTAGAATTTTATAGGTTTCAATGAGATTCCCTCTCATTCTTCTAAACTCCAGCAAGTATAAGCCCAATCGACCCAATCTCTCCTCATACGTCATTCCTGCCATCCCAGGTATCAGTCTGGTGAATCTTCGCTGCACTCCCTCCATGGCAAGAACATCCTTCCTCAGATAAGGCGACCAAAACTGCACGCAATACTCAAGATGTGGTCTCACCAAGGCCCTGTACAACTGCAGCAAGACATCCTTGTTCCTGTACTCAAACCCTCTCGCTACGAAGGCCAACATACCATTTGCCTTCTTAACCGCCTGCTGCACCTGCATGCTTACCTTCAGCGACTGATGCACAAGGACACCCAGGTCTCGTTGCACTTCCCCTTCTCCCAATCTATTGCCACTCAGATAATAATCTGCCTTCCTGTTTTTGCCACCAAAGTGGATAACCTCGCATTTATCCGCATTATACTGCATCTGCCATGCTTCTGCCCAATCACCCAACCTGTCCAAATCATACTGGAGTTTCTCGGTATTCTCACAGCACACACGCCCACCCAGCTTTGTGTCGTCTGCAAACTTGGAGATATTACATCTAGTTCCCTCGTCTAGATCATTTATATATATTGTGAATAGCTGGGGCCTTAGGACCGATCCCTGCGGTACCCCACTAGTCACTGCCTGCCACTCGGAAAAAGACCCATTTATTCCAACTCTTTGCTTCCTGTCTGCCAACCAGTTCTCTATCCAAGTCAGTACCTTACCCCCAATACCATGTGCCTTAACTTTACATGCTAATCTCTTATGCAGGACCTTATCGAAAGCCTTCTGAAAGTCCAAATACACCACATCCACTGGTTCTCCCTTATCTATTCTACCAGTTACATCCTCAAAAAATTCCAGTAGATTAGTCAAGCACGATTTACCTTTTGTAAATCCATGTTGACTTTGTCCGATCCTGTCACTGTTTTCCAAGTGCTCTGCTATTACATCTTTTATAATGGGCTCTAGCATTTTCCCCACTACCGATGTCAGGCTTACCGGTCTATAATGGCCCGTTTTCTCTCTACCACCTTTTTTGAATAGTGGGGTAACATTATCTACCCTCCAATCCATGGGAACTGTTCCAGAGTCTACCGAATTTTGGAAGATGACCAGCAATGCATCTACTATTTCTACGGCCACTTCCTTAAGTACCCTAGGATGTAGATTCTCAGGCCCTGGGGATTTATCGGCCTTCAATCCCGTCAATTTCCCTAACACCATTTCCCTACAAATACTGATTTCTTTCAGTTCCTCCCTCTCATTAGACCCTATGTTCCCCGACATCTCTGGGAGGTTATTTGTGTCCTCCTTTGTGAAGACAGAACCAAAGTATGTATTTAATTGGTCTGCCATTTCTTTGTTCCTGAAATAAAGAATAGATTTGCCTTCCAAAGTTAGGCTTTATTAACTTTAAAATCGGCAGCATATCTTTCTACATCCAGTCCCAACTAAAGCTAGAAAAGGACTGAATTTAAGGTAGCCACAACACATCATGTGATCATCAACTACCAATGAGATTACAACACATATCCCAAGGCAGTTAACAAACAACGAATCACAATACTTTTACTAATCAAGGAATAATCACCACAGTTCCCCATTATAAATTCCCCTGATTCTGACTGCAAGGGACCTATGCTTGACTTCACCAATCTTTTTCTCTTCACATATCTATAAAAGCTTTTACAGTCAGTTTGTATGTTCCCAGCAAGCTTACTCTCATACTCTATTTTCCCCCTCTTAATTAATCCCTTTGTCCTCCTTTGCTGAATCCTAAACTGCTCCCAATCCTCAGGTTTACTGCTTTTTCTGGCCAATTTATATGTCCTCTCCTTGGATCTTATGCTATCCCTAATTTCCCTTGTTAGCCACGGTTGAGTCACCTTTTTTGTTTTATTTTTATGCCATACAGGGATGAACAAATTCTGTAGTTCATCCATGCGATCTTTGAATGTTTGCCATTGCCTATCCACCGTCAACCCTTTGAGTAACATTCCCCAATCAATCCTACCCAACTCGCGCCTCATACCATCGTAGTTTCCTTTATTTAAATTGAGGACCCTAGTCTCTGAGTCAACTACTTCACTCTCCATCTGCTCTTTTTTGAAATAGTGCCATGGGATCTTTTATGTCCACCTGAGAGGGCAGGCGGGGCCTCGGTTTAATGTCTTATCCGAAAGACAGCACCTCCGACAGTGCAGCACTCCCTCAGTATTGCACTGCAACGTCAGCCTGGACTATTGTACTTAAGTCTCTGGAATGGGACTTGAACCGACAGCCTTCTGACTTAGAGGCGCGTTGGTAAGTAAGCTTCGGAAAGAAAGATTAACATTTCAGGTGAGGATATATACTTGAAAAGGAAAATTTGGATGGCTATAGGGAAAGAGCAGGAGAGTGGGACCAATTGGACAACTCTTTCAAAGAGCCGGCACAGATGGGTTGAATGGTCTCCTTCTGTTTAGAATTCTAGGTCCTTCGTCAGAGCTGGTATGACCAGGAGGAAAGACCATTAATAGGACTGACCAAAACAGAGAGGGTAGTGGAGAATGGTCACCAGTATACATAGGCTGACCTTTCACAGAGACAACTTACAGGGTTAACGTTTGTAAATCAATTAAAAAATACTTGTAGATCCCCCGTGTGTTGCACACAGTGGGGGTAATTTTTGACTTTGCAATAATGTAAAATGGGTGATAACGAATCAGCATCTCCTGTCAATGGAAATAAAAATCGGGAGAGATGTCAAATGGGCTGCTGACTCGCTATCACCCGTTTTACACTATCGCAAATAACCCTCAGTGTCTCTTTTTTTATTCGTTATGGGGTCTGGCGTCGCTGGCAGGGCCAGCATTTATTGCCCATCCCTAATTGCCCTTGAGAAGGTGGTGGTGAGCCGCCGCCTTGAACCGCTGCAGTCTGTGTGGTGAAGGTACTCCCACAGTGCTGTTAGGTAGGGAGTTCCAGGATTTTGACCCAGCGACGATGAAGGATCAGCGATATACTTCTAAGTCAGGATGGTGTGTGACTTGGAGGGAACTTGGCTCTGTCATCTTACTCTTAAATATTAGACATGGCTCAGTGGTAGCACTCTTGCTTCAATTTTAATTTGATATTCATGAACACTTTCCTGGCTGCCACAGAAGGGGTGGAACAATGTAAATGATGGCAAGGGGCAGGGACTCCCTCAGCTGGGAGCTCCTGCTCCTGAGGCTGGAACAGGACATGACATTTCTGTGGTGGCCAATTTGCTGAGTGACTGGAGGCGGAACAGCCTCTCAAGATATGTGGGCCCCACTTGTAGCGTCCAGGGCAGGCAAGTAGCCTCTGTTTAATAAATTTAACCAAATCAGCTGTAGCTTCTGGCAGGTGCTGGGCATGTGTCCAAAGTGGTGCTTGGGCCCGCCTGTCCCTTGGAAATGAGGTGCCCTCTCACTGACCCCACAATCTCTGGTGGGGTCAGCTGTCCAGCGTGATCCCGGCAGAACCACTAGGAGTATGACCCAAGGGATTTCTGGGCCAGGTGTAATGAGGTTTCTGCATCCATCGCAATAATCATAGAGCACACCATTAGCATGTCGAAGCAATGCTCCAGGTGTCTGGATAGATCTGGAAGTGTACTTCAGTACAGCCAGGCTAATGTGTCAAAGTTCAAGATAGCCTGCTGCATGTTGCACATGTTTATCCTGTAAAGAAACATCAGTATGAAGGGTCTGGAGGAGGAAGGTCGCTAGGCACAGCAAGGAGACTATCAAATAGAGCAAGCAATGCCTGAAGAGGCTGTAGAAGAGACCTTGGAGAAGCAGGGTTGATACATTAAAGAACTATATATAGGGTTGCAAAATTCTGGGAATTTTTAAAAGAGGAAACTTTCCATGGGAATTTTCAGGAATTGATGGGAATTTTGAGCTTTTTTGCACACTGATGGTTTTTGTCTCTGATCCTTATATTATCTTTGTCATCAAAATAGACATACTGTTCCATACAAATAAAAACAGGCTTTCAAAACTTTATTTAGGTTATAATTTTGAACTTTATTGAACCCCCACAAAAAAGACCCATCTAAAAAAAAATAAAAAGACGTCAGCTTATTTAGCCTGTAATTTGTCCTTATTTTGTCCCTTTGAGTCTTCTACTCATGGGTCTTCTGAGTCTTCTACTCATCATTGCTCCTCCTGATTCTCTGGCTCTGACATGTCCATTTCCTCCTCTGTGTCACTGTCTAGCTGTGTGATGGACACTTCTGTATTTGGCTCAATAAGTTGTAGGTTCGCCCAGATAGCCCCCAGTTTCTCCACTCTTGTTAGTCAGCCTGTTGCGCACCTTTGTATACGTATTCCCAAAAAGTGACCAGTTTCGTTCAGAGGCCGCTGATGAAGGTGGGATTTGGAGTATCACCGATGCAATAGGTGACAGGGCCTCAGATGCACAAAGTCCCTTCCACCAGGTACGTGCACTGATATGCTTGCATGATTCCCATATCCCGTCCCCATTCCAAAGACCTTGCTTGGTAGAGAACTTTGCCAGACTTCCCAGAACTTTGCCCACGTCCAGATTGAGGTGGCGTGAGAGGGTAGAAATCACACTGTAAGCGCTGTTGATTTCTGATCTCCAGAAAGTATTGGTCATGCTTTGGGTCCAGCATGTATGCTGCAGCATGAATCGGCTTGACACAATATTCTTGACGTGTCTGTATGAATTGAACAATTGCCTTCTCTTCTGCTTTGAGCAGCAGGGATGTGGGTAGGGCAATGCTGATTTGTTCTTTTAAATCAGCAAAAAGCCTGAGAACATCTGACAAGACAGCGTCATCTCCTTCAATCTGAGCAATTGCAGATGCTACTGGTGAGAGTATTTTAAGGCTGCTAACCACTCTCTACCAAAACACATCATCCAGCAGTATTTTCTTGATGGTGGTTTCCATATCCCCAGACTGGGATATTGCCATTTCTTACAGTGACCCCTTACCCTCCAGAAGGCTGTTGTACATTATGACAACGCCACCCCATCTAGTGTTGCTGGGCAGCTTCAGTGTGGTGTTCTTGTTCTTTGTCGTTTGCTTGGAGTTGTAGGTTGCTGCAACTACCTGACATACTTAACAACTTGCTTGGCTATGCAGAGAAATAAAGAGCATTCATCTCTGTGTCGGACTGCGGTCGACCAGCACGATTGCAACAGGGTGAGTAAAGTTTTCCTGATGCTCCATGTGATGGAAGCATGACCTGTGCACACACGACGCTACATCACCAATAGAGGGAGCTAATTGCCCATCCACTCATCCAAACAATCAGGACACATTTGTTCACAGTCATACACAAAACTTGTAATTATTAAAACAAGCCAAGTAAGAAGATAAACATATATTGATTAAGAAATTCCTTAATAATTAAGATTCCATCTCTGTTAGTAATTTTAAGAGAGGACCTGTGAAAAAAAATGAATGAAATACAAAAAAAAAACAATATTATGCTAGCATGTGCTTTTTTGGGCAAAATTCCCAAGCTAAACTTCCCATGGAAATTTCCCAGAAACTTTCCACCCCTTCGCAACCCTAATTATATTGAACCCAGAGGTGCTTGGAAAAGCAGAGCTGACTTCTGTGTAAAAACAATTTTTTTTTGTGCGAACTGCGTTTTGAGCCATCGGGGGGAGGGACAAGGACAGCGAGGCCATAGAGGGAGCTGAGAATTCAGCAGCTAGAGAACAAGACAGCCAGGCTCTACAGGGCCACCACTGGCAGTGGAGCTGAAGGCAGAGGGGCTACAGCGGATGGGAGGTATAATATGGCTGCAGTGTGTACCATCTACAAGATGCACTGCAGCAACTCGCCAAGGCTTCTTCGGCAGCACCTCCCAAACACGTGACCTCTACCATCCAGAAGGACAAGGGCAGCAGGCCTCCAAGTTCCCCTTGAAGTCACACACCACCCTGACTTGGAAATATATCGCCAATCCTTCATCGTTGCTGATCAAAACCCTGGAACTCCCTACCTAACAGCATTGTGGGAGTACCTTTACCACATGGACTGCAGTGGTTCAAGAAGGTGGCTCACCACCACCTTCTCAAGGGCAATTTGGCAATAAATGCTGGCCTTGCCAGCGACACCCACATCCCATAAACGAATAAAAAACAATTAATAGGGTGACAAGATTTCATAGGCAAAGTCCATGATAAATGTTAGGTTGGCAGCACTCTCGCCTCTGAGTCAGAAGGTTCCACTCTAGAGACTTGAGCTCAGAAATCTGGGCTGATGCTCCAGTGCAGTACTGAGGGAGCGCTATACTGTCAGAGGTGCCGTCTTTCGGATGAGACACGAAACCGAGGCCACATCTGCTTTCTCAGGTGGACGTAAAAGATTCCCGTGGCACTATTTTGAAGAAGAGATACTGGCCTAGAAATTCAGTTGCGTTCGCCAGCCGTTAGCGCCATAAGAGGAGTAGATCTCGAGCGCTAGGCACTTAGCGGCCGGGCGCAGAACGATCTGCGCCTACGCCCAACTTCAGTAGACATTTAGCGCCGGCGCAAAGTGTTTGCGCGCGCTCAGCTGCGCGCGCAACTTATGACGTCATTTCGTCGTGCAACGCCGTTTGTGCGCCCCAAACCGGAACTTCAGTGGCGCCCGCCCAATGTGGGCGTGGCGCTGTTAAGAACTGTGAAGTGGAACGCAGCAGAGGCCCTGTGGGCCTCGGGGAGCGCTAATTAAAGGGCACTTAGACTGAACTATAAAGGGCAGCCATTTTGCTGCAATGACTTTAGTGCAACGGATTTCTGGACAGAGACCAAGGAAGAGACCTTACTGATTTGGGCCAACATAGGAGAGGTATTTTTGGCTTCTGGCCAGAGCGTGAAAATTTGACTCATTGTGATTTCACTGTTTGCAAGTATATTATGGGGGCTGCATGGGGTTCCAACCCTCAGTTCCAGCATTATGTGCGAAGGGCTCGCAGACGCTGTGTGAGAGGGGCAGCCATGCCTAGACGCAGAGGGGCCATCAGGCATCGGCAACGTAGGCCTTACCCACTCAGGGAATACCGCCAGCAGGTGTCCTATCTCACCATGACTGCCGCGCAGTGTGTTAAGAGGCTGCGCTTCAGAAGGGAGGTGGTTGCAGAGATCTGCCAGCTGCTTCACAGAGATCTGCGTCCACAGCTGATGTGCAGGACGTCTCTGTCGGTGGAAGTGAAGGTCACGGTGGCTCTGAACTTTTATGCAAGCGGCTCCTTCCAAGCCGCTGCTGGGGACATAGCTAACATCTCCCAGTTCGCCGTGCATCGCTGCATCCGGCAGGTCACCGATGCCCTTTTCACAAGGAGACACCAATTCATCTCCTTCCCCATGACCCTAGAGAGGCAGGAGCAGCGTGCAGTCGGATTTGCGAGGATCGCCGACTTCCCCATGGTGCAGGGCGCCATTGACTGCACGCATGTGGCTTTGCGGGCACCTATCGACAATGCCGAGGATTACCGCAACCGGAAGGGCTACCATTCCCTCAATGTACACTGGTGTGTGACCACAGGCAGCGCATCCTAGCTGTCAATGCCCGCTTTCCAGGCAGCAGCCACGATGCATTTATCCTGCGCCAGACTATTGTGGCTGACATGTTCCAGGCACAGCCTCCCCCAAGAGGATGGCTTATCGGGGACAAAGGCTATCCTTTGTGTACATGGCTCATGACCCCGCTCCTGCTGAGGAGGCATACAACGAAAGCCATCAAGCCACAAGGAACATCATAGAGCAAACGATTGGCGTCCTCAAGCAACGGTTCCGCTGCCTGGATCGCTCCGGCGGATCTCTGCAGTATTCGCCGGATAGAGTCTCCCAGTTTGTCGTCGTTTGCTGCATGCTGCACAACCTGGCTATCCGCAGGACTCAGGCACTGCCACCTCACGTTGGACCACCACCTCAGGAGGACGAGCAGGAGGACCATGAGGAGGAGGAGGAGGAGTACCAGCCCAGGAGGGAGCCACAAGGTCCAAGGGCCGTCCGTCGGCGGCTTATTGAACGACACTTCTAGGCCCCCTGTCAGGGAATGGCGTGTGGCAATGAAGGCACATGAATGCAGCCGCTCCGCAAGCCCTCAGCCGGTTAACGCAACAACCACTTGAAACATCACACATGGACAAGCTGAATAAAGAAAAAGCTTTATTGAACAAACTCAGGGCCCTTCCCACATGAAACCCAAAAACACACAACACCCCCAAAAAACAGTCAAAAACATATCTCACTCCCACAACCTGGGGAGGAATAACAAAACTTGTCCATCCAAATGGCCTTCATCCTCGGCCTTACCAAAAGAACCCCCTCCATAGACAGCACAAGCACCCCCATATAAAAAAACATTTGTCTTCATCCTCGGCCTTACCAAAAGAACCCCCCCCATAGACAGCACAACCACCCCCATATAAAAAAACATTTGCCAACACACTCTACTTTGTGTGCCGACAGGGCGAGTCCTTGTCCAGCCTTTTCTGGCCCCTGGACGACCTGCTGCTCCGCCTCAACCTGGGCCCTGTGGGTGTTGCAAGGCTGGGGGAAGGCTCCTGAGGGGCACATTGCGTGACGGCAGATGCCCTTGGGGGTCGGCCTAGACGAGCTCTGGCCCTCGAGGGGCCGGCTGCTGTGGCTGGGCAGCATCAGTCTCTCCAGCAGCTCGTCGCAGCTTTGCTGGGGGAGTGGCAGTGGCGGCTGCAGCAATGGGGGCAAGCTGGCTGATGGCAGGCGCTCGCTGGTCGCCAGAGACACTGGCACTTGGCCGGGCTGGCACTGCAGCAAGCGCAGCAATCTGGTGAAGGCCAGACCGCTGTGCTGCAGCAGCGCGGCGGGTGCCCTGGCGATGCATGCGTGACACAGCGAGTGTGGCAGCAGTGAGTGCCCGTACTGCCCTGGTCTGTGCCCGCATCAGACCAGCCAGTGACTGCACGGCACCACTGATCAACTGTCCACTCGCTGCCTGTGCTGCCCTGAAGTCGTCCCGACTCGCGTCCTGTGCTGCCCTGAATTCGGCCCGACTCGCGTCCTGTGATGCCCCGAATTCGGCCCGACTCGCATCCTGTGATGCCCCGAATTGTGCCCGACTCGCGTCCTGTGATGCCCCGAATTGTTCGAGACCCCTGGCCTGTGCTGCCGCGAGTTGTTCGAAACCCCTGGCCTGTGAGGCCCCGAAATCGGACACACTATGAGCCAGGGACTCAATGGCCTCAGGCAACCGTGCCACAACCCCCATGAACTCGGTGTGCCGCCGATCCGAGTCCGCGGACATTTGATCAAGGAGGCGCACCTCCTGGGCGAGGACCGTCTCCGGACTGGAGGCCGGACTCTCCCTCTGGGGAGAAGGCCGCCGAGCTGGCCGACCCTTCCCGCGTGGCTGCACGCCACTGGGCCCAGCAACTACACTCCCCTGCAACACTTCCCCCCTCTGGGGAGAAGGCCGCCGAGCTGCCCGACCCTTCCCGCGTGGCTGGACGCCACTGGGCACAGGAGCTACACTCCCCTGCAACACTTCCCCCCTCTGGGGAGAAGGCCGCCGAGCTGGCCGACCCTTCCCGCGTGGCTGGACGCCACTGGGCACAGGAGCTACACTCCCCTGCAACACTTCCCCCCTCTGGGGAGAAGGCAGCCGAGCTGGCCGACCCTTCCCGCTTGGCTGGACGCCACTGGGCACAGGAGCTACACTCCCCTGCAACACTTCCCCCTGGCTCTCCTCCAGGGAACACGTGTCCCCTCCATTGCCATCCCCTGGCGTGGATGAGGGTTCCCCCGATGTGCCGCCTTCCTCTTGCTCCTCCTCGTCCTCCTCTTCCGAGGGACTGACACTCGCAGCTTCAGGGACCTCCTCCTCACCAGCTGAAAGCAGGAAGGCACAAGAGTAGCTTTAGAGTGAGGACAGGGCGTCAGCGAGGGAGGCATGAGTGGTGGCATTCTGCGCATTGGTCGGACAGTGGCAAAGGATGTAGATCTGAAGCGCAAGGGGAACGAGAGAGGTCCAAACGGTCATGTCCTTACCATTGGGGCCCAGCACAGGGTCGGCATCTCCAATTGTAACGGGGCCAATCACCCGGGCACCCATGACTCGACCCACGCGCTCCTCCAGGTCACTGAGCTGCTGGAACTGGGCACGGCCTCCCCCGGTGACAGTCCGGCTCTTCAGATTCTGGGCCAGCTTGGCCTGCAAGAGAAAGGACGGCCTCTAAGTACAGTGTGGTGCCCTGTTGTGTGCACTGCCTCCCATGGTCGAATAGCTTGGCCAGTGTGGTGCCCTGTTGTTGTGTGCACTGCCTCCCATGGTCGAATAGCTTGGCCAGTGTGGTGCCCTGTTGTTGTATGCACTGCCTCCCATGGTCGAATAGCTTGGCCAGTGTGGTGCCCTGTTGCTGTATGCACTGCCTCCCATGGTCGAATAGCTTGGCCAGTGTGTCAAGTGCAGAAAGTGCAATTGATGTTCATGCCAGTGCCATAGCTGCTGGATGAGGGCTGGCCATTAGGCCTTTGAGGTCCCTTTGCCCATAATGTGAGGTGCACATGCAAGGATGAGGAGGACACTGGAAAGGGTACTCACCCTGACAATTCGAGTGAGGTCGTTAAACTTTTTCCGGCATTGGACACCAGTCCTGGGGACATCGCTGTTGGCTGTGACCCTCTGGGCGATTTCCCTCCAGGCTCTCCTGTACACCCTCTTGTGAGGCTTCTTGCCACTGTCCGGGAACAAGATATGGCTTCTCTTCTCCAAAGCCCTAACCAGCACCTTTAAATCATGGGCAGAGAAGCGCTGCGCTCGCTCACGGGCCCTCTGCATCCTTCCTGGCGCTATTTCTCTCCAGCAGCAGTGTTTAGGCCTAGCTGGAGGGCTGCAGTATCCAGGGCGTGGCAGCAGACCAAGTCGACCCTTCCCCCTTTAAGAGCTGGCCGGCGCCAGGGTGTCTGCTGTCAATCAAAACATGACCGCACCTGCGCTGCGCCCGGCCTCGGCGGTATCAGTCTGCACCGCCGGCTTAGCGCCTAAAGATAGCCGTGCAACGCCAGTTTTAGCGCTCGAGCGAACTCCTTGGCCAAAGCTACTGAATATCGGCGAAGTGGCCTCCACTTTCCGGCGGGCGCAAACTTTAGCGGCCGCCCGACTTTACCGCCCCAAAAGTGGCTATACTGAATTTCTAGGCCGGGGAGTTATCCCCAGTGTCCTGGCCAATATTTATCCCTCAATCAACATCAGTAAAACAGGCCATCTGGTCATTATATTGCTGTTTGTGGGAGCTTGCTGAGCGCAAATTGCTGCCGCATTTCCTACATTACAACAGTGACGGCACTTCAAAAGCACTTAATTGGCTGTAAAGCGCTTTGGGACGTCCTGAGGTTGTGAAAGGTGCTATATAAATGCAAGTCTTTTTTCTTTGTGAATATAAGGATTTATAACGGAAAAAGTGTGAGAAAAATAGGATAACAGGAAGTCAGTTGGTGCAGGCAGAGTGCGTGCTGGGAGAAGTTTTTTAATATAGAAGATAACTTATGGTGTCACTGCAGCCTAAATGTAGTCCACTAATAAGAGTTTTTCAGTGAATATAATAATTCAAGGATGGGTTAATTCATCATTTATTTCAAAAATATTAAATAGCTAATTTTATTTCTCCAGAGGAAGGCAGTGGGCCAATAACTCAACTCGTGCAAATGTACTTACCACAAATAAGTACTTAAGCAGATTGTAACAGTACTGAATTTTATTTCAGAGACAATAACCCTTTTGCTATCAACGTACTGTAGTTTGTAAAATTGTCTCCTCTCACAGAGGTCATTGGGAGAAGCACAGTTTACCAAATACCAGTTGGCAACAAAATTGCTTCCATGGTGTGGGGGAGGGGCAGTACTGTTCAAAGGGCACTGTCATCTAATAAAGTATCTGAGACACTTTAGAAGGAACAGGTCAGTGACACAATGGGGTGATTTTGACATTGAATGATAGTGTAATGCTGGCGATATCAGATCAGCCGCCTGTCATACATCTCCCCCGATTGTCATTTCCATTTTCGAAGCATCCAGTTTGGCGGGCGGCACATTCTGTGCTGGAAGTCAGCCACCCGCCATATTGGTAAAGGCATAAAAAGAAGTGTTGGGCCATTTTGCATATGTAGATAAAGGGCCAAATGCCTGTGTCTTTGCAAATTGGCCTGCCCCGAACCTAGCCGGGGACGGGCTGGCTGCGTTCAGGAAAGCATGGTCTACATTGCTGCCTTACCAGCAGTCCTTAAAGGCACCGTTGGAGGTCGCCACCAAAAAGGTAAGTTTGTTTTAAAAAAAATACTTACCTGAATGTGAAGCCGGGAGAAGCAGTAGTGCTCGTCCCAGCTCCACTGCAGTTCTGAAGTCCACTGCAATGTAGATTTAAAAAAAAATATTTGCCCAAATCTAAAACTCCTCCCATTAATATATGCTCACAATTGTTTTGTACGTTCCGTTTTTAAACTTAAATTTTTTTTTTCGCGCTACTGTGATGGAGTTCCGAGATCTTTAATTTCAACTCTCCACTTTACTGATTCCTCGAAGAATCAAAAGGGACCTTTCTTGACTTAAATGGCAGCCCAAACCAGCAAGTGCAAAGTGACTCAGGTCATCTTTTCCTGTATGTAACAGGGATGGTACAACAATTGAAATTAAGCTTCGGGTTGAAAAGATGTTTTGTGGTCAGTTTAGATCTGTTGATATTCTGCTACAAGCCCATTGGTGGGGGTGTGGAAGCATGGCCAGTCCAGCAGGGAGGGCATTGCAAGCACTAATTGAATTGTACTGCTGTTACAGTGTAGCAGATTTATTTTCAGTGCGACAGTGAGCTGTTTAGTTTGCTGAGATACTCCCAATTATTCTTCCTCAGAACAGTGCGGCTTCTTTCTTCACAGCATCTCTTGGATTCTTTAAGCCAACATACCTGGCCCACGGGGAGGGAAATGGTGGCAGCATGGCCAATGGGGTGACAGCATGGCCAATGGGGTGACAGCATGGCCAATGGGGTGGCAGCATGGCCAATGGGGTGGCAGCATGGCCAATGGGGTGGCAGCATGGCCAATGGGGTGGCAACATGGCCAATGGGGTGGCAGCATGGCCAATGGGGTGACAGCAAGACCATCAATGATGAAAGCAAGGATGTCATGGATACAGAAAGACCAGTGGCAAGCAAAACCCTTTTTTTTTAAGTTAGTAAAGATGAGCTTTTCTGGACAAACAGGAGAAAGCACCTGGTCTAAGAGCATATGCCAATAAGTCAGATGCAAAAGAACCAGGGTTAAAGCAGCCACTCAACTGAAATATGCTCAAAATAAATATTTCAGTCATGCACTAATTATACAAGTTCCATTGGCAAGTGAGAAAAAGGTAAATTTGGTTCAAGAAGCAGTACTATTTAGTATCAGTCAGCTGAGAACCAGAACTGCATGTAGGACTGTTCGGGGCTACCTCAATCCCTGGTCCACACATTTATACTTTTTACGCAGGAATTAGTGGATAGCAAATAGCAGCTGGAAAGCGGTGTTGAGGCTGATTGTAGTGCACCAAAAGCTGTCCTGGCTGAGATCAATTAACGTAGCACCGAACCTAGTACTTTCTGGTTTATACCAGGTGGTGCCTTTATCCACAAGGCTGCCAGGGGAACTAACACTAACGGTATTTAACTAGAGTTGCCTTCCCTTTTAAATTCCAATGGGGGGGGGGGGAAGTGCCATGATCAACAAAGACTTAATAAGGTTTTGCAGTCCTTAAGCAAGCTTTCGCATTCCATATCTAATAAGTCCATCTCAGAGAGAGCTGCTACTGTACCTCATTCATTCATCCAGAGTAATTCCTTTTAATGAGGCACAGGTAACCTCCACCAAGGCACTTTACAATCTAACAGCCGAACAAAGAAAAAAGTGGTTAAATGCAAATAAAGTAAGTCTATTCTGTTACAGCTTCAGAGAGAAAGAAGAGCTTGTAATCGCATTAGCTGAGGTCCGTAGTAACCAGGCAACAGGGCATGACTAGAAAGCACTGAAACCATCCAAAAGCTCTGCAAAGAAGCCTGATAACACCTTTACTCTAGCTTCTTTTCACAAAACATTCAGCTGTGATCATAGAATCTTATAGCACAGAAGGAGGCCATTCGGCCCATTGTGTCAGTGCCGGCTCTTTGAAAGAGCTGTGCAATTAGTCCCACTCCTCTGCATTTTCCCCATAGCCCTACAATTTTCTCCCCTTCAAGTACTTATCCAATTCCCTTTTGAAAGTTACTGTTGAATCTGCAGTGCATTTCAGATCATCATAACTCATTGCATAAAAAGATTTCTCCTCATCTGACCTCTAGCTCTTTTGCCAATATACTAAATCTGTGTCCTCTGGTTACTGACCCTGCTGCCAGTGGAAACAATTTCTCCTTATTTACTGTACCAAAACCCCCCATTATTTTGAACACCTCTGTTTAATCGCCCCTTAACCTTCTCTGCTGTAAGGAGAACAGCCCCAGCTTATCTAGTCTCTTCACGTAACTGAAGCTTTTCTCCCACTGAGACGGTTGATTCAGATTAAGAAAGGATAGTAAACATTAATAAATACAGCTCATAATAACACCTGATAAATAGCTGGAATATTGCTGTGGTATGGATACATTACCTTAGGAATGTGAGAGACTTTTGAGAATTTTCTTGACTTGCACCTTTGGTACGATCTTCAACCCCTCCCCTTCCCCCCTCCCCCCCTCAATGTTTTCCCTTAATCTAAATGCAATAACTGGCTTGTATATTGCTTAGCAGCCTCCAGGACCTGCCCAAGTGGCCATTCTTTGCATGTGAGCCCAGACATGGAGTGTTTGCTGTCTATTCAAACATGAGTTTCTTCACAGCCGAGTTCACTCCAGTGCTCATCTGATGTCACATATGCACTTTCCAGCAAGGGTCGCCAGATAATTGATCTGGAAAGGCAAACCTGGCTGATTTTATTCCTTCTCTAGCCTGAGTCAATTAGGCACACACCACGGAGTTTGAGTCTTACTGGTCTGTGTGGCTGAGTATCCTAACCAGACCCACAGCCAACCCATGACCTCACCATCATGCTACGTTGTTTCAATCACTGACTTGGCCACCTTTGAGGAAGTGACATCTGTGGAAAGACCTATAACGTAGTGTACCTAAACTTCCAAAAGGCATTTGACAAAGTTTCATACAAAAGGCCATTAGCCAAACTCAAAGTTGTGGGAATTCAGATTAAACCCTGGGAATGGATAAGGATTGACTAAAAGGTAAAAAATAAATCATACTGTTTGGAGGAATTATGTTGGGGTGGGATCAAATTACTGAGTAGGATGCCCCAAGGCTTAGTGTTGGGACCACTATTGTTTCTAATTTATATAAATGACCTGTATTTAGAAACTCAATGCAAAGTGGTCAAATGTGCAGATGATACCAAACTAGGAGCGGCAGTGGATTCAGAGGACACAGTTCAGAAATACAGTGATTTCGACATAATTTGTAAGTCAGCAGAAAAATGGCAGATTAAATTTAATGCAGACCTGTGCAAAATACTACACATAGGAAGGAAAAATAGGCAACATATGTACTCCAAGAAATGGTGTTGAAATAGCTAAGAATGAAGCTTAAAGAGACTAGGGGGTATATTTTCAACTTTACTGTAAGATTTGGATCACAGGTCACACACAGATACACAAAGGGTTTTAGAAGTTTTACGGTATTTTATTAAATAGCTACAGTTCAAAGAATAATCAGATATTACATGTGATTAAGATAAGTATAATAGACATACAACCCATGACAGTAGAGAGCGATCTACGACCCCCGAAGCGGAATGCCACGACCTATCGGACGGACGGACGGACAAGATGGTTAGATGCCCGATGAAACAGCATGGAGGTCTTGGGTCAGCGGATCTCTGCAGCCTGCAGCAGTAATCACTTCCGTTGGGTCATCCCTCGAGCTGTTGGAGGTGTTAGGCCGTCAGCCAGCATTGATCCACCTCAGAGACTAAACGTGACCAAGGTCTTAGGCATAAGCCAGCATTGATTGCCACCTCGAGGAAGCCTTCGCCCCTAGCTGTCTGACTATTTCTTTCTCGGTCCCCTATTTTATACTTTATTTCGATGGGCCGGTGCTTGCCTGGTGTGAATCATTTTTACCCATCCCATTGTCCAATTACAAGGGAGAGGGTACCTCTGACAGCCCCCTCCCAGCCTTGAGGTAATTTTCCTCCTTATTTCTGTTCTAAAGGTCTTGTTATGTTTCTTTAAGAACTTTTTATGACTTTCTGGTTCATACTGTCTTGCATTTTATGACTCCCGCATCACTTCTGTGTCCTGGCCTCGGCCATTTGTCTTTTGTGCTTGTTATCTGACCTTGCTGATATCCCTGCTGTCCGTTCCCGGCCGCTTCTCTTCAGTTTCTTGTCAGTTTCTGTTCTAAGAATTAAAACTCCATTTTTGAAGCTAACAGCTATTTCTTACACCACCACTTGGATAGTAATCTGGCAGAGCAGATTGCCTGCTATTATAGAACCTGGCTGATTTTCATTTCATTAATTTAATTTCATTTGTGTTAACTTAGATATTTCCTTTTTCCATTTGCCTTTCTCCCCTTTTCCAGCATCTTTTCCTAAGTCTGTAACTTACCTGTGAGAGAATTATCAGGTTATTTTAGGAATTATGTAATTGGATACCACTGCAGGACTTTTTTTCCTCTGCCTCTGAATTAATTTTTTCTCCTGTCATTTTTCATTGAAGTGGAGTGTGAAATGGTGTTTAAATTCCCACCCTTCAACTCCTAGTGCCTGTGTGTAGCAGGGTTGCCAACTGAAGTGGCCAGGCTAGTTCAGAACTGACAACAGTGGAGTGAATTTGTTCGGCACCATCGTTGCTGCTGAGCTGATGGATGGGAATTAAGTGATAAGTAGTAGTCTGACACAGAGTACTCACTTGCTATGGCCAACCCCTTTTTGGTGGTCACCTGACACTTCAGTTGGTATTATTAATAGCTGATGCACGATTGTCTGGCACAATGCTGTAAGTCCCTCAGAATGAGTAATAATCGGGTGGTATAGTGATGTTGAAGCAGGGAAATTGGGTGGAGTCACGGGGGGACCAGGGTGGCGAGCGCAAGTCTTGCCACAATTAACTTCTGGCAGCAAAACTGCCCTGGAAGAAATTCTTGCCCAGGGCGTCCTTAAAACTGAAATTCTCCAGTGGGCAACTACAAGGAATGATAAACTGCTGTACATAACCAGCTACAGAACAAGTAGCACAAGGCTCCTTCTGCTGATGTTCTTGGGACTCACTGTTGATTCAATACAGTGTAGCCAGTAGAGGGTAGTATTGTTCTTTTGTAGTTAACATCCTCAATCATTAATATGATTACTATCCTATGCCTTCGTGGATTATTAAATCCTAGCAAAAATTTACATTTGAGTTTTTAATAACCTGTTGACAATATTTAGTAACAAATTTTTGATTGGAGAATGTGTGAACCAGAATGGTACTGCACAAGGAAAAGACGCCATCGAAGCTTGTGTACCAGTCCCTCATTCCTCACCCTCACAGTGTTGAAGGGTGGCAAAGAGAGACTGCAGTGTGCTTCACTGTTCCATGGGACTGTCACTCTCCCACATACCACCTTCAAATGGAGCTTCCCGCACAGCCTCACATTCATTCTGACCCTTCAATGGCTCACCTCAAATGTCCTTGCTTCCTTTCAGTATCTGTCACCCCATTAAATTCTCAGCCTCATGACTGACACCTGAGTTCTATTGAATTTTATGACTAATGTGATGAAATATTTCCATTCATCACTGCCTGTGACTGAGATCGGTTTCAGTGTCATTTCCCTTCCCCCAGAGCTCATTGTATTGTGTACTGGAATGTGCTGTATTGTATACTGGAATGTGCTGGAATGTGCTGTGTGTAGGGCTCCGCCCATACCTGGCCCCGTTTGTAAGCTAGCTTCAGTCTAGCCCCAATCTCCAGAAGGACGACATCTCTCTCACTTACGTGTTTCGTTCTAAGTTAATAAAAGCCTTGTTTTGTTCTGCTACCTTCGAGTCTCGGAATTATTGAGGCACATCAACTAACACAGAACTTTCACACTCTCAATTCTTCTGGCACATAATGTGGGAGTGAGAGACAGCCCGTGTGGATGCCATTCTAATTTCAAGCCTCTGACACACTTTGAGGAGGAAGCAAAGGGAGGCACATAGAGGAGGCTGTTGGAGGCAGAAAAGTCACAGGCCTGTGGTAGCTGTTGGTTTGTTTTGACAAGCTGTTGCTTTTCTATCTCCTGTAGGATCAAAGACAACCTTTCAGCCAGAAAATTCTTGTTACTCAGAGCATTTCTGCTTGTCCACCGCCCATTCTACCTTTCTTCCTCTTCTCTTCGAAATTGATGCAGTGGAAGAGGCAGATCTGCCACGTTCCTCTGCTTGAGGGCATGGCACCACATTCCCTATAGGTGGCTCTGCCTGGGCTGGTGAGTCCAGCTGCTTCATCAGTGACCTTCCCTCCAACATAAGGTCAGAAATGGGGATGTTCGCTGATGACTGTACAGTGTTCAGTACCATTCGCAACTCCTCAGATAATGAAGCAGTCCATGCCCGCATGCAACAAGACCTGGACGACGTTCAGGCTTGGGCTGATATGTGGCAGGTAACATTCGCGCCACACAAGTGCCAGGCAATGAATATCTCCAACAAGCAAGAGTCTAACCACCTCCCCTTGACATTTAATGGTATTACCATTGCCGAATCTCCCACCATCAACATCCTGGGGGTCACCATTGACCAGAAATGTAACTGGACCAGCCACATCAATACTGTGGCTACAAGAGCAGGTCAGAGGCTAGGTATTCTGCGGCGAGTATCTCACCTCCTGACTCCCCAAAGCCTTTCCACTATCTACAAGGCACAAGTCATGAGTGTGATGGAATACTCTCCACTTGCCTGGATGAGTGCAGCTTCAACAACACTCGAGAAGCTCGACTCCATCCAGGACAAAGCAGCCCGCTTGATTGGCACCCCATCCACCTCCTTAAACATTCACTCCCTCCACCACCGGCGTACCGTGGCTGCAAGATGCACTGCAGCAACTCGCCAAGGCTTCTTTGGCAGCACCTCCCAAACCCGCGATTTCTTCCACTTAGAAGTACAAGGGCAGCAGGCGCATGGGAACACCACCACCTCCAAGTCACACACCATCCTGACTTAGAAATATATCGCTGATCCTTCATCGTCGCTGGGTCAAAATCCTGGAACTCCCTCCCTAACAGCACTGTGGGAGTACCTTCACCACACGGACTGCAGCAGTTCAAGAAGGCGGCTCACCACCACCTTCTCAAGGGCAATTAGGGATGGGCAATAAATGCTGGCCTTGCCAGCGACGCCCACATCCCATCTACGAATTTAAAAAAATTCCCACCCAAGACCTTTCCCTTCTACTCACCAGCCCAGGGAGAGCCACCTATAGAGAAATAGATAGTGTCAATGAGAACATTGCATGGGTGAAGCACAAAGCATGAATGAGCCAGCGGAGTTGGGAGTGAAAGAAGAAACTGATGTGCTGGAGCGCAGTCTCAAGAAATTAACTTTGAAGAGTCTGTGGACCCCAATCGTATGATTTTTTTTTATATAGGATGCTTTCTGATCATCACATATATGTAGAGGCAGTGAGGACAGTCTTCCAGCAGGTGACCTGCATGTCCAGTGATGGTGATCCTAAGAAGCACCATAAAGGAAGGTTTACCACCACCAGAGTGTCCTGGAGCATGTATCAGTTACAGGCACATCTGCAGATGTCTCCTCCCAACAAGGGCCCAAAGACTGATCAGTACATAGTCCACGGATGCATAGACTGCGGCATTGAGGCTTAGGGTGCCAGAGGAGCTTGGTGTCTTCCAGCCTCTGACCTATTGGGACCACGATCCAGGCAAGCATCTCTCAGGGCTTCCAGAATTTGATTGCAATTATTATGTACCTGTAATGAAATCTGTTTGTCTTGATCCTGTATTCGTTTTGCACTCATGTATATTACCCTCCCCCACTGTGTATAGTTTCACTTCCTCTTTCCCGACTAACCTGGGAGGTTCCAGGATCTGTATGACTCATTCCTGTGAACCAGTCGGCGTGTTGAGATGTTAGCTCTGATCTTAGTGATTAAAAGCCAACTTGTTTAAGTCTATAACTTCTAGTTTTGTGGTTATTGAAGGCCCATCAGTACCTCTCCCTGATCAGTGGGAACCTAGAACCTTGAAGTAATCTTCTTGCTCTTAAATGGTATTTATTTATTGCACACCTTTGCAATTTCCTTTTTTAAAATCTCATTGTTAATCTACAGTCTGTGGGCCAACTTGTCTTTCCGCCTCACCTCAGCGAGCTTATTCCTCACCTTTATAAAATCTGCCCTATCCCAATGTAGAGCCCTTGTTTTTGTAGCAACTTTTTTTATATTTGTAAGCAGGTGAGATTTTGGTAACTAAACCAGCGCACTGTTGTACACACCTGCCCAAAATGGAAGGCTGTGGAACAGATGAACTATGTTGACCTTTTACTTAATTACATTATATCAGGGTGCATTAATGACCTTGCTCAGTTAAGCTTTAATTGTGTAGATGTAATGTGAAAATAGGTGCAAGAACATCATATCGAAGTTTGTGATATCAGAGAAGTACATGAAAACAGATGTTCTTTGTTCAAGAAAACTGTATCTGAGTTTGTGATAACAGAAGAATGCTGGACTAGCTACAGGGGTATCCTTGAGCAAGATTAGACCATTAATGTAATAATTGGAACTAAGCATGAATATAGCTGGGATTGCAGCCAATTGTTAGACTGGACCTAGGATAAGCAGATTACAACACATCTGTTCTCTGGTCAAGGTAATTCTGCCTGGTCTGTATGTAGGGTGCCAAATAAATATTTTGAATTAAAAGGCTGGATTTTCCAAGCCCCGAGGAGGCGGGCATGGAGGCGGGACAGCCGGTAAACATGGAGAAAGTGGGGGCGGATGGCAAAGCCGCCCACATCCCGCCTCCGTGCCCTTTTGCCAGGAGGCGGAAAGATGTGCAGCTTCGGGTCCCGTCTCCTGGAGGCGGGAAAGGCAGGTAGTTAACAGGCAGAAAAAAGGATTAGTGCCATTTTACCTTCACAGGTGAAGGCTTCCCGACCTCGGAGAACTCCGCCGGGGTTGGAGGAGACAAGGAGGTCTGCGGCGGTCAGAGACACCTGGAAGTAAGGTGTAGAGGTGAGTGATGGGTGCAAGTATGGAGTGGGTAAGTATGCAAGGTGAGTGATATGTTTAAAAAAGTGTGCACTTACCTTGTTTTCTTCCTACAGCCTTTAGCTGCGCTGGATCGGGAGAGCCGACATCCTGTTTGTCAATTTCACAGAATGGCTGGTGGAAGCTCCGTTCCTACAGACATGTGAAATTTACAAATTTGAAAGGTTTGATGAGTCCTGAACAGAAGGACTCATCAAACTAAAGAGAATGTCAGTGTTTGACAGCTTCACAGAGCTGTCAAACACTGTAATTTCTTCTTTCAAGAAGTCTTGACTGATAGCACGTCTGACGTTGACGTGATCTGTCAGTGACTTCCTCCCTAATTGGCCTGCTGAGCCCGCAGGGCGGGCTTAACAAGCTCAATCGGGAAAATCCCTCTGGTTGGTCAGGCGAGGATGGAGGTGGGACATTGACACGACAAGCAGCTGTCCCGCCTCCAACTTGCCTCCATTCACAAAATCCAGCCCAAACTCTCTGTGAGCACGTTTATTTCCAGTGTTCAAAATCACTGCACAGTTACACAAACAAGAATTAATGTAGTCAACACTTTCTATTTGGCTAACATAAAAGGGAATCCAAATGTCTTCTATATGCATATTAACAGTAAAAGGGTTGTCAGAGGAGTGGTGGGACTGATTAGGGACCAAAATGAAGAACAATTGGTGGTGTCAGAGACATGGCTGAGGTAATAAATGAGTACTTTGCATCGGTGTTTACCAAGGAAGAGGACTTTGCCGACGAGGAGGTTGCTCGGATACTGGATGAGATAAAAATAGATAAAGTGGTGGTACTAGACAAGCTGGTGGTAATTAAAGTGGATAAGTCACCTGGTCCAGTTGGGATGCATCCTAGGTTGCTGAGGGAAGAAAGGGTAGAAATTACGGAGGTGGTGGCCACAATCTTCCAATCCTCCTTAGATAAGGAGATGGTGCCAAAGGACTGGAGGATTGCAAATGTTACACCCTTGTTTAAAAAAGGGGAGAAGGATAAACCTGGCAATTATAAGCCAGTCAGTTTAACTTCGGTGGTGGGGAAGATTTTAGAAACAATAATCTGGGAGAAAATTAACAGCCACTTGGACAAGAATGGACTAATATAGGAGTGCCAGCACAGATTCGTTAAGGGCAAATCGTGTTCGACTAACTTGATTGAATTTTTTGATGAGGTACAGAGAGGGTGGATGAGGGCAGTGTAGTTGATGTGTATATGGACTTCCAAAAGGCGTTCGATAAAGTACTACATATTAGGCTGGTTAGCAAAATTGAAGTCCAAGGGATAAAAGGGGCAATAACGGCATGGATACAAAATTGGCTACGGGATAGAAAACAGAGTTGTGGTGAATGGCTGTTTTTCGGACTGGAGGGAGGTATACAGTGGAGTTCCCCAAGGTTCAGAACTAGGACCACTAGGGGTACAGGGCACAATTTTGAAATTTGCAGATGACACGAAACTTGGAAGTGAGGAAGATAGTAATAGACTTCAAGAGGACGTAGACAGGTTGGTGAAATGGGTGGGCACATGGCAGATGAGAATTCAACGCAGCAAAGTGTGAGGTGATCCATTTTGGTAGGAAGAATGAGAGACCATACATACTAAATGGTACAATTTTAAAGGGGGTGCAAGAACAGAGATCTGGGGGGTTTTGTGCACAAATCTTTGAAGGTGGCAGGACAGGTTAACAAAGCAGTTAATAAAGCATATGGGATCCTGGACGTTATAAATAGAGGCATAGGGCTGGATTTTACCAGCCCTGAGGAGGTGGATTTGGAGGCGGGACTGCCGGGAAAATGGCAGAAACTGGGAGCGGGTACCAACCCTGCTCCCAACCCCCCTCCATGCCATCTTCCTGGGAGGCGGGTCCCCGTCTCCTCGAGGCAGGAAGGGGACTAGAGCTAATTAACTGCCTGTTAACAGGCAGTTTTGAGGCTTATCCCCATTTTACGCCTGCAATTGCGGGCTTCCCGACATCTGCGAACCTCGCCAGGGTCAGCAAGGCGAGCAGTGGGTCTGTGAGGGGTCGAGATGTCAGTTGTAGAGGTGAGTGATGGGTTCAAGTGTAGACAGGTAAGTATGAGAGGTGAGTGTAAAGTGTTGGAAAAAGTTTTCTTACCTTTGCTTCTTCCTGCAGGCTTCAACCATTGAGGATCCGGATGTGCCTCATTTCAACGGCAGAGATGACAGAATGGCTGTTGCATTCTCAGATGCAGCAGCCATCTGCTTTCTGCTGAGGAGATAGGTCTTGGTGAGGCTTCAGTGCAAGGGCTCACCTTAGAACAGAGATTGCCAGTGTTTGACAGTTTCCCAAAGCTGTCAAACGCTGACAATTCACCTGTCAATTTTTCGACAGATGAAGCGTCATACGCTGACATCATCTGTCACCGGCTTTCCCTTGATTGGCCGGTAAGCCCGGGCTTACCAAGGCCAATCAAGGGAAAATAGCATGGGTTGGTCAGACGTCACTGGGGGCGGGACTGGAACCTGAAGTCCCGCCCCCAACGTGTCTTCATTGACAAAATCCAGCCCATAGAGTACAAAAGCCAGGATGTTATGCTAAACCTTTATTAAACACTAGTTTTGCCCCAGCTGGAGTATTATGTCCAATTCTGGGCACCACGCTTTAAGAAGGACGTGAAGGCTTTGGTGAGGGTACAGAAGAGATTTACTAGAATGGTTCCAAGGATGAGGGACTACAGTTACGTGGATAGACTGGAAAAGCTGGGGTTGTTCTCCTTAGAGCAGAGAAGGCTAAGAGGAGATCTGATAGAGATGTTTAAAATCATGAAGGGTTTAAATCGAGTAAATAAAGAGAAACTATTTTCTGTCCTGTACTATTCTATGATTCTATGAATGTACGATACACCAACAGCAGCCACAGTGCCTTCATCTGGCACCAGTTCATGGTACCAATGATATCTGAAAGAGCAGGCAGGATGGATGGCCCAGTTCTCCCTCCTCATCTGCTGCCAACTCAATTTGCTCCTCCACATGGGTGCTTGGTGCTTCACCAAGTGCACCCACCTAATTTTCCTATCTGAGTCCCCCAAGGTGGATGCCTCTGTGCTGGCACTTGTGTGCTCAGGAGTGTTTATGTGATGAGCCTGCATTCTGTTCCTCCTTGGTGACGGCTGTTAATCATCTTTGGAGCCCCTTACACAAAGAGAAACAGAGCGTATTATTATAGGGTTTGTGGCAAATGGCTATGCACACATTAGTAAAGACAATACAGTGCCATGCTGCTAAAGTGTAGACGTGCCTGTGTATGATTCGGCGAGTTTGTTGTGTAGCCTTTCATTTAAAAAACTGCTGAGAATCGTTTCCTGTAAATATATTACACAAGGTTCTCGCAAATTAGGATAGCTCAAAATGTTTAAAATAAATGTGACCAGTTTTAATAAATTCGACCGTTATCCACTCATGTCAAGCTATCGGTTTGCACTTAATCAACGGGTAACCTAAGATTCTGAGGTCTCTGTAGTATTTTGCTATTGTAGTCTGAGGTCTTATTTCTGACCGACTTGGCAAAAGGCATCTTTTCGTTGGTGGAACGTAGTGTGAAGGCCAGTCGTTCCTCGCCGGATAACTTTGTGCACGGAACTCGTATCCATGTGAACAGGCGGAAGATTGATGGCCGGACTCGGAGAGCAGAATAGCAGTGAATGAGTTGGAGTGAATTTGGTGTTGGGAATCTGGAGCCAGGACCATGGCAAAGCTGCTGAAAACTCTCCGCAATCATTGGAAGAAAACAGCGGTCGGGGTTTGTGCACTGAGCTGGGGAGTGAGCTGGCTGCACAGCCGATACCGGTACAGTGGCAGCAGCAGCAGCAGCAATATAGAGTGTTATAACTGGTCTGTAAACTGGGGTGTCTGCCCTTGAGTTTCGAAGGTTGAGGGGTGCTTTAATTAATGTGTTTAAAATGATAAAAAGATTCCAACAGAGTAGATGCACAGAAGCTATTTCCTCTGCGGGGGTGGGGTGGGTAGTCTGAACAAGGGGACAGCAGCAAGATAATATTTTATATATGATCTGGGGTAGCAGCGATAAAATGTTATTAATGTATAAACTGGGACATCAACAATATCATGTTTTATAATATAAACTGTAGCATCATTACATTGTTACATAAAATATGAGGTAGCACCAATATAATTTTATAAATAGTACATTCTTGTATGTAAAATATAGAAACTGCAGCAATAGTAATACAGTGCTATATACAGTATAATAAAAAAAAAACGGGGATCTGGCCAGCATTGCATGCTTGCTTTGTGGTGGTAGTTTATGGGGAGACTTTTTGGCCACAGGTCATGGGTGGCAGGTACAGGCAGGGATCCAGCTAGAATGGCAGGCTGCCTTTCGTTTTTGTGGTGGTACGGGAATCTGTCCAGGGCTGCAAGCAGGTTTAGGGTTGCATACCAGAGCAGGGATTTCGCCAGGGTGCATGTTGGCACTGGAAAAACGTGAAGAGGGTGGAGCTCTAACCCCCCCCCCCCCCCGGGGCAGTGAGTGGCCGGGAGTGGGCAGAGGTGACTAAGGAAGAGGAGTAGGCTATTCAGCCCTTCGAGCCTGTTCTACCATTAAATTAGATCATGGTTGATCAGTACCTCAACTCCGTTTACTCGCATTTGATCAAATAAATCTTACTCTTACCAATTAATCTCAGTCTTGAAAATTTCACTTAACCCAGCATCCACAAGTGAGAATTCCATATTTCCACTACCCTTTGTGTGTAAAACTGCTTCCCAATTTCTTTCTTGAATGGCCTAGCTCTAATTTTAAGATTGTGCCCCCCTTATTCTGACCCCACCCCGCCCACCAGAGGAAATAGCTTCTCTGCATCTACTTTGCTGAATCTTTTTATAATTTAAAACACATCAATTAAATCACCCCTCAACCGTTGAAACTCGAGGGAATACAACCCAAGTTTATGTAACCTGTCCTAATTTAACGCTTTAAGTCCTGGTATTCTGGTGAACCTGTGCTGTACCCCCTCAAAGGCCAACATATCCTTTCTGATGTTTGGTGCCCAAAACTGAACACAGTATTCCAGATGGGATCTGACCAGGCTCTGTACAACTAAAGCATAACTTCCTCATTTTGTATTCCAACCCCCTTGAGATAAAGGTCAATATTTCATTAGCCTTTTTGTACCAGTGCACTAGCTTATGGTGATTTGTGTACCTGTACACCCAAATCCCTTTACTCCTTCACAGTTTCTAGTCTCTCACCATTAAAAAAAAATATTCATAGAATCTTACAGCACAGAAGGAGGCTATTCAGTCCATCACGCCTGTGCCAGATCTGTGAAAGATAATTTAGTCCCAAGCCCCAGCTTTTTCCCCATAACCATAAGGTCAGAGAATGTGGAGTCAGGATAATAAAAAAAGACAGAAAGCAGAGTGTAGGGGTAAAGGGGTAGCTATTCAGAGGGGTAGAAGGTGGATAGTGGGGTCCCACAAGGATCAGTGCTGGGACCAATGTTGTTCACAATTTATATTAACGATTCAGACTTTGGAATCAAAAACACAATTTCTAAATTTGCAGACGACACCAAATTGGGGAGATGGTCAATACTGAGGATGACTGCAACAAATTACAAGAATACATTAATAAACTTGCAGAATGGGCATATAATTGGCAAATGAATTCCAACACACAAATGTGAGGTATTACATTTTGGTAAGAAAAATAAGGAGGTCACATATTACTTGGAAAATAAGAAACTAAATGGGGTAGAAGAGCAAAGGGATCTCGGAGTACAAATACACACATCACTAAAAGTAGCGATGCAGGTTAATAAGGCCATAAAAAAGCAAACCAAGCACTAGGGTTTATTTCTAGAGGGATCAAATTGAAAAGTAGAGAAGCTATGCTAAGCTTGTATTGAACCTTGGTTAGACCACACTTGGAACACTGTAAAACTCTGGTTGCCATATTATAAAAGGGATATAGAGGCATTGGAGAGGGTGCAAAAAAGATTTACAAGGATGATACCAGAAATGCGAGGTTATACTTATCAGGAAAGGATAAATAGGCTGGGTCGCTATGGCTGAGGGGTGACCTAATAGAGGTCTTTAAAATTATAAAAGGTTTTGATAGAGTAGACACAGAGAGAACGTTTCCACTTGTGGGGAATCATAGAATGGTTACAGAATGGAAGGAGGCCATTCGGCCCATTGAGCCTGTGTCAGATCTCTGCAAGAGCACTTCAGTTAGTCTCTCCCTCTGCCTTTTCCCCGTAGCCTTGCAAATTTTGTTCCTTCAGGTACTTATCCAATTCCCTTTTGCAAGCCATAATTTAATCTGCCTCCACCACCCTTTCAGGCAGTGAATTCCAGATCCTAACCACTCACTGCGTAAAAAAGTTTTTCCTCATGCCGCCTTTGGTTCTTTTGCCAATCACCTTAAATCTGTGTCCTCTGGATCTTGACTCTTCTGCCAATGAGAACAGTTTCTCTCTATCTACTCTGTCTAGACCCCTCATGATTTTGAACACCTCTATCAAATCTCCTCTCAACCTTCTCTGGTCTAAGGAGAACAATCCCAGCTTCTCCAGTCTATCCACGTAACTGAAGTCCCTCATCCTTGGAATCATTCTTGTAAATCTTTTCTGCACCCTCTCTAAGGCCTTCACATCCTTCCTAAAGTGCGGTGTCCCGAATTGGACGCAGTGGCATTGAGACCGAACCAGTGTTTTATAAAGGTTCATCGTAACTTCCTTGCTTTTGTACTCTATGCCTCTATTTATGAAGCTCAGGATCCCGTATGCTTTTTTAACCACTTTCCCAACCTGCCCTGCCACCTTCAACAATTTGTGCACACATACCCCAGGTCTCTCCGTTCATGCACCCCCTTTAGAACTGTACCCTCTAATTTATATTGCCTCACCTCATTCTTCCTACCAAAATGTATCACTTCGCACTTTTCGGCATTAAATTTCATCTGCCACGTGTCCGCCCATTCCACCAGCAGAGGGAACAGTAAAACTAGAGGCCATCAATATAAGATAGTCACCAAGAAATAAAATAGGGAATTCAGAAGAAACTTCTTTACCCAGAGAGTGGTGAGAGCGTGGAACTCGCTATCACAGGGAGTGGTTGAAGCAAATAGTATACAGGAAACTTTCGATTAACCGGCCCCTAAATAACCGGAAATGTCGGTTAACCGGCAAAATTCAGGAGTAGGTTCAGGTAACTTTTATTACTTGCCTTGCTCCATGTGTTGCTGTGCAAGGGTGTGGCTGCAGCTATTGCTAAGCTACAGAGACGCTTGCAACTTGTGGCCATTGTTTTGAACCTGTTGCTAAGCAACAGGGTTTGTTGCTTTATACGGAGCTCTCAGCTCCGTATCTTTTACTATAGCTTTCGGTTATCCGGAATTTTTGATGAACCGGCAACACGTCGGTCCCGTCCGTGCCAGATAAAAGAAAGTTTCCTGTAGATGCATTTAAGTCGAGACTAGATAAGCATATGAGGGAGAAAGGAATAGAGGGTAATGCTGATAGTTAGATGAGGAAAGATGGGAGGAGGCTCGAGTGGAGCATAAACACCGGCATAGACTGGTTGGGCAAAATGGCTTGTTTCTGTGCTGTATATCCTATGTAACCCTGCAAATTAGTCCTCTTCAGGTACATGTCCAATTGCCTTTTAAAAGTTCCTATGGAATCTGATTCCACCTCTCTTTCAGGTAGTGCGTTCCAGATCTTAACATCCCTCTCATAGAACCATAGAAACGTACAGCACTGTAGGAGGCCATTTGGCCCATTGTGCCTGTGCTGGCTCTTTGAAACAGCAGTCATGCTTAGTTCCACACCCACGCTTTTTGTCCGTAACCCTGTAAGTTCCTGTTCAACTCCCTTTTAAAATTATTTATGGAATCGACTTCCACCACCTTTTCAGGTAGACCATTCCAGATCCCGACAATTCTCTGAGTGAAAGAATTTCTCCTCGTCTCCCCTCTAGATCTTTTGCCAATGATTTTAAATCTATGACCTCTAGCTATTGACCCACTCGTCAGAGGGAAAAGTTTTTCCCTATCTACTCAATCAAAACCACTCATCATCTTGAAAACCTCTATTAGGCCACCTCTTAACCTTCTCTGTTCCAAGGAGAACAGTCCTAATTTTTCCAACCTCTCCTCATAACTAAAATCCCTCATCCCTGGTAAACCTCCTCTGTACCCATTCTAAGGTCTTTACATCTTTCCTGAAGTGCGGTGCCCAGAATTGTCCACAATACTGCAGCTGAGGCCTAACCAGTGATTTATAAAGTTCGAGCATGATCTCTTTCCTTTTATATTCTATTCCTCTAAATTATATACCCAAGTAACCCAAATGCTTTTTTAACCACCATATCAGCTTGCCCTGCTAACTTGTAAGGATTTGTGTATTTGGACACCAAGGTCTCTGCTCATCTACACTTTCCAAAATCGTGCCACTTACAGTATACAGTCTTTCCATATTAGTCCTCCTAAAGTTTATCACTTCACACTTCTCTGCATTGAACTCCATCTGCCATGCTTCTGCCCATTTCACCATCCTGTCTGTGTCATTCTAAAGTCTGCAACTATCCTCATCACTATCTACTACGTTGCCAAGTTTCATATCATCTGCAAACTTTATAATGCTGCTCCCTACATCCGAGTCTAGGTCGTTTATAAAAATTGAAAAGTGTAATGGACCCAAAACTGATCCTTGGGTAACACCACTGCAAACCACCTCCCAGTTTGAAAAACATCCATCCACCACCAGCCTCTGCTTCCTGTAACAGCCAATTCTGTATCCATACCGCCACTTTCCCTTAATACCATGGGCTTCCATCCTCTTAACAAACCTCCTGATATTCTGATTTGTCTTTCTTGGATCCAAAGTGGATTACCTCAAACTTCCCCACATTGACCTCCATCTGTCACAGTTTTGTCCACTCACTTAATCTGTCTATGTCCCTTTGTTACTTCCTGCTCTCATTTAGTGTCATCTGCAAACTTGGATATACAGCTCTCTATTCCTTCATCCAAGTCATTGATCTATATGGTGAAAAGCTGAGGTCCCAGTACAGATCCCTGGGGAACAGCACTTGTCACATTCTGCCAATCAGAGCACATCCCTTTATACCTACTATCTGTCTCCTACCTCTCAACCAATTAACAACTTATGTCACAAGGTCACTGACACGTGGCAGTGGCAGGAACAGTAAGGGGCTAGAAAAATAAGTGGAATGACATTTACGTTGAATTTTAATTTTTTTTTATATACTTAAAAACTTAGCAACCTAGGCTGAAGTCTGCAAGGTTTCAAAGTTAAATAGCCCAGAGGTAAGTAAAATTAATAGAAAATGTGATTTTGGGGGGGGGGGGAATACTGGCAGTCAGAGGGGAAATATCAGTAACAGCAAGGGCAGGCAGATGAGTTTGTCCAGAAGTCTGAGAGGCAGGGTACCCTGATCCCAGAAGGGCAGGCAAGGCTTTAGGGGGGTGGGTGGGGAGCGGGTGGTGGGTCAGCAGGAAGAGGTGAGACCCAAGATCTTAAATAAAATCAATTAAAGTAGACTGAGGCCCTGTGAGATCTTATGTAAATTTAAATTTAAAAGAGAAGTAAATTCAAGTGAACTTAAAATTGAAATAAATCTAAATTTACTTGGGAGCTGGAGCTTTGAGGAGAGGCAACATCACTTAGTGCTGGGAGGACTGAAAGATAAGTATAATGGTAAGAATTCATAGTACTGTAGTACCCATGTGTTACCTCAGGCATGACACAATTGTACTGTAATTTCTTCTAAAAGTGACAATTGTGATATGGGAAGTAAGTGTGATAAACAGGAATTGTGCACTAGATGCAAGACTTTTAATATGAGTTTACCTATAATGTGACTGCTCAGTGCTGGAACAGGAATAATATGTTACAGTGAGCACTGGTACTGTGACAGTAATTATATGATTGTCATTATTATCACTGGTTACAGGGGTCAGTGTTTCTGGACAATAGTAATAAGTTACATTGTAACATTATTACTACCCCAGTAATCAATGAAATTTACAGTGATATTTTAATGTTACTGGATCAGTATTGAAATGTTATTTTAATCACTGGCTCCTGTATTAGGACATTGTATTAATATGTATTAGTTATGATTGCTGATGCAGGGCAATTAATAATTAGCTTTTTGAGTGTGTGGTGTTGCCTTCTCAAGAATTAATGGCAGAAATTGACAAAGTTCATTCGGGAAAATTATTCACTCTGGTCAAAAGTGACACATTAAAAAGTGAGGAAGTTAGGAGTAGAACATAAGAACTAGGAGCAGGAGTAGGTCACTCGGCCCATCGAGCCTGCTCTGCCATTCAATAAGATCATGGCTGATCTTCTACCTCAACTCCACTTTCCTGCACTATCCCCATATCCCTTGATTTCCTTAATATCCAAAAATCTATCAATCTCTGTCTTGAATATATTCAAACTGAGCCTCCACAGCCCTCTGGGGTAGAGAATTCCAAAGATTCACCACCCTCTGAGTGAAGAAATTTCTCCTCATCTCAGTCCTAAATGGCCAACCCCTTATTCTGAGACTGTGACCCCTGGTTCTAGACTCCCCAGCCAGGGGAAACATCCTCCCTGCATCTACCCTGTCAAGTCCTGTAAGAATTTTGTATGTTTCAATGAGATCGCCTCTCATTCTTCTAAACTCTAGAGAATGTAGGCCTAGTCTACTCAATCTCTTCCCCATAGAACAACCCCCCCCACCCCAGAAATCAGTCTGGTGAACCTTCGTTGCACTCCCTCTATGACAAGTATATCCTTCCTTAGGTAAGGAGCCCAAAACTATACACAATACTCCAGGTGTGGTCTCACCAGGGCCCTATATAATTGCAGTAAGACGTATTTACTCTTAGACTCAAATCCTCTTGTAATAAAGGCCAACATACCATTTGCTTTCCTAATTGCTTGCTGTACCTGCATGTTAACTTTCAGTGATTCATGTACAAGGACACCCAGGTCCCTCTGAACACCAACATTTCCCAATCTCTCACCATTTAAAAAATAGTCTGCTTTTCTATTTTTCCTACCAAAGTGGATAACTTCACATTTCTCCACATTATATTCCATTTGCCATGTTCTTGCCCACTCACTTAACCTGTCTATATCCCCTTGAAGCCTCTTTGCATCTTCCTCACAACTTACATTCCCACCCAGCTTTGCATCATCAGCAAACTTGGATAGATTACATTTGGTCCCCTCATCCAAATCATTGATGTAGATTGTGAATAGCTGAGGCCCAAGCACTGATGCCAACCTGAAAATGACCCGTTTAACAGACAGAAAACAGAGAGTAGGAATAAACAATTCTCAATCCATGTTAGTATTACCCCCAATCCCATGAGCCCTAATTTTGTTTAATAACCTCTTGTGTGGCACCTTATCGAATGCCTTCTGAAAATCCAAATACACCACATCACTGGTTCCCCTTATCTATTCTGCTAGTTACAACCTCAAAAAACTCCAACAGATTTGTCAAACATGATTTCCCTTTCATAAATCCATGTTGACTCTGCCCAATCCTATTATTATTTTCTAAGTGCCCTGTTACCACGCCCTTAATAATAGATTCTAGCATTTTCCCAACTACTGATGTCAGGCAAACCAGTTTGTAATTCCCCGTTTTCTCTCTCCCTCCTTTCTTAAATAGTGGGGTTACATTTGCTACCTTCCAATCTGCGGGAACCGTTCTAGAATCTATGGAATTTTGGAAAATGACAACCAATGCATCCTCTATCTCTATAGCCACCTCTTTCAAAACCCTAGGATGTAAGCCATCAGGTCCAGGGGATTTATCAGCTTTCAGTCCCATTAATTTCTCCAGTACTTTTTTTTACTAATACTAATGTCTTTCATTTCCTCATTCTCGATAGACCCTTGGTTCTCCGCTATTTCCGGGAAGTTTATTGCGTCTTCTTCAGTGACACAAAGTATTTGTTTAATTTCTCTGCCATTTCCTTATTCCCCATTATAGTTTCTCCTGTCTCAGCCTGTAAGGGACCCACATTTACTTTCGCTAATCTTTTCCTTTTTACATACCTATAGAAGCTTTTACAGTTTGTTTTTATGTCTCTCGCTAGTTTACTCTCATTCTATTTTCCCATACTTTATCAATTTCTTGGTCCTCCTTTGCTGAATTCTAAAATCCTCCCAATCCTCAGGCTTTCTACTCTTTTTAGCAACAGTATAAGCAACATTTGATCTAATACTTTCTTTAACTTCTCTTGTTAGCCACGGTTGGACCACTTTTCCTGTGGGGTTTTTGTGCCTTAAAGGAATGTATATTTGTTGTAAATTATGTATTAATTCTTTAAATGCTAGCCATTGCTTCTCTACCGTCATACCTTTTAATGTAGTTTCCTAATCTACCTTAGCCAACTCGCCCCTCATACCTACATAATTTGCTTTGTTTAGGTTTAAGACCTGAGTTTCAGATTTAACTAAATCACTTTCAAATTCAATATAAAATTCTATCGTATTATGGTCACTCTTCCCTAAAGGCCCCTTTACTACAAGGTTATTAATTAACCCTTTCTCATTGCACAATACTAGATCTAAAATAACCTGTTCCCTAGTTGGTTCCTCAACATACTGATCTAGAAAACTATCTTGCATACATTCCATGAATTCGTCCTCCACATTATTACTGCAAATTTGGTTTGCCCAGTCTATATGTAGATTTAAGTCCCCCATGATTACTGTATTACCCTTGTTACACACGCCTCTAATTTCCTGATTTATACTTTGCCCTACATTACAACTACTGTTTGGGGGCCTATAAACAACTCTCACCAATGTTTTCTGCCCCTTGCTGTTTCTTAGCTCCACTCAAACTGATTCTACTTCTTGATTTTCAGAGCTAAGATCCTTTCTACTGTCTTTATCCCATCCTTTATTATTTAAGTGGAGCCTGTCCCAACGGAACAGCTCCCTCTTTCCCCAGTACTAGTGCCAGTGCCCCATGAACTGAAACCCCTTCCTCCCACACCACTCTTTGAGCCATGCATTTGAACCTCTAATCTGTTTGTCCCTATGCCAGAGATTATTACCTTTGAGGTTCTGCTTTTCAATTTGGATCCTAGCTCCTCAAACTCCCTCAGTTGAACCTCGTTCCTAGTTCTACCTATGTCGTGGTTCCTATGTGGACCACGGCAACTGGATCCAACCCCCCCCCCCCCACTCCAAGTTCTACTCTAGCCGCGAGGAGATATCTTTAACCCTGGCACTAGGCAGGCAACACAACCTTCGGAACTCTCAAAGTGAAATCAGGTGGAACATTTTCACCTAAAGGTTTGTAGTCACTCTTTTTTAAAGCTTATTATTAATAACCTTTTCAGTAAGAATGTGTCTGAAATCGCATATGATGCCTTAACATATCTTTTTTTGTTTAATTCAGGGACAATCTCTTGCGTAGGGCAGCATGTCAGGAAGCACAGGTAAGGCAAACTCAAATTATCGGACGTTTTCTTGCTGTATAATTAAACCAAATTTTCTTTGCACTCATTGAGGCTTTGGGGTAGACTTTAAACTTTCTGCCCGGGTATAAAACTGGCATTGTGGATCGGCCGCCTGCTATACAGACTGCCTGATTTTCATTTCCAGTGATTTTTCAGTGGAAATCGTGTGGCTCCTATTACAGGCGGCCGATCCACAACGGCAGTTTTACTACTGGGCGACAAGTAGAAAATCCACCCTATTAAGTCCAGTGTGTGGGTGTAATAGCAGAGGTGTGGTGGCCAAGCTGATCAGATGTGTTCCCTTATGCATTATCCTACAAGAAATAGCTTTACATTGCCTGGCTTGGTGATAGAATGACTTAGATACTCTCTTTGGAAGAAGTGGTTGAAATGTTCTGTTGCCTACGGGTACGTGCCTAGGCATTATTCATACACCCCTAGATTATTGACTGTATCTTGCTTTTGTGCGTGAGTACTATGTACTTTAGAGTCACTTCCACACCACGCATTAGTGAGTTTGATTTCTGGAGATGAAATGTATAAATTGGAAGATTTTAACCCATGTGATCCATGCAGAAGATAGCTTTGGTGTTTAAGCCTGTGATAGGAGATCACAAAAAATTGCAAATGCTGGAAATCTGAAACAAAAATAGAAAATGACCAAGCTTTTGCTCATTCTTCCTAATATCTCGTTCTTTGGCTCAATGACCATTCTTTCCTTACACCTCTATGTAATGCCTTGCAATGTTTTTCTACATTATTAAAGCGCTATATAAATGCTTGTTGTAGATTATGATAATGGTGTTGGTGATCTACTTCTGTATCAGCAATTAAAATAAATCCCAGTATCACTACAGGTATAATCACATACATAAGCATTGCATATCCATCTGCCATGAGACACCCAATAGAGAAAAATGGAAGAAAACCACTTGCCCCGTCCTTTTTGGATGAAGAACATTTAGAATATTTCAGTTTCTTAGATTGCAAGGACATAATGCATCGAATGTGTTTCAGGATTTTTGGTTTACGCTGTGATATGCTTTTGATACAAAGTCAGATTTAGGATTCTATGGGTTACTTCGCAAAGTTCGAGTGTTTTTGAAAATCTTGGTAGTGGCTGGAGCCACTGGGACAAAGGGGGACTGAGTTTGTTTATAAGTTCTCCTGTAAGGAGATAGGCTAGCCATTAAAACTGTCAGCCATTTGAGACTATAGGAGTTGGTTAATGACGTAACCAACACTTCCAGTAAACATGCATGTGCAGTATGTTGGAATGGCTGCATTCATGCAAGCTCAGCAGCAGGTTGGCTGGCAGGAGCCCACTCCTAGGATGGCGGTAACTGCTTTTATTGGCAGCTCAACTGGTCAATCCTCAGACACAAAGATGGCCAGAGGTTAAGCCTTTGCTTTTCTGTCCAACAAAGAAGGAAACACACTGGGCTGGATTTTATCTGCTGAGACGAGTTGGGGATGGGACTGCTGCCTTCCAGGTTCTAGTCGCGCCCCCAGCGACGTCTGATTTCCCTTGATTGGCCTTGTTAAGCCCACCCTGCGGGCTTCTCGGCTAATTAAGAGAAAGCCGGTGTCAGATGACGTCCGTGCATGACGCTTCATCTGCTGGTTTTCTTAAAGGGACAGGCCCCATAATTTTTGACAGATGAATTGTCAGTGTTTGACAGCATTGAGGTGCTGTCAAACACTGACAATCACTGTCCAAAGGTGAGCCCTTGCACCCAGGGTCACCAATGACTCGCCTTAGGAGAAAACAGATGGCAGCTGCATGTGAGATTGCAGAAGCCATCTGTCAATTCTCCCGATCAGATGAGGCTTCACAGAAACATCAAATTTTGTCACCTGCAGATACATATAAACAGAATAAAAATATTTCTCACTACATTCTCTCACCTGTCATACTTACCTGTGCACCATTGCACCCATCACGCTACCTCTGCAGCTGTCATTTGCACAATTACATTGCAGCGGACCCACAGCTCGCCTCACTGACCCTGGTTTCCCGCCGTCGGGAAGGCCGCATCAGCAGGCTGAAAATGGGGAGAAGCCTATTTAACTACCTGTTAACAGGCAGTTAATTGGCTCTAATCCCCTTCCCGCCGCTAGGCGACAGGTCCCTGCGCGAGTTGGGGACTGCCTCCTGGGAAGATGGTTCAGAGTGGGGTTGGGACCCACTCCCGCCTTCAAACCCGTCTCCTCAGGGCTGGTAAAATCCAGCCCTTTTATGAGCCGGATATTCCGATCCCCACGGGTGTGTACGTGCTGTGTACACACCCGTAGGGACATTGGAAATGCCGGCATTTCCGATTAAAGTCTGCGAGAACTGGCAATGAAGTTTGACCTAAAGAGAGAGAGTTTTCTCCTTAAGCACAGTACTGACTAGATATATGGAAAATGTATTTAGCCCACCAAATGGGGCAGTATGGCGTGCTTTGTTATTTTCTGTTATGAGGAGCATTACGAAATAAGTTAAAATTTGCAGTAATCATTCCTCTGCTCGTTCACACATTCTATGAAAAACAAATCAACTAGTTGATTTATAATTGGCCTTATTTCACTAGTGTTTATCAGTCTGACATTTGGAAGATAGGGGGAATGCATGTGGGTGTGAGTTTACAGTATCTCGTTTATGTAGCATTGGGCTTTCGCTTGTTACTACCCTCCCAGCTCACACTATCCTGTGACTAGACATTGGGCAGTAAAGTTAAAGTCTTGATTTAATAGCAAAATACTGCGGATGCTGGAAATCTGAAATAACAACAGAAAATGCTGGAAACACTCAGCAGGCCAGGCAGCATCCGTGGAGAGAGAAACAGAGTCTGGGACCCTTCATCAGAACTGGAAAAAGCTGGAGATGTAACAGATATTACCAAGTGCAGAGACAGGGAGGAGGGGAGGAAGGAATTGAAGGAACATACTGTGCTTAGGTAAAAGGCAGGAAAGATAAAATGTTGCAAATGGGGTGGCAAAATCATACAGCATGAAAAATGGGAGATGGGATTACAGTTTGAAATTATTGAACTCAATGTTGAGTCCAGAAGGCTGTAAAATGCCTAATCGAAAGATGAGGTGCTGTTCCTCGAGCTTACATTGAGCTTCATTGGAACAATGTAAGAGGCCGAGGACAGAGAGATCAGAGTGGGAGTGAAGTGGAGAATTAAAGTGACGGGTGACCCTGAGCTTCCGGTTGCCTTTGCGGACTGAACGGAGGTGATCCGCAAAGCGGTCGTCCAATCTACATTTGGTCTCCCCAATGTAGAGGAAACCGCATCGTGAGCAGTGAATACAGTATACTAGATTGCAAGAAGTACAAGTAAATCGCTGTTTCACCTGGAAGGGGTGTTTGGGGCCCGGGACAGTGGGAAGGGAGGAGGTAAAAGGGCATGTGTTGCATCTCCTGCGCTTGCACGGGAAGGTGCCGGGCGAAGGGGAAGGGCTGTTCGGGGTGATTGAGGAATGGACCAGGGTGTCGCGGAGGGAGCGGGCCCTTCGGACTGCTGAAAGGGAAGGTGAGGGGAAGATACGTTTGGTGGTGGGATCACGTTGGAGGTGGCGGAGGATGAGCCGTTTGAATGTGGAGGCTGGTGGGTTGAAAGGTGAGGACAAGGAGAACCCTATCGTGGTTCTGGCAGGGAGGGGAAGGGGTGGGAGCAGAAGTGCGGGAAATGGAACGGACACGGTCAAGGGCTGTGTCAACCACAGTAGAGGGGAATCCTCGGTTGAGGAAAAAGGAAGACATGTCGGAAGCACTGGTATGGAAGGTGGCATCGTCAGAACAGACGCGGCATAGACGGAGAAACTGAGAATGGAACAGAGTCCTTGCAGGAAGCGGGGTGGGAGGAAGTGTAGTCCAGGTAGCTGTGGGAGTCAGTGGGCTTGTAGTGGATGTTTGTCGATAGCCGATCGCCAGAAATGGAGACAGAGAAGCCGAGGAAGGGAAGAGAAGAGTCGGAGATGGACCATGTGAAGGTGAGGGAAGGGTGGAAATTGGAAGTAAAGTGAATGAACTTTTCTAGTTCAGGGCGAGAGCCGGAAACGACACCGATACAGTCATCGATGTACTGGAAAAAGAGGTGAGGGAGGGGACCTGAGTAGGACTGGAACAAAGAATGTTCCACATATCCCATGAAAAGGCAGGCATAGCTAGGGCCCATGCAGGTTCCCATAGCAACACCTTTAATTTGGAGGAAGTGAGTGGAGTCAGAGGAGAAGTTGTTCAATGTGAGAACAAGTTCAGCCAGGCAGAGGAGGGTGGTGGTGGATGGGGACTGCTTGTAAGGGACAATTGGTCTGCTTATAGGAGAGACTGGCGATGTTGAATCCAAGAGAATATCTAGTGCGGATCTGAAATTTATAACCGTGCCATTGCCTTGTAGCACACTTTTTGCTTGTCTGTGTGTCTCCTTGTTCTCCATCCCCTCTCATCACATGTAGACTTTCAAGTTAGATCTTTCTGTCCAGATGACTCTAATGCTTCAAAACCCCCTCAAGTTTGTGCAGCTGAGAGAGCACTTGGCAAAACATCAAAGCAGTGCTCCCTGAAGACTGTTACCAATGTACCCTTGGCCTACCTTGTCTTGTTGTACCAAGAACTGTGCTTTGTTATACAACTTTCCTCCGTCTAACTGAAAAATACGAGCAATCAATTTTTGCTGTTTGTCGGCTGCTAAGATTATTCAGTAGATGACTCTATATGACTCTGTCAGCACCACATACATGGCATTTCCAGGACTGGCTTAGTAACTTTCTGTATATTTCCATATACCTTAAGCTGAGAAAGTTGGTGGGGCTGCCTTCAATGAGTATTGAACAGGCAGCATTGCATTAGTGTGTAGACTCGTTTTTCTATTGCACTGTATCTTGGGGTTACCAGCAGCTTGCAAGGCCTGTGCAGTTTTTGTTCTCGACTCTGGAGTCTCTGCTGTCTGGAGTGATAGTTGAGTCTAAATATTTAAAGCGCTCTGCTCTCTCCAAATTAGGAACTTTGGGATGTTTCAGAACTAAAAATATGCATTTAATTTCAATGCTGATTTTTTTAAATGGCAATTTTAACAATTCCTGGCCTTCCAGTTGTGTATGACCTCCGTGCACCACCATTGTTATCCTATATGTAAAACACATGCAAGATGTTACATTTCTGTAAAATACAATGGGCCAGTAATTCCTGTCCCAACGCGTGAGTACGGACGGGATACTCACGCGTGGGCCCGGAGGAATTGCCGGTTTTCAGTATGCGGGGAAAACCGGCATTTCCTCTCCTCTGACCCAAGGGGTTAAGAGGCGGAACGCGTACGACGTTTCAGGTAGCGCGTGCGCGCTGAACTTGCCTTTTTTTTTGAAGAGTTGCCCACGTGGAAAAAGCAGCCGTAAGTACTTACTTTTAACAGGTAAGTGGTCTATTAAGTAAAATTAGAAAAATTTTCCACAGGTTCTTTTTTTTTGAAGACTTTACAGTAAGGTAAGTCTATTTTTAGCCCCGATTTTTTTATATAATTTTTTTTCAAAATTTAAAATAGTTTTTTACAGTTATTTATAGTTTATTTAAGTAGTGCGGTGTTTTTTTAAATTTTCTTTCAAGTTTAAGTAGTGTTTTGGGGCCAGGAGTTTTCATGAGTTTGACAGTTCTTACTATCAAACTCATGAATGAACTTTTGCAACCTCCCATTGGTTGCCCAGTGCTCACGTGATCCCAGCCGGCTCATCACACTAAGTACGCCGCTGGGTCACGCACGCACAGCGCGGCAGAACCTGAAGCGGGTCAGTGACAGGAAATGCAATGCGGGCCAGGATTGAAATGTCAGCGCGCCGGGTAAGTGCACATCGGGGGCTTGCACGCGCGGCAAGCCCCTGATCCTAATTTCTGGCCCAATGTATTTCTAGGCTCTATATTTCTTCAGCTATTGTAAACCTCGTCCAGCATTCCTCTTGTGTGACATGTAGCCGAACAGAACCACCTAGCTACCATCATTGTGACAGTTGTTGATCATGATGGAAACTTAAAGCTCTGAAAGTTAAATAAAAGTTAGCTGCTTATTTGTGATGTTCAAAGTTGGAAAGCATTTTCAGGGCTGTAACTTGCTTTTAGGAGTTGACATGACTGTTAACCCAATCTTGAGGTTTTTTTACAACCTTGTAACGCCTTGCTGACATTAATATAAATCTAAATGCCTCATTGTATCAGTAAAGGGATTGGATACTTGTCTGAAAATATTTTAAAATAAATAAGTAAGTGAAATGCCAACTGGTTAGAATTCCAACTTGTATTTTTGGAGCATTTTGTGGTTGCTTTTGTGAAGGAAGAGAGTATTATTAACAGAACATTTTTAACATCAGTATCAGCATCGAGCACTCCCATGTCAGATATGACCTGGATTAGATTTAGAGTAGAACTCCCAGTACACTGCCCAGCAAATCTTTTCAATGTCTGGCACAGTATGTGTCAGGTGCTGAGTGAAAATGCCTCTACTATAACCCAAGAACATGGGGTGAACAATTCGGGGGTTTTACACGACCCGTTACCGTCCAAAAATGGCGACAGAGCAGCTGCTGCTCTTTCGTCAGCTGGTGGCAGGTCCCGCGGTGTTTCTCCATTTTGGTCCTCCCCATAGTGCTGCCGGTATGTATTAGTGCCCTGCAAAAAAAAAAAAATGGCAGATTGGTGAAGTCAGTCTGCATGCAACGCCGACTTAACGTCACCACGGCCAACTTCGACCCTAGCGCTGAGTTGGGTCATAACCATGCCAGGGATACCCAGCGTGTAAAGAGACTGACAGGCGCGGTCGGCACCTCTTCAAGGGACACACTTTTTTCAGTTAAATTTGCATTTAAGCTTTTGGACTGCTGAGTATTTACAGCATTTTATGCTGGCATTTCAGATTTACAGCATCTGCTCGCAGAGGGAAGAGGAGGAAGCATCCCAGACAGCCCCTTTCTGGCCGGGATATCCGGGATAGAATCATCCACCTGCGGTCTGAATGACCACAACCCCAATTCCCCTTTCAACATTAGTCCCACACCTTATCTTCCCTCTGTTACTGACCATCACAGCGTCCTCTTGGCCATGATGCTGAAATAAAAGCCACCACAAAGCAAACTTTCCAATACAACTTTATACATCTATCCATCCAATATGACATCAAGAAATCAACTAATCATCCTTACGCATTCTCTTAGTAACTGTCTTGTGTGTGCCTTTGCCTATCCTACTGATGTCACCCAGTACTACCCCAGTGGCTGCAGCATGGCTGGTGGAAGGCTGCTGACTTTCAGGGCTTGATTTTACTGGCGCTCAGAGGGCGGGTTTGGAGGCAGGTCCACTGTCAAAATAGCAAAGATTGATAGCGGGTAGGGCCTGTCAGTGGAGAACGGTCCCCACGCCAAGCGGTGGGGGAGACAATTGAGATCATTAAATAGTTTAACAGCCAATTTTATAGTATTTTGAGGCTTCCTTCCAATTTTACGTTCTCCCCCACGGGTTACCCGCTGCTCGGGGCACACGCCAGCTCACCCTGGTGTGAGTTGAGTCTGTTCTGATGTATCTGATAAGCTGACAGCTGCAGAAGTGGTGTAAAGGATGCCATGTTGCAGATGGTCAGTTTCCGAGCGCACAAACTGTTGGTTACATTTGTAATACATATAGAGATTTCTTTAGCTTGCAAGCGTTTAAAGCCAACTGTATGTCCAGTGCCACCTCATTGGAACAACCTGTCTCACCATTGACTGATCGCTTCTGTTATCTCACCTGCAGCTGCCATCTATTTGCAGCAACATCGGTGCCCTAGAAACTATCTCGCCTTGCTCCTCTGATTCCTTCCACACTCAGCCCCAACACCAACATCACCAGGCACACCAGCAGCACCAGCAACAACACCAACCTTCTCTGCCATCAACTGATGCTGCACAGGACACAGGGCATCAGCCCCTGACAACATTGTTGCCCAGTAGGCCAGCAATGGCATCACCATGGCCAGATTTACTTCACTTGATGCTGTAAACCCTGGCTGCCACATGATGTGTCAGGTTGACACCATCCCACACCAGCACCATAAAGCATCCCTTTAATGTCCCAGCCATTCCATGCACACTTATCACTATAGGGGAGGGGGGGGGGGGAGAGAGTTGTGTTTCAACATTCACTGGAACTCAGTAAGATACAGGAAACTTTGTGCTATCCAGCACCGGCGGGACCGAGCTGTTGCCGTTGGATCAAAACTGCCGGACAAACTAGCACTAATGTTGAAACATACGGAGATTTTGAGCTCCGTATCTGGCAACAAACCCTGTTGCTTAGCAACAGCTTCTAAACAGTCGGCCGTACCTTGCCAGCGTCTCTGTAGCTTAGCAACAGCTTCAGCGAGACCTTGCAGAGCTTGACTGTTGAGAAAAAAGCAACGAAAAGAAAAAAAACCTAACGAAACGGCTCCTGATTTTTGCCGGTGGCTCAAGCTTGCCGGACATTTAGCCTCCGGATAACACAAAGTTTCCTGTACTTCTCAAGGTGCGCACAGATCTGTCCAATAAGGGGCAGTGTTGAAAATATAGATTTCACTATGGCAACACATTACCAGAAACTTCACATGGATATTGGCTAAACCTCTCAAGTGCCTACCCTTGTGTGTTGTTAGTTGGTATGCTTGCAGTAGGATGAGGATGAGGGTGAGTGTGAAGGGTGGCTAGTGAGACGGGGAAGTGATGATGTAGATAGGGTTGGGTGGAGGTGCAAGATAAGTTGGTGTGAGTAAAGATGTGCAGGAGAAGGGTATGAAAGGCAGAGTAATGGGGATGTGTTGAATGGCACAGCAGGGTGAGTTTGAGTGTGGCTTTACAGTAACGTTTCGAATTCCACTGAGATCATTGAAAGGTTGGCGCCACTGCAGCCAGGGGCTCCTGACGACATCACTGCTTTTGCCCTCCTGTGCAATGTGCAACCAGACTGCGTTGGTGTCCTGGGGCGGTCTCCTCCGCCCTTGGAAGGGAAGAGAACCTCCCTGCGTGCTGTGACACGCTCCATAAGCATATGGAGGGAGTCATTGGAGAGCCTGGGTGCAACCGTCCACCTTTGTACAGTGCTTGTCAGTGTTTGCAGCACCTCAATGTCAAACTCAATGTGGCCGTGATTCCTTTAAGGAAACCGGCTGATGACGCGTCATCAGACCCGCTTCCTGTTAATTGGCCAGGAAGCCCGCAGGGCGGGCTTAACAAAGCTAATCAAGGGAAAATCCCTTTGACAGGGCGACTGCAGCTGGGAGTGGGACCGGAACCCAGCAACCAGCTATCCCGCCACCTTGCTGGTCAACCTTGAGGAGCTGGTGCTTGGAGTGTCAAATCAGTCGTCACCTTGTTCTTCTTCACTCTCCTCTCCCTCTTCTTGTCACCCACTGGCTGGGTGGGTTGCATTTTTGGGTGTGTGAAATGAGGAAGGCACCAGCATGCAGTTGTGGTGAGGGGAGGGCGGGAAAGCAAGAAGTGCATGCGAGGAGGAGGATAACGTCCGAGGATACCAGCATCTTGTATCCTTTCAGCCCCACCGCTGGCCAAGGCTCAATCATGCTCCTGCCCAGAATGGCCTGCACTGTGTCCTTCAAGGGGGTGAGGTTAGGCTAGGAATGGGAGATGTGCCTCGTGATTGGTACAGAATGTTGGTAGGTGAGTGATTGGTGGGATGGGGGGGGGGGGGGAGAATGTCGTGCATTGAGCAGTGTGAGGCTAGTGATGCAGTTGGTAGGAGACGGCTTTTGAAGATGCATTCACTGACTTTGACTACTGGTCTGAGGTCATGAAGCTTCTTTAGGCACTGAAGCCAGGTGGTGGGAGCGACACTGCTGGCAGTGACAGCCTCAGTGATGTAGTCCCACATCCTTCTTTCTGGAGGGCCTTCTAGCCCCTTGGGGTAGAGGACCTCTCTTGCAGTGTTGACCCCCTGCATAAAGCTGGAGTGCTGTGTGCGAGACCCTGGGTGCTCCTTCCCTGGCTTGCTGAGCCATTTGTGTTGGTGCTAAAGCACTTTTCCCATTTTTTGAGGCTCTGAAGGGAATTCAGCTTTAAGTGCTGAAGAATCCTATTTGGGACTTTTTTAATGGTAAATTTTTTATTGAAAAAGCAGTAGGGGCTGAAAACTGCATTTTTTTCATTGCATTGTAATTTTTATTACTTCTGAATGCATTGCCCCATTAATTCATAGCCCCTTTAACTCCACAGTCTCGCTCCAAGAGGCTGTAAGAAGCAGCAATGCCAACTGGAGGGCGCTCCACATCGCCAACCCCCAGCGTGAATTTTTCAATGGTAGCGCTGCGGTCATTTTCGGCAGCCGTTAACTTGGGTTGCCGGTAAGACCGGCAATTCTGTTGGCGGCGCACATTTTTCCCCCATGAATCTTTACTCCAGCTGCAGAATAGAACCCCCTGCTGTCCCAGCATATCATTTCTATTTCCCAATTCAATAATTTATATGGCTTTTCTTGAGTGAGACTAACATTTCAGTTCCATTTTCGGGCAGATGTATGCAGTGGAGCCTGTGATCACTAGAAACTGGGTTTAGACTGCCCCAGGCTCACTTTGTGTAGAACCTGTACAATCTATTGATCAGGGCTGAATCGGGACCCATGTCCCAATGGTGAAAGAACAGTACGCAAACCTGGTCATCTTATTTTCTGCTGATTCTATGAAATATTTTTGCTTTTCCTTTTGTAGTATGTGTACTTTCTCTGATAAACTGCCTATGTTTCTGTTCAGGAATATGGAAACCAGCTTCTACCGATCAATGATAAGGTGAAGAAAGCCACTGTCTTTCTTAACCCTGCTGCTTGCAAAGGGTAAGAGATTTTTCTGAGGTCAGTCATGCCAGCTGTTTTTTTATGGCACATTATAAGTGCATTTTATCATCCAGTTCTAACAACATATCTTTGAACAATTTGTCATGTTTTTAATTTCAATTTCAATTTCAATTTTTATTGGTCACATAACTAAATCCAAGAAGTGTAATCTAGTCAGTGAAACGCTTTTTTCTTGACGAGCCGAGAGCACCAAGCAGCAAGAACACTTAGCTGCCTGGTACGCACGGAGCTCGCAAGGACGGCAGCCATCTTCATCGGCGCCATCACAAAAAAAACACATACCGACATATACACTCATACATACTTTAAATATAAATAAAGCAGACATAAAATAAATAAAAGACATAAAAAAGACAGCACATAAAATGAACAAGCAATAATGTAAAAAAAAGTAATTTCTACAGTAATTACATTGATATTTCTACCCAGGCTTCTAGAATAACCTCTGGTTACAGGGTGGCCGCACTGGGAGAGCATCGTGAGGAACTCACAACTTCTAATTAAATAAATGTAATTAATAATTAATTAATTAATTAATAAAATTAAATAAATAAAGTGTTAGTTAGAAAATAAAACTCTGTGACCTTCTCTGCAATCAAATGTAACAGTAACAAAATGTAATCTCTCTGGCGCCTAAACATATTTACAGCACAATGAGTCAGAGTTAGAAACTTGGATGACCATTCATACTAACTATTGAAATGTATTAAAAGCCTGATTATTTAAGTATGTTAAATTGGCATCAAGATGAAAACAATGTACTACACTACACAAAGACTTGCATTTATATAGCGCCTTTCACGACCTCGGGACATCGCAAAGCACTTTACAGCCAATTAAGTACTTTTGAGGTTTGGTCACCGTTGTAATGTAGGAAACACGGCAGCCAATTTACGCACAGCATGGTCCCACACACTGGGATTTCCTGAAATTGCGAAAAGTGCTATATAAATGCTCTTCCTTTCTTTAACATAGGTGTGAAGTGAAAACCAACGCTAAATCTGTAGTGTAAATGCACTCTAAATGACAGGTTAGAGAGAGGCACCAGCAAACTCTGAGAAAGAGATTAGTAACTGGTTTCTAGCTCATTGTTTTCATTATTTATGAATCATCATAACACTCTTGAACAAATCAGTAAAAACACATATGTAACTCAGCTGTTGGCACATGATTTGGTAGTAGGGCTCAAGAAACCGTTGCTGATTCTTGTAGCTGCTGCATGTATGTTTTGTTTTGAGAGGTGTCATGGTTGTAAAGTGGTCATAAAGTCACGTTGCTACACTCTTGATTGAATATACAAATAATATTGAGAAATATCAGCACTTTGCTATTTAATTTTCTGGAGAAATATTACTAAGTAATTCCACAGAAATAGAGGAGTACTAGAATCAATCCACAGATGTGTTGCTCTAATCGCTAATGTTTTTGTCTAATCCTTTCAGAAAAGCAAGAGATCTCTTTGAACAGAACGCAGCACCAATTTTACACCTTGCTGGGCTTGACATAACTGTGGTTAAGGTGAGGATAAAGTCAAGAAATTGGCTTCAGTAAAAGTTATACTCGGAGTGACAAAAACCCAGAATGAAGTGACACCCAGTGTGACCTGCACAGTAAGATACATAGTAAATTTCATAACACTGCAATTATAGCTGATTCACACTCTTAAATATATCAATCTAGGGTTTCCTAATACTGTACAATCAAATAGATGAAAAAATGACACTTAATTCAATTACAGTAATTTGATAAATAGGCAATTGTCTTAAGTTAGATCTTGAAATGTTATCGGCATTTTCACTGCTTAGAAAGAGGGCATATCAAAGAGAGATGCTATGGAATCCTAACTTGCAATGGTTAGATTAGGGTTGTGATGTGAAGGGTTAAGTGATTTTTAAACTAGTATTGTTGGTTCCCCTCTATTATAATAATAATAATAATAATAATAATCATAATCAACTTTATTGTCATTGTTGGTGCACAAGTGCAGTACAACGAAATGTAGGCTTGCGGCTCCCGAGAGTGTACATTTAGATTAAGACATTTAAACATTCAACATACATTTGGCTTGTAATACATTAACATAAACATAACCATAATAAAGTGCATTGGCAGATGTGCAGGCTTTAGAGTTTATTTGTGGAGTTCAGTAGGATGACAGCCCTGGGAAAGAAGCTGTTCCTAAATCTGGTCGTACGGGTGCGAATACATCTGTAGCGTCTCCCAGATGGCAGGAGGGTGAACAGACTGGGGTGGGTAGGGTCTTTGATGATGGACCGTGACCTCCGGAAACAGCGTTTCTGGTATATGTGCTCTATGGTCGGTAGTCGGGTGCCGGTAATGCATTGGGCAGTTTTGACTACCCGCTGCAGGGCTTTCCGGTCATAGTAGCTACAGCTGCCATACCATACTGTGATACAGTTCGTCAGGATGCTCTCTATTGTGCAGCGGTAAAAGTTAGAGAGGATCAGGGGTGACAGGTTACATCCCTTCAGCCTCCTTAGGAAATATAGGCGCTGCTGGGCCGCCTTCACCAGAGAGGAGGTATTAAGGGACCAGGAGAGGTCTTCCGTGATGTGGACTCCGAGGAACTTAAAGTGTCTTCAATCTCAGTGTGGATTTATCTGAGCTTGTGCTTGGGAGGGATAGAGTGAGTGTGTGCTATGAAGTGCTGGCATGTTAGAATATAGTGGGGCCTAGCCAGGCTTCCTCTGGGAAAATTGGCCAAAGAGAAAAGGAAAATAGGTTACGATAGTGCCCTTATGAGTTGTTAACATATGTAACTTTCAGTAGAAGGAGTGACGTATTTTGTTGTCAGTAAGTGAATGAGAGAACAGGATGAGAAGGAAGAGCAGGGGAAGACTTTCATAAACCTCAGCTGGTGGCTATCTGCCTACGTCCAGCATCCTCTATAACCTCCCTTCCCAGAGCTTCCTCCTCTCCATGGGGTATGGGGACAAATGTTAGAAGGTCCTACTATAAATATTCTCTCCACTTATGGGCTGTCTAGTGTAACCAGGTTAGAAGAGGTGAGAAGTTACAATTGTTAACATGACAAGTAATGCTCAGATGTCAGCATGCAGCCCATGTGGGTTTGATGACATGTACATGCAACATGCAGAGGAGAGAATTATTTTGGGCTGAATGCCTGTAAGGATGTGAATAAAGGAACACTTCCAGGTGAAGGTAGGGACTGCACCCTGCTGCATAATTGGCATTCATGGTAAGATTTACAAGTGTAAATTTTACAGTGTGAGAAGGTAAAGCGCCATATATGCTTAATACACTGAATTAATGGAAGGTAATGATGCATTCTATTACCTTTGCTGAACTGGTAAAATCATTAAAATTCTTCTGGTACTGGTTCCAGGTGTCCTGGATGATGGTGGTGGCATTCACACTAATTGCTGCCCCCTTCCATCCTCCCTGGGGTTCTGCAATGCTCATTCCAAAGAGGGTCTCTCCTCAGCCTCACTTCCTTTAGTAGAATTTCAGTGGCTCCAACTGAGAAATGATTTGTTCTCTAGATTCCTATACTCCTTACAGCTTTCAAAACTTCAGATTACATTGCCTGCTCTGTAGTGTCCGAGTATCAATAATACACGGACTGCAGGAGAACAATAAAACAGGTATTTACTGAACAGAGGGTAAACGTCAGACTGAAGTACAGAAGCCTGCTAGGGCTTTTTATACAGGTGTGGTCACTGCCGGTACTGCAGTATAAAATCGGTTCTTTTAAAGGTACATACACAACAATTCCTCCCCTTTTAGATAAACAGTACATAACATTCATTTAACAACTAAATAATAACTAATTACAATTACAATTTTCTCTGTACTATATACATCAACTGAAATAATTATTTATTTATAAGTTCAGTCTTTGAGGAGGCTTCCTGATCCTTACTGGATAGCGCCTTTCTCGAATACCCTGTTCTTGCGGCGGAGTCGATTCTGGCTCATTGTCATTGGTTGGTTCGTCAGCTTCCAATACCACTGCTTCTGAGGTAGACGCAATCTGTACTTCGGGTTCATTACCAGGTGCACATGCTCGTGGTATAGGTTTGGCTTGTTCCTGTGACTCTAGAATCTGGTCAGCATGGCGTCTCACGATGCTCTCTCCAACGTCCACTGTGTGCATATCGTTCCTGGCTGCCATTTTTCTGTTCGGTAGTCGCGGGCCAAGACTGGTTGCCCTATCTTGAAGCTCCGGGTTGGCTTCTCATTGATGTGCTGGAATTGCTTATCCTCAACATCTCGTCTTATGTTTGGTTTGAGCAAATCCAGGTGACATCTTAGCCTTCGGTTGAAGAACATTATGGCTGGAGTTTGGTTGGTGACTGCATGTGTCGCATTCCGGTAAGCAAACAAGAAATTATCTACCTTGTGTTGTAGTGGTATGTCGTCGTTATACATCGCCTTTATTGCCTTTTTAAAGGTCTGAACAAACCTCTCAGCCAATCCATTTGTGGCTGGATGATATGGGGCAGATGTGTAATGTTTCACCCCATTATTCCTCAGAAACCTCCGGAAATCCTCGGACACAAACTGTGGCCCATTGTCGGAGCAAATCTGTTCTGGCAAGCCATTCCTGGCGAAGATGGTCCGTAGGACTGCAATAGTTTTCTCCGTGGTGGTGGAGGACATTTTGATGACCTCTGGCCATTTCGAATGGGCATCCACGGCGATTAGAAACATTGAGTCCAGAAATGGACCAGCAAAATCAATGTGTACCCGTTGCCATGGAGATGAGGGCCACTCCCATGGGTGTAGAGGGGCCTGTGGTGGTGCATTTTGGACTTTCTGGCATCCTGAGCAGCTCTTGATCAGGTCCTCGATTTGTTTATCGATTCCCGGCCACCACACATAAGCCCTGGCTAGGCTTTTCATTTTTACCCCTCCCAGATGACCCTCATGAAGCTCATTGAGCACTCTATCCCTTAACTTGGGTGGAATTACCACTCGGGATCCACACATCAAGGTCCCCCGGCACACTGACAGCTGTTCTCTCCTTGGCGAGAATGCTGGCAACAGTGAGTCGCTATGTGCTGGCCATCCCTTCACCGTCAAATCATAGACCCGAGAGAGTATTGGGTCATTTTGGGTTTCCTTCTCTATACTTGAGTTTGTAACAGGCAGACATTCGACTATAGTCGCATGGAATATCTCAACAGGGTCCGCTGCAGGTGCTTCCTCTACCGTAGGCAACGGTAGGCGTGACAGCCCATCAGCGTTTCCATGCTGTTTCGTACCCTTGTACTCTATGTCGTACTGATGTGCCCCTAGAAAAAGTGACCATCTTTGCAGCCGTTGCGCCGTCATCACCGGAACGCCCTTCTTTGGGTTAAAAATGGAGACCAGGGGCTGATGATCAGTCAGTAGGGTGAATTTCTGCCCGTGCAGATAGTGATTGAACTTCTTCACCCCCCACACCAGGCTGAGGGCCTCCCTGTCAATCTGGGCGTAGTTACGCTCGGCTGAGGTTAACGAGCGCGACGCAAAGGCTATGGCCTCTCTGAACCGTCAAGGAATTTGTGTGACAGCACCGCTCCAATGCCGTAGGGAGACGCATCACATGCCAACCGAATCGGTAGTGTTGGGTTGTAGTGGGCCAATACTTCTTTTGAAGTGATTAGGCATTTACATTTCTGAAAGGCACGCTTACACTCATCACTCCATTTCCATGTTACTCCAGTTTGCAGCAGGGCGTTCAGTGGGTGCAGAATTGTAGATAAATTCGGCAAGAACTTATGGTAGTAGTTCACCAGCCCGAGAAACGACCTCAGTTGCGACACATTTTCCGGTGCTGGAGCCTTGACTACAGCCTCAATCTTGTCTGGCGACTTATGCAACCCTTCCTCATCAATCATGTGGCCACAATACGAGATTTGTCTCCTGAAGAACTCTCATTTGGGGCGGTTGGCTCATAGCCCATATTCCTGCAATCTAGTGAGCACCTGCTCCAGGTTGACAAGGTGTTCACTGTCATTTTCGCCCGTAACCAGGATGTCGTCCAAATAACACTGGGTCCCCGGGATCCCTTGCAGGACTTGTTCCATCGCCCTCTGCCAAATAGCCGGGGCTGATGCTACCCCGAATACCAGTCGATTGTACTGGTAAAGGCCTTTGTGAGTGTTTATCGTGAGGTATTTCCTAGATGCTTCTTCCACCTCCATTTGTAGATATGCTTGGGCCAGATCAATCTTCGTAAAGCGTTTCCCTCCAGATAGTGAGGCGAAAATATCTTCTGTCCGTGGAAGTGGATATTGTACTGTGCAGGACTGGGTTCACAGTTACCTTGAAGTCCCCACAGATGCGAACCTTCTTCGGCTCCCCAGGCGTGCTGCTCAATGATTTCTTCATTACAGAAACGATGGGTGTGGCCCACTCGCTCCAGTCCACCTTGGACAGCACACCCGAACGCTCCAGACTCTCCAGTTCTGCTTCAACGGCTGGGCGGATCGTGTACGGTACCGGTCTGGCCTTAAAATATTTTGGGTTTGCGTCATCTTCGATTTTTATCATTGCCTTTACTCCTTTTAGAGTCCCAAGTCCTTGTTGGAACACCTCTTTCACGTCAGTTAGAATTTTTGACAGTCGTCCAGGTGTGACGTCATCATCCTTTTTGTCAGTCACAGTTAGCGCCTGAATGGAATGCCAATCCAATTGTATTTTTCGGATCCATTCACGTCCCAATAATGGTGGTCCTCCATCTTGTAGTATATATAGATATACAGTTTCTGTGTTTCCTTGCCGTTGTATTTAACTGGCACCCTTATTTTTCCTCTGGGGTAGACTTTTTGCCCCGTGTATGTCTTCAATACAATGGACGTGTCCTTTAAGGGTATGTGTGAGAATAGCCGCTCATAGTCTCGTCGATTCATGACAGTTAGGGCTAATCCTGTATCCAATTCCATCATTACTTGGGACCCTGCTATCATGAGGGTGACCCAAATGGTTTGGTGATCCTCCTTTGCGATCACGTTGTGTAACTTTAGACAACTTAGTCTCCTGCTCCCGGAGTCATTATCACTCTCCTGATCTTCCGAACTACTGTCTGTCTTTTTTACTTTCTTGTACTTTTCCTTAGTAGTTCTTATAGTGTTGGTTTTCTTTCCCGACCTGCAGACTCTTGCTATATGTCCCATTTTCCCGCATTGCCTGCATACTTTGTCCTTAAACCAGCAGTCCTTCTGATCATGGGTTGTTCTGCCGCAACGATAGCACTTTTCTGCTCTATACGCCATTTCATTAGCGCTGTATTCTTGTGGTTTCTGTTGTATTTCCGCAGCTCCCCGTGCTGCTGCTTCGTAGGATACTGCCACGCTGAAAGCCTGTTTTAGCGTCAGCTCCTTTTCCGAAAGTAGTCGTTTCTGGGTTCCTTCACTCTGGAGCCCGCAGACAAACTTATCCCGTAAGGTGTCTGCCAGTCCTGCTCCGAACTGGCAGTGCTTCGATAACTTGCATAGTTCCGTAAGATAGTCAGCATTGTCCTCATCTTTGTGCTGGTTTCTTTTATGGAACTTGAATCTTTCTGCTATCCGCAGCGGTGTAGGGTTTAGGTGTTCCTGTAAGATATTAACAATCTCTTCAAAACTTTTCTCCATTGGTTTAGCTGGGGTAATTAAATTCCGCAATAGGCCGTACGTTCTCGCGCCCATCAAATTTAATAATACCGACGCCTTCTTTCCATTGGCCACCTCATTGGCATTGCAGTACACTTCAATTCTTTCCACCTACGTGGTCCGGTCTTCTACCTCGTTGTCGAAAGCAGTGATACTGCCACTCTTCGGCATCTTGGGTGATTTAAAATGGCGCCTCCCACGCTTTTTCTTCTTCCCCAATGGAATAAAATGGCACCTCCCGCGCTTTTCCTTCTTCCCCTTGCTGCCACGCTGCTCCTAGCGTTCTACAGGGTAATGGCGGCGACCCGCGGCTTCGGCACGTCTCACTTTTCCTTCCCCTCGTTTTATTTTCTCTACGCTGCCCGGTTCTTGAGCACCGACCGCGCCCTGTGCGCTCCACCCTCTCTCTCTCTCTTTCCTCCCGACGACGCTGCGCGGCCCCTTTGCAGAGCCGCTCGATCGAGCTCGAGCCCGCCGCAGTCCGGAAGGGTCAGCGCACTACCTGCTACCAGCACGATTTGCTGGAACACCTTGACTGGGGAGCCAAGCCCAGCTCTCCACAGCCTCTCCCGCAATTCTCCAAACACCGATGGATCCTTGGGCGGCTGCCCGCGGTCGACGCCCGTTGTTCTGACTTTGACCTCCAAGAAGCTTCTTCTCAGGGAAAGAGCCCCGTGAGGTGATGCAGTACTGCAGGTGAGTTTGAACCTGCCCGTCGCCAGTGTAGTGTCCGAGTATCAATAATACACGGACTGCAGGAGAACAATAAAACAGGTATTTACTGAACAGAGGGTAAACGTCAGACTGAAGTACAGAAGCCTGCTAGGGCTTTTTATACAGGTGTGGTCACTGCCGGTACTGCAGTATAAAATCAGTTCTTCTCTTAAAGGTACATACACAACATGCTCCAGGGCTTCAAATCCTGCAGTAGCACCTGACTTCCTGTCCACTAACTAACCTGTCCACATTACGATAATGAGACTGACCCTAGAAAAGCACATAGGATCGATGCACTAAATACCAGGCAGGTACACTTCTTGTACTGCCCTACTTCTGGTCATGCATACTTCTGACATTAAAATCTATGTTATTGGTTCAATATCTGCACTGGTCTAGTACCCTTTGATCATTCTTCTCTACTTGTACTCACTGTTACAGACTAAGCATGTGTAACTCTGCAGCAGAGCTATGACAGCGTGGTGTAGAGGGTAAAATCAGCAGCAAGAAGGCAGAGATGGCAGCAAAACAGGTGTCACAAAGAACATCTGCCACCATAATGGATCCGCCCTTGCATCCTCCCTCCACTTTTCTTGGGCATTCATATGGTTAGAGCCATCCCCATGAAATGAACAGTCCCCTTCAACAAAATAAAGTTGACCCCTGAAATAAATTCACTAACCTATGCTAAAGCCTAACCTCCGCTTTAAACCTCAACCCAGTTTTTCCCCAACATTGTCCTAGGATTTTATTTGAGATGGCCTGGCAGACAGCAAGATGGGGGGGTTTGACACTGATAGCACAGGAGAGCTCGATGGAGACTGGCAGCAACTTAATAAGAGTTTAAAAATATAAATTAGCCTTCACTAGTAACAGGAAATTGCTGAACTGGTAGCACATTTGAGTAAATCTGAACAATAAGAATTGTAGGTGGTCAAAATTTTTTTCCTAATTTTGCATTATCTAATGGCCAATGATAAAGACCAACTGGGAAATATCATGAGAGATCAAGAACTGGCACAAAAGAATTGTTATCGCCTGAAAGTGACTAAACAAAAGCGGGCATTTTTTCTTCTATGGTTTACAAATTCTATCTACAACACCTGGTTACAAAGCTCATCCTTCCACATTCTGTTTGTTCCTCCTTATCCTCACCAGTCTCACCGAGATCTTTCTACTCCATGTTTCATGTGCCTGTGATTACCTCCCTTCACTTACTGTTCTCCCTCAGATTTAATATTTTTTAAAATCTTTTCTGCATAAGCTGCAACATGTGTAGAACCATTAATGTGTCTGGGTTTCTGTCTTCCTTTACTTGTAATTTGTTTGTTTGATTGGTGGTTAGAATTAATAATGTTTAAAATACGGTGAAATGTGCTGCATGTTTGGGTTTGCTAGGTTTGTGATTGTTTTATTACATAAAATTACATGGAATATACAGCATACCAGTCCATGCTGGTGTTTATGCTCCACTCGAGCCTCCTCCCATCCTTCCTCATCTCTTATCAGCATAACCCTCTATTTATTTCTCCCTCATATGCTTATCTAGCTTCCACTTAAATGCATCTATGCTATTCGCCTCTACTAATCCCTGTGATAGCGAGTTCCATATTCTCACCACTCTCTGGGTAAAGAAGTTATAAATCTGGGTTATGCTGTACAACTCGGTGTGATCTGTTCTCTGTCCTGTTGCAGACTGATTATGAGGGCCAAGCAAAGAAGCTCATGGAGCTGATGGAAGACACTGATATGATTGTTGTTGCTGGAGGGGATGGCACCTTACAAGAGGTACGACCAAAGTTTGACATGTCAGTGCTTTGCACATATCTATCCATATGCCACTTAACAATAAAACTTACCGACTCTGAGGTTGCACACAGGTGGCAGGAAAGGATGTTGCAAAACTGATTGGAAATAATTTCATCACAAGTCCCAATTAGTGGAAATGCAGTACTTTAGCAAATCAGCGTGTTGAGAATGAGAGTGGTAGGATGCAATTTCGATTCTGTGATTCCCTACAGGTACAACTTCTATGCTGTTGTAGAGAAGAGCCAAGTGGAGATCAGGAAAGAATTATGGGAGAGTCACCCTGAGTTACCCCATAGCAGTTTGGCATTGGCAGTGACTACCCTCCAAACTGAGGACTGGTGTATGCAGAGACATGTGGAAAAGAGGAGCAGCTGCTCGTGGCTGGGTACAGAATAGCACTGGCACATGTTTGCAGTAAATGTCTGATCGTGATCCCAGCAATTGATCTTCCCACTATCGTCTTTCAGTTTCCTGTAACAGCCTCATGCAGAATTTCTGTAAATTTAGTACTTCCAGGATGAAATGTGTTTTTTGATGTTTCTCCATGGTGACCCATCCAGGAGGTTGGAGCAGTCCAGCCTGGTGGTACTTCCAACTCCATGGATACTTTAGTGCCATTTCTGGGTCGTATGGAATAGAAAACCTGCTTGAACAAGAATGCCTTCTTGTCCTGTCTTTTCTTTTCCCTGACACTCCTCAGCTCGGGTTCCCCTCCTTCGCACACAGTTTGTTAGAAGTTGCAATTCAAACTGTAGAGATTGTGATTCAATACCAGGACTTCCAGATTGCAAGAAGGAACGAATCAAGTGGGTGTACTGTATAACAGTTTGCAAATGTCTTGTCCAAGACTACAGCAAACCAAAGGATTAGATGGAGTTCCTCACTGGTGCCTTATACTATTGATGATTATCTTGACCATTCTAACTGTTTTTGTTTTATTTTACTGTTTTACTTTATCAGGCAAGGACGGCACATGGGTTAGATGGGGAAGATGGGAGAAAAACTAGTTTGGATGAGTTATTAAAGGAAATAATTTTTGTTTTGGCCCTAAACCTAGATATAGTTCAGATTAAATAGTATGTACATTAATTCTGCTCTTTCACACACACTGGCTCATTGACAAAAATATTCACAAGTAGAAATAGACAAGAAAAATGTTTTAGTTAGTGGGTACAGACTGACCTGTGGTGTGTAGGACACACCTGTATAAGAATGGAAGATTACATATGAGTCAAACATGCATGTAATACTGTCCGGTCTTTCTTGGCATGTCAGTACTGAACAGTTACAGTTGTTACACCAACTGGCACTAATTGAACTTTATTGAGTAATTGGAAAACTCTGTGTTGGTAGGGAGCAAAAACACTTTGCTTTAGGGGTATTGAAGGTGCTTTCACTTTTTTTCCTCTTTTGACATTAGGTGATAACCGGGCTTCTTCGCCGAGAGGATGAGGTAAGCATTTCATGTCACAGTTCATGGTCCATGCTGACCATATAACTTCCAGTGGCGTAAATGCATAAAATTTAAATCATAATTTTTGTGTGTGAGTTCTGCCGCTAACTTTGGCAATTTACTGATATGACTGATGAATTCGTGTCATACGCAGTTTTATTTGGCAAGTTTTTGTTTTGAAAAATCGTGTTATTTTTTCATTTCTACAGCAGAGTTTGGAGTTCATTGACTCACGTTTTAGTGGTGACATCTTCCGCTTGCTTCTGCTGGCCCTGAACGAAGGTCTATTGTAGAAGCAGGAAGGACTGCACCATTTCTAAAGAAAAGCTCATGGTAGAAGATGTCTCTGTTTTTAAAAAAAAAAAGCGCACGCACACCTTTTAAAGGACAGAAGCATTTTCATCTTCTAAATGTTTAATCTAGGAGCCTGTTTAGACGGTCGTTTCCAATTTTCAGGGGTACAATATTGGAGTTGAGGAGAGGAAAATCCAGTGGTGATGTCTCTCGACTGACCACAGGACTCTGGTCATGAAAACACTTATTGTCTCCGCTGTACTGGCTAAAGGAAATGGAAAAATTACTTTTTCATATTTTCAGTATTTCTGCCCTTTTTAGGCTGTCTTTAGCAAGATCCCCATAGGATTTATTCCACTGGGAAAGATGAACTCCTTGAGCCAGACACTGTATCCTACCAGCAAAGAACAGGCCAGGTAAATGACGACGTTTTACTCAAATTCTAAGTTGCTTTGGCGAGGAGGTACAGATGATGGGAGATGAATTGGCTGTAATGAGCCAACACATTCCTAGGTTTGGTAGACGATCCTTTCAACTGTATTGCAAATGATTTGAAAATTAATTTCTGCCTCCTTCCAATTTTCTGCCCTCTCATGAAGACACTGGCTCATGCCATGGTGTGGGTTCCTGGGCACCACCCACTCTCCAGTAGTTCATCAAGGGTTCACTTTTCATGGGTGAGCTAGACACTGTACTGACCAGTTACTAAGCAGCATCATAGCTGAAGATGATTCTTTCTTACCTGATGCCCATACTTTTAGCAGCAGTCATTAGGTAGTAATCTTGAGGGGGCACTCTGGTTAATTTTTTTTTCCTTCACCATCTCCCCTTTTCCCTCGTTAGACACTAAAGCCAATTATAAATCCCTGCCATTATCCTGGCTGAGATCAGCTAGCTGAACACAGTTAGGTGATTAAGCCGGAATCATTCCTGACCTCTGTGGTTTTGTTTCACACTGATGGTGCATTAACCAAATAAGCCATCAGATGACCTCAGAATTTTTTGTATCCTGAGCATTTTTTTTTTGCGATGCATGATGCTGAAAATTGCCTTTAAATTGCTGCAGTTGAGCTCCAGCCTCTACTGCACCCTGTTCACATTTGTCACTGCTGTGTTGCAGACACATTTTAAATGCCACACTTGCTATCGTGAAAGGAGAGACTGTTCCCTTGGACATACTGGAAATAAAGGTAAGAAGTAAAGTATTTTCCAGCAATTACTCGTACTTGTGTAGTCTTACAGAATAAGCTCCAGTAGCCAGAATTACCCAGGGGTTTAACCCTCTATTTAAGGTAATTTAAAAAACACTAAAAGTTCTCCCATGGCATTGTGAATGGGTAGTCCAGAATCTGGAGTGAATATTCTGATGTTTACTGTGTTCTTGCTGAGTCTAAATATGATAGCAGTTCATGCATCGCCATCATACAGCAAACTTGCTGAACAAAAATAGTATGATTGCTTTGAGGTAAAAATATTACACAGTTTACTGCTACTGAAAGATACAGGCTACAGAAATAATTGTAGCACTTTCTATCTTTACACAGCTTACTTAAGGTACAAGTAACTTCTCATTTAGTTACCAGTTATTTGCATTATAAATGTTTTTGCTCTACCTCCCATGGTGGATTTCTAGTACTTTATTTGTTTAATATGCTACTCTTACTTCCCAAAGCCTTTTTTTGTCTCCATTATGTACAAGATTATAAAATATATATTCCTCTACCTTACTTTCCATGATGGATTTGCAGTTCCAGCTGAAGCAATCGTTTGTGTGGAGGTTTCTCCCACAGTTGAGTCTTTAATTATCCAAATGCAAAACGGGGTCCCCTGCCATGGTCCCAGCCTGGCTGGCTGACCAGTTCTGGCTGCAGCGTCTGAGGTTAGCAAGGGAGCACCTTATGGACATCCCCTCTGACCCCATCACAGAAGTCTGTGTGGACTATCATGCTGCATTCTGGGTACTGTAGTTCCACAGGAGCAGAGTGACAATTCCAGCTCCTGCAACGTATCTCTTTCATGCACAGAATTTGTTCACAGCAACTGGAAAACCGAAGACCCAAGTGAAATGTCCAATTTAAGAAACAAGCTGTCTTTTTTTAAAAAATATATTGTCTGCAATGTGTAGAGCCAGAGGATGTAGGTGGGGTTTTAAATGAATTTTTTGCATCTGTGTTCACTATGGAGAAGGACGATGTGGACATAGAAATCGGGCAGGGGGACTGTGATATACTTGAACATATTAGCATCGAGAGGGAGGAGGTACTAGTGGTTTTAGCAGGCTTAAAAGTGGATAAATCCCCAGGCCCGGATGAGATGTATCCCAGGCTACTATGTGAGGCAAAGGAGGAGATTGCAGGGGCTCTGACACAAATTTTCAGAACCTCTCTGGCCACAGGGGATGTGCCAGAGGACTGGAGAACAGCTAACATAGTACCATTATTCAAGAAGGGTAGTAGGGATAAACCAGGGAATTACAGGCCAGTGAGCCTAACATCAGTGGTAGAGAAATTATTGGAAAAAATTCTGAGGGACAGAATTAGTCTCCACTTGGAGAGGCAAGGATTAATTAGGGATAGCCAGCATGGCTTTGTCAAGGGAAGATCATGTCTGACCAATTTGATTGAATTTTTCGAGGGGGTGACTAGGTGTGTGGATGAGGGTAGTGTGGTTTACATGGATTTCAGTAAGACTTTTGATAAAGTCCTGCATAGGAGACTGGTCGGGAAGGTAAGAGCCCATGGGATCCAGGGTGCCTTGGCACATTGGATCCAAAACTGGCTTAGTGGCATGAGGCAGAGGGTGATGGTGGAAGGTTGTTTTTGTGACTGGAAGCCTGTGTCCAGTGGGGTACCGCAGGGATCGGTGCTGGGTCCCTTGCTGTTTGTGGTGTACATTAATGATTTGGATGTGAATGTAAAAGGTATGATCAGTAAGTTCGCAGATGACACGAAAATTGGTGGGGTGGTAAATAGCGAGGAGGGAAGCCTCAGGCTACAGGACGATATAGATGGGTTGGTCAGATGGGCGGAACAGTGGCAAATGGAATTTAACCCTGAAAAGTGTGAGGTGATGCATTTTGGACGGACTAACAAGGCAAGGGAATACACAATGAATGGTAAGACCCTAGGAAAGACAGAGGATCAGAGGGACCTTGGTGTGTATGTACATAGATCCCTGAAGGCAGCAGAACAGGCGGATAAGGTGGTTAAAAAGGCATATGGGATACTTGCCTTCATTAGCTGAGGCATAGAATATAAGAGCAGGGAGGTTATGATGGAGCTGTACAAAACGCTGGTAAGGCCACAGCTAGAGTACTGTGTGCAGTTCTGGTCGCCACACTATAGGAAGGATGTGATTGCTTTGGAGAGGGTGCAGAGGAGATTTACCAGGATGTTACCTGGGCTGGAGCGCTTCAGCTATGAAGAAAGACTGGACAGGCTGGGGTTGTTTTCCTTGGAGCAGAGAAGGCTGAGGGGGGACCTGATTGAGGTATACAAAATTATGAGGGGCATAGATAGGGTAGATAGAAAGGAACTTTTCCCCTTAGAGGGGTCAATAACAAGGGGGCATAGATTCAAGGTAAGGGGCAGGAGGTTTAGAGGGGATTTGAGGAAAAACTTTTTCACCCAGAGGGTGGTTGGAATCTGTAACTCACTGCCTGAAAGGGTGGTAGAGGCAGGAACCCTCACAACATTCAAGAAACATTTGGATGAGCACTTGAAATGCCATAGCATACAAGGCTACGGACCAAATGCTGGAAAATGGGATTAGATTAGACAGGGCTTGATGGCCGGCGCGGACGCGATGGGCTGAAGGGCCTCTTTCTGTGCTGTATAACTCTATGACTCTATGAGATGTATGCTAAACCAGGGTTAGACAAACCTAATTTTGCTAGAGAAAAGTCTTGAAGCTCTGGAACAAAATTACATTTTGCCCAGGAGTTTCTGCTTTGGGCGCAATCGGCGATCTGGCCGCAAATTGCGCTCAAAATTACACTGGTTTTCAGAAGTGGGTTTTTTTGCTCAAGTTTCCGCTCAAACTCATTTGCATATCCCTGAATATAAAATCTGCCTTGAACCAGGGCAATCGGGCAGCGTTATAAAACGTAATTTTAAAAATTGCATCAAAAAATATTCTTTGATATATTTAAGTGATAACCAGGAACCGTTTTATTAATATAGCTGAAAATGGGTTTATCACAAAAAATAAGCATTTTAATCAGAGTGTCTATTCTACCACCTGTAAGTAATCCACTTTTAATTGAAAATGACTTAAAAAAAATTATTCAGAACCATTCACTAGTTATTTGTGTACAGTAGTCAGTTTCTTAGTAAATTTTTTAAAAATTATATTGAAAACCTTTTAAAAGGTGCCTATTAGTGTCCTTGGACCTAAAAAAATGTTTTAAGAGCCTCCTCAAAGGCCTGGAAATGGGCACAATTAGGGGAAACTCGCCATGGTGATAAATTCGATCTGGGGCGTGGCCAGTTTTGTAGGTGGGGCCAGCTTCTAACATGATGTTGATTTGCGCTGGATCTAATTTGCGTTTGAAATTCCTCGTTCTTTTGCGCTGGTTTGGCCGATTTTCAGGTGAATTGTGCTGAAAAAACCAGCGCAACCCAGCAGAAACTCCAGGCCTCTATCTTTATCTTTACATTTTTACACCATGTTTGCTCACTCATGTAACATCAACTTTAACAATCAATCTAAAACAGTCTGATCCAGTAGTTCCGAAAATGTTTACTTTTTTAATAACTGGATTCATATAAAAACAACTCACCACCTTATGACACTGATTTTGGTAGGCCTGAAAAAATTATTTTTGTTTGTTTTAACTTCACTTTCCTTCATTCATTTCTGTTTCTCTTGCTCTTTCTCCTTTACTTTCTTGCCTTACTCTTTCTCTCACAGGACCTGCTGCCTTTCACATCCTCTTTTTCTGACTCTCCCACCACCTTTCCTTCTGTCTCTGTCCCCTTTTCCTTTCTGCGAATCGGGCTCTCTCCTCCCTTTTAGTCTATTCTTTTCAAGTTTGATCTTCTCATTGCCTCTCTC